>NW_022476007.1:77269-457387 GCF_009193645.1 Aspergillus pseudonomiae
CCTTAGCGTCCAGGTCAGCGCCCTGGTCAATCAGTAGCTTTATCACTGCCTCATGCCCATGTTCTGACGCCCAGACTACCAACGATGGAACATCAATGTCTTGGGAGTATGGCCGTGCTCCCTTTTCGAGAAGAAGCTTCACTATCGCTTCATGTCGGCATTTCACAGCCCATGATAGAGGTGTTCGACCATCCGTATCTTTAGATTCTAGGTTTGCCCCTTTCTCGAGCAGAAGCTCCACTACTCCATAGTGCCCATTTTGTGCAGCCCGTGAAAGAGCTGTCTGGCCGGGAGAACCGCCCTTTGCTTTAATATTCGATTGGTGCTCCACAAGGAGTGATACAACCTCCCGATGCCCGTTGCTAGCAGCCAACCAGAGTGGTGTGCATAGAGACTTTGATAGGCCATCTACTTTCACACTTTTCGCGCATAAAAGTAGTCGGCAGATTTCAATGTGTCCTCTATCAGCTGCATGATGTAAAGCAGTATATCCCTCTTCATCTGACACATTAACATTGCAGAAATCCAGGAGAATCTCAACGATGCCTCTATATCCAAGCTTTGATGCGACGTGAAGAGCAGGGAGTCTTTCCCCAACCAGCGGAAGATCACAAACACGTTGTAAGACAGGCCCTGCAGCTAGTGCAATTGACAGAAGACGCTCGTGCGGCTCCTTTACTGCCCATCCAAAGAGACCGTGTAGGTGGGAGTATTTTGAACGACCACCAGGAACCCAGGGGTGGAAATTCCAAGTTTCATTAAAACATGTAGCAAGCGCCTTGAATTTGTCCCAGACTACTGATGTATGGGGTATCTGTTTGGTATGCAAAGCCCAGTTTGTGACGGCGTAATCAAGAAATTTGTACCGTGTCCGATCTGGAGTTGACATTGTGCGTATCATGCGGAATTGTACTGAAATGCACTGATTCTTCTTCCGAAATAATGGGATGAAGGGTTTGGTGAGCCCGAGGCGGAGGACTGGCCGCGCAAGTAAAGCCGGCTGCGGAATTTCGATTGCCGCTCTTTCTGCTGATTGTTTGCTTAGTTGAAGACTGAAATCTGAGAAGGAAAGATAGGTAACACAAAGTTCTCCACACTCTAAATCTCCCTGCTCTGTGTTTGGGTAATCTCGAATACGTTTTGCTTGAACTTCTCTTCCTTGATATTTGTCGAGATATTGTTTCACTGAATGATGCGCGAAGCGTACACAATTGTCAGTAGGATCTATGACAATAAGATTCGCACAGCAGCCAATCACAACATCTTTCTGTGGTATCTTCTCAGCGACCCACCCCGTATCTCCCAAGTCAAAGGAGACAGCTTCTCTCAGTTCGTCAATATGAAGCGATCTAGTTCCAAAGCTAACCCACTTGAGTACCTTTAGGGCATAGCTATCTTGTAGATTTATTCTGTCAATGCAACGGCCATATGTTTCTTCCAGGCCTTTAGGCAGTGTGGCTAAGGCTGATCGTATTCCTGCATCCGTGTAGCAAGTATCCCAGAGGATCTCTAGCTGGAGATGCACCCATAGAAACCTATATATGTCAACATAAAATCCACCAAAATAAAACCTCATTGAGGAAGCTTGCTGTCATACATTCCTGACGACTCCGTTAAAAGCGTCCGCTTGATGTCTTCCACCAACACAGTATCATCAGTAAGCTTTCTGCACATGGTCTTATCAATAATGCTTGCTTCGATATAAGCCTCGATGTCTTCCATAATATTGCCAGACGTAGAGATCTGGCGAATTCCTGGCATAAACGTGGCGATGTTTATGTATCCCGGAACGTGGTCCCTGCTGAGCAACAAGATCCGTGATCCTTGCGGGGGCCTGGAGAAACAGAACAGCGATTGGATTAATCCCAAAAGGGCTTTCCCATGATTCTGGCTCAGAACGTCAAGCCCATCAATTATGTAAACAGCGTCCGGCACAGAATGGAAAAGTCGATTGAAGATATATTTCAGGTCTTCAAAATCTGGCTGGATCGGTTTAGGTCCGAAGAACTTCCTAATTTCAGTCTTAACATCTTCCGGATAAGGTCTGGACGTCGTGTGCAAAAAATCGCAAAGTTGTTTGATACAGCTAGAGAGAATATATGAGCTGTCCAGGGATCTATGATACTCATTCTCGCAGTAGAAGAAAACAGTGGGAGAACGATTTTCGGGATAGTGGTATAATGCAGCCTCTACCACTGCGGTTCTGCTGGTTGTTAGGTGATGATATCGAAAGAAGATTCCACGTAGACTAACGCTATTATTGTTTTGCCTGAGCCAACTGACAAACAGTTACACATCAGTACTGCATTGAAGGTACGTCGAACGCGGGCTTACTCTTTCCTGAGCACCATAAAGTGGAGATACTCTTGTCAGTGAACCACGCTTGGAAATCCGGATGATCAAGAAACCACTGTGTGGTGCCGACGAGACGTTTCTGAGAGAGTCTTCGATGAACCTTTCTATAATCATAACTTGAAATTTGCTCTAACAGTGTCTCATAATCTTGATCATCTACAATTCGTTAATAGGCATTTCTAAAAGAACAGTTAATGCACTCACCATTTCTACGCACTGTCACACTTGTGGCATGCTCACCTCCGAATGGGAGCTTTCCGTTGTAATAAGATACTAAAGGATCTTTTATTAGTTGAAACGTGACTATCTCTGTAACTTGAACACTCAACTTACAGTCTGAGCGCGATGGCGGTGTGTCTACAACCTGGCTTGTGTGGACCACAGAGAGGAGTTCTTTGGCATAGGCAGCCGCCGTTGCTGCTGCGTATTGTTGCCACTGTTTGTTTTTATGTGAGTCAGAATAGTCACAGATTCCTCGGATCACTAAGCATTGAAAGTCATCCATTAAGCCAGCCGCCTCCATTTCAAAGCAGAGGATGCCGATTTCCCGGGCCAGCTTATCTCTAGTGCGACCATGCTTCACCACTTGGTTCCCAGATGCAATAAGACCGTAATGAATGATAGGGTCGTATGTAAGCCGAGCAGGTCGTGTTACTAGCCTCGTATTGTCGCAATTGTCGCAAGTATTTTCGGAGCCACAGTGGTCATATTCCGAATCAAACAATAGATCCTGGTCTGCACCACGGTATGTGAAACTCTTCCTCATCATGGGGTTCCTCGCTAGCATCTCAGAAAGGAGGGTTGGAATCTTGTTTGGCATTGATAGATGCGCTGCTTTTAGCCTGGAGACTGCTGTCAAGAGCACTGGTAGCGGCTTATTCAACACCCCAGTGCGTTCAAAGCGACCGCCGCTCACTGTCTTGCCATAATCATATTGTATGACCCCACCGAAGTCCCTTGTTGGGTTGCTTACCACCACATCACCCAGTCGAATGTCAACCTTCTCGCTTGGCGCTCCTCCTCCGATGCCCACCATTAGAAAGAACCGTATCGACTGAAAAGTGGATTGCATTTGTGTCGCCAGTGTTGCAGCTGATGTCGTACCGTAAACACCCGATCGGAGGCATGCAATGACAATATTATGATCATATATCCTACCTAGGATGTACGTGTTATCGTCCGTTGGTTTCGTTGGCAAGTTGGGGTGTTTCTCATCCAGCATCGCTTCCGCCGCAGCCATTTCCAATGGGAGGGCACAGAGCCATGCGACCGTATAGTCCTGGTGGCGAAAGTTTATCGTTGCAGTCGCCATTTATATCTACGGCAGGAACTGTTGTTATTGCCTGCCACGGTAATGAAAACTATGATAATATAGCCTGCCTCACTGGCGTGGAGAGGTCACATCCACCATCAATGCGATTTTGGAGGATTGTCTGTGATCGGAACGGAAGAAGTCAGCCTTACCCCGTGATCTGTAATCCTCATGTCACGAATGACGAATAAGCCAATAAAAGTTAGCATAGAGGGGGATAACTTAAATTAAATACGACTAATAAATACAAAAGACCAGCGCCTGCAGGCCAGCACCCACCAACCAGGTAAATACTCGCTCGTCCAGTCTCCCTGAAGTGTAGATGCCGAACACAACGAAGTTCACTTAAAAATAAGTACAACGCAATTGCGGCCGCATAATTCACTAAGCTTCATCCTTAAGACCTTCTACCACTTTCCTTTACCTCTTCCTCTTCTCAATTCTTTTAATTATATGTCATGGTGGTTACTTAAAACTTTTGAATAGTCCAAGCTTTCGGGCCGCCAGCTTGTCCCACACTGGGGATATCGGGACCCACAGCATGAATAAACTACGATCTCAAACTGGGCTTACGCAAGTCATGTTCGTGGACATGTTTCGAAGCGTATCTTCTAATCACGAACAGAGTCAACAACGCGAAACTTAGGTCTCTCGAATGAGCTGCGTGCTTCCATGTCCTGGGATCAATCTTGCGGGATGCATATCAGCAGACGCGGGCTCATTCTTCCCCAATCTCAGTTAACTCGGGATACAGGAGCTGGCGCGTCGCCTTGGGTGGATGGTGGATCGTCACGTCTTGGTAGGGATTGTCCCACAGCTCCTCAGTAGTAGCTATGGCATCGTCCTGCAGCACCTCAGCATCCCGAAGAAACTGTGCCATGACAATGCCTTTCGGTCAATGTCTTCCGCTCGACTGCTTCGAGTGTCTCCAGCAATTCAACGTCCTGTATATACTTATCTCGATACCTTCTACACTGCTGCTTTAACTATCTTCAATCTCCTGCAGAGTATGTATGTGGTGTACACTTGTGGCCAAAGAAGTCGGTGGGGCATACAATCGAGGGTTTTCCCCATGATTCAGGCCGAGAAACATAGTCGTCATTGAAAGGGCTATACGTCATTTCTTCAGGACAGCAAACGCCACCGAGAAGCCTAGCATTTGAACGATATTGGGCTAGCTTGCATTACGGGCAAAATGTCTACCACAGGGGATAAAGCGGCTGCCGATAGCCCAAGAATAATCGCCTTATTGCTCCATCCAGTGGTACATTATATTTTATACCTTACATAGTTTCCCTGCAGAACCCCTAGTGCTGCTTGTAATTATACATATGGTAATTTGTATAGTAAAGGTCTTTACCGACCAAATGCCGGGCTGACGCTAGCGTAGTTGGATCACTTTTGGAACAAACCTCCGTAAAATAGTTCTGTGCAAGACCGTACATTGAGCGCATTTACGTGGCAAGCTGAAAGAGATAATCCATTTTCTTTCCACAGCTCCATCTTCTTGCTGTAGCTGCATCTGCCTACTTGGGTCAATGTCGAAATCGAGTAAGAGCACCAAACACCTCCGAGCTAGTACAGTTTCATAGTCGTCGTGGATTCGCAGAGATATCCTGAGTCTCAGATCAAGGAAAAAAGTGTCCTTAATGGGGTTCAGCTCGCAGACCAGGTGACTGATATGTAATGAGAATGTAGAAATCGAGGTAGGATCGACATACTTGGGATCTCTCTCAGAGCTGAAGAAAACCTTGTTTTAAATACCGAGATCGCGGATTTGAAAATAAAAGCCACTTTTCCTTAACAAGTGTTACTAGGTATCTCTCTGGAAACCTTTGTTTAGAGCTCATTGTCCCTCAGACTTTTTCTCTGGATATTTCCAGTCTGGAAACTTCGTTTTGAATTCTACTTAATAAGTATACCGAATGAAAAAGCCTTGTCTATAAGAAAATAGAGGCGCTTCTCTTCTTTAAAACTGAGTTAATATGAATTGTGACTGGGCTAATGGAAATGTTTTCCTTACAGAAGAAGCTACATAGTACAAATCACAATTGCAAGACGTGGGACCCACTTAGGCTTCAATAGTACCGTGGATTGTTGCCGATCCGTGCCTCCACTTTATTGTTTTGGAATACGCGGGAGATACTTTCCCCCACAGCTCGGCATGAATTTGGATTGGTGAACTGGAGGGGTGGTGGTGAGCTGAAACCGAGCTGAGCTGAGTCGGTAGTTTGTAGATCCATTGAAAGTAGAGTCAGAATGAAATGACATGGCCGGCAATTTCCGAATACCATGGGGGTGTACATACCTTATAAACTCACTGTTTCTGTAGTCTACAGGGCCCGGATATCTTCTCCCTTTCTTCTCCATTCACTACTATTTTGGAGTTTTCTCGGTTCAGTTCCGTTGATTCCATTGCTTTGGTTCTTGATGCTTGTCCGACAGCCTCTTTTCGCCCTTTTTTGGGTGAGCGTGGCAACTGCCTCCCAAAAATGTCTGTCATCCAATATTGCGGGTACGAAAGGCTACGATGCCTGTTGTACTGGTCGATCTAGCGGTACAGAGTCGATAAATGGTGTTGAATTTCAATTCACTTGCCAGCAGTATTCTCTTGACTCCAATCGAAAGCAAGGGCAGGCATCCGTGGCTATGACTGCTGCAGATTGCGCTGGACAATGTGCCGAGAACCCCGAATGCGTGGTTTCTACATGGTATGCAACTAAAAAACAATGTCTGGCGCTTTCAGACAGAGGATTCCGGACCTATGGCCCAGCGAAATACTGGGTCACGTTTGTGCGAACCGGAAAGACAACCGAGGAAAAGGGCGGCAATGAACAGTGCAGCAGCGAGAAGCTGGTCTTGGAGAAGGAGCTTCAAGAGAGATGTGAGAAAGAGAAGGTTACCTTAAGCACCAAGTGCGACGAGGACCGAACCAGCATCGACAAGAAACTCCAGGAGAGCAAGGAGGAATGGGAAAAAAAGATAACAGCCTTAAAAGCCACCTGTGACGCAGACAAGAGCGCCAAGGAGCAGTGTGAGCAGGACAAGGCTGAACTCAATAAAAAACACAACGAAGAAAAGTACACAAAAGAGAAATTGGAGCAAGAAAAACAAGTTATACTTAATAAGTATAAGGAAGAGAAAGCAGCTCTGGAAAAGGCAAATATTGATGAGAAAACCAAGCTGGAACAGGAGAACAACAAACTCAAAGAGGTCATCGCCACTAGTGGTGGTGGGCCAGCTAAGCCCGATTCCTTACCAGTAGGGATCAATCCTTACCTGCCTTGTCCCAATATTGATGGCAAAGAATACACCGTCGATGGCGTAACATACAGGGCGTTCTGTTGGAAAAAGCCGCGGGGACGCTATATCAACACAGACGTTGATGGGGGAAAACTTAATATCCGGGACCTTGTTATCGGTATGAAGGCGTGCTCTCTGGATTCAGCATGCCAGGGAGTATATTCCAACCATCAAAGTTACTGGACCATCCATCTAGACTACCAGTTCCCTCCCTTAGAGGAAATTCCCCACCTTAATAGTGAGCAGCATTTGAGTTTCATTCCGGTGCAGCCTCGTGGGAACAATTTCAAGCCTAATGCGCTTGCTATCCCCAGTCTTCTAGCAGGAAATGTTTTTGGTGGCTGCCCCGAGTCAGATGGCCAGCAGCTAAATATTGGCTCACACACCTTTAACTTCCACTGTAGGGAGTACACTGGAGCTCCGGATGCACACCTACCGATCAGTTCTTATATCCGCTACCCGCCATGGTGTTTGGCAGTCTGTGCAGGAACCCCAGGTTGTGAGGGCACCAGTATGGGATACGGTTCGTGTAAGTTCTATTCTAGGTTTGAGAAGCTTGAGAAGATGGAGCAGTCAAAGATAGTTCCTCATCATTGGGTGGCTGTGCTATCGCAGGCGGGAAATGATTAGAGATATGGCAAAAGAGAATTTCATGCTCTGGATAGGACTATTACTACTGCGTTTTATCCATATTGACGGCAGCGGGATCTTAAATAGACCTAGCACGCACACCTTGTTAGATAATCTCGTTGCCTGAGCCTTGCAGATAGAACCAATCAACAACTTCTTCCTCCAGGAAGGCCTGTAACCTTGGAGATTGGCAAGCAATAGAGGTCATGCAAATTCGACGTGAACACAATCTATAAAATTTGGTCTCCCATATATGACTCACTGAATATGGCTTCCTCGACAAAGACAAGCTGTTCGTTAGTAAAAGTCATAATCCCAGAGCAAGTTTCTCAGGTTTGACAATAGGCTGCCAGCTCAAAAGGAAGCTCGAGTGCGATGACTTCGTTGTGATGACCAGGCCGCAAGGGCTGGCGGTAATTGGCAGGAGAACCAATGTCTGACTTGATCACTGATCACTATAATGGGTTTTATGCCATTGGCTTCTTGCAAAGATCTAGGTTGGAGATTCGATGTCCCGCATGTTTATACGGTCTTTCCTTCGCTCCTAACCGCTTTTCCCGCAGACATACCCTCATTGATTGGAGTGGTGTAAGGCACGCGGTCATGGCCTTAGACTATCCAGTGCGCTACGTAGTAGCGGGTTCTAGAGCCCACGAGTTACCGCCCGCGGGGAATGTTGGTCATTTAGTAAAATTCCTTATACCGCCTAAACCCTAGATTAGGTGCCTTACAGGTAGTCGGCTCCATGTATTCGCCTTGGAGTTGAAAGGCCGCGTGCTAATTTTCTTACCACGTCCCCCATTCGACACAAAACAATGCAGACGGTTTTATAGCAAGAAGACCCGGCTATTCGACTATCGACGCAGTGTCTGGTCTGATCTCCGCCGTGACAAATGTCAAATTAGACTTTGGTGATATTAGCATGTTTGATGCTATACCTTTTCTTGATCAGACTGAGACAGGCCAAGGTAATCAGGGTATTAACAATGAAGTACACAATTTATGTGCCGGTATAATCCGAGCGAAAAGGCCAGACGCCATGATATACTGTTTTGGAACAGAAACACGGCACTCTCTTTTTCAACAAGTTTGCTATCGCGGCGTGGGGGAAAGTTTCGATAAATGACAAGCGAGGGTCAGTTTATGCTCGACCCGGGCTATCTTTAATTCGCGTGAATTCATTTCAACCAAGCCATGCGATAATATTGCCCGATATTCTGCTGCCTCGGGCGGCTGTTAGTAGTAAATACACCAAGGCTTTCGCTGTGTTGAGGCATAGGTGGATTGAAGAGCCATCGGTGACATCGTTGAGGAATGAATGCAGTGACGCAGTCAAAAAATAATTCTGATGATAAGTCTGTTCCTCCGCAATTAGATTATATTAAGTCGTACATAAGCAGCTAGGGACTAACAAAACGATTGGGAACGACAATATCCAAAAGGGTGATGACGAACTCTCACTGGGGCTCAGTTTGGAGAAATATCTGTTTCATAGCCCTAGCGACAGTGCGTCTGAGGGTATCTATATCAGCCTTGACGTGTCTACTATTACTTAGCTTTGCTGCGATATTTCGTAGGCCTTGGAAAAATTGACGATAGAAAATGATGCGGATTTGGGCTTACCACAGCAGATATTAGAAGGTCTCAAACGTTGGCGCCGCAAAGCCTGGCCAAGCTAGATTTAAAAGCAATTCGAGTGTGTATTATGGGTACCTTGACCATTCTGAGATCTTGGTCCAGAAGTCTACACAGCCGAGGAAACTGGCGAAAAAGCTGGAGAACAGGTTCTAAAGCCTCCTGCGTGATTCGAGCATCTCTTACAGCCAGTCATGAAATAGGGTATTCCGTAATAAAGCTGCGCAAGCAGGTGCTTTTCGAGGGCTTAGCAGAAAAAGAATCAGGGCAAACCCTGTGCGAACTTGGCTCCTTGACCGGGAACTGTTAGGATGAGGGCAATCGCGACCAGCTGAAAGAACTGCCAAAAGTTTCAGCATCCCATATAGGTTATGATACCAGAAAGTGCGGCACATACGACCATAGGGTATGGACAACAGGGCTTCCCGTCCACTCAGCCATACTTAAGCCACATATTAAACGCGGCAGACTAGAAAATAAGCCCTTTAGAAATTACTGCTTTAGAGATAAACGCCGCTAAATCATAAAATATATATAAATAAACTAAATAAGCTGTAAGAGCTATATAAGCAAATAGAATAAACAAATAGATAAGCTAAACAACTTAGTAAAATTTTTATTAAATAAAAATTCTTAACCTAATTATCTATCACTTTTTTTTCTTCCAAGATACTCGTTCTTAAGAAACAGCTTCAATTATAATCCTATACAGAAACCAACTATATTACGTGATAGAAACTTATTGCTATCTAAGAAAAAGTAGACTGGTATTGTCAAGATTATCTACTAGTCAGGGTAGAAGACCTGTCGGCTAGGTAAGGATACGTAGGTAAAACAACAGTAAATAGTCTATTGATAGAGACTGATTCTTGATTTCTTTCTTTACTACTTCCGTTGCTAATTTATAGCTAAAGATCTTTAAAATTTTTTGTATAGAGTACTGAATCTTTAGAGAGGGTCCACTATTCGTTATTAAAAAGGTGACTGATATAGATATCGAAGGCGCCGTCTGGCCTCTGAGATGTCCATGCACCTGGGGCAGGGTATACTGTACAGTCACCTTGCATAATCGTTATCAATTCTGTGATAGTATGCTTTCTCTACATTACTCTCGAAGAAGACAAGATTAACTTTGTAGAGCAGTATAGGAAAATACGAGACAGTGTTCCGAGCCATAGCGATTAGACTACTAACAGATGAGTCACTTGTCTATTTCTGTCCGTTCCTTCCACAGGGGGCTCGCTAGCGGGATCAACTAAGGTTGCATACTAGGGTTGTGGCTGGCGGTCCTGCCCGTCCCCCGAAAGTTAGAAAAGTGGCCCTAAATAAGGTATCCAGTTACTAATCGGCGTTAGATGTGACGTCACCCGAGAAATTTCGTTTTTGAATAATTGCCAAATACAGATACTGTACCGCTGGATACCAACTTATACCCAGTGGCCTATAATCCTTTTATCTTAGCATCCTTGCTTGGAGCGTCACTTTCCTGTATGGGATTTCCCCCTTTCCTTCGATCATCTTTTCTTGTACTACTACTATTCAAAGGGATGAACCATTCGGCATAGCAAGTATGCAACATAGTAACAATGCACACCTTTTTGCATTCTGTTTCGCCGCCTTCTTTCAGACTTGACATTGAATAGCTGACTTGGCTGATACCACACTAAGGCACCTATGACTGAAATCTTCTTTCTTTTTAACGTGTTTTAGTGTGACGGATTAGAGGACGAGTCAAGGCTCCTTGATGTGGCCACTAATACGATACCGTGGGTTGTACAGCATATCATAAAATGGTAGAGAAAATTGATTGGCGATTGACACCTATGCAATTCATCATAGACATCTGGTATCCCTTGGTTCTCCTTGTGTAACATACCACTGGTGGTACTTCCTGAAGCGGCCGAGTAGTACAATTCATCATAGATATCTGGTATCCCTTGGTTCCCCTTGTGTAACATACCACTGATGGAAATATCTGAGTAGTAAATCCCATAATAGGTATCTGCTATCCTTTGGTTTCTTTGCGTAAAACATCACTGTCGGAGGTTCTCAAAGCGGTCGACCAGTGTTAGACATTGACAAAACCCGAGGGACTGCGACGGAAGTGTAAAAAAAATCAGCCATACTTTATGCATAATTTGGCTGCAATTTGGGTATTACACTTAGTTACTTATATGTGTTATAGTCTAGAGGAAGGCTGCGACTGATTATTCTTGTTTTCATCCTTATCCTTGGCTTTAATATGTACAAAATGAACATCATCATATCATAATGATACATCCGTTGGAAATCAATGGTCCGCATGATCCGCAGCTTCAGCTATCTAGGGCTATGGCCTAGGGAAAATGATGACTGACGTAGACACAACGCAACACTTTTTTGACCTCAAAACTTTGGGGCATTATTAATCTGCCTTTTATTAACCGGGAGCTTTAATATAAACTCTGAATTAAATTAAACAGTGATGTGGTTGCTTGTTGAAGTTGACAACTTTTCATGGTTTGATTTTCCCGGACATGAAATTAGCCAATCATGTTTTTGCAGATATGGCCACACTAAACCATTTATAGAGATCACATGATGAGAATCGCTATCCGTCCCGCTACATACGGAGTATATTTTACAACTTCGCCTACAACAGACAGAAAAACTGTCAACTAATTAAGCCTGCCCTGTTTTAAAGCAATAAGAAGTATTAGTATAACAGAAGTATAAAAAAAAATTATAGGTGAAAATATACTCTCTTCTACAAGATATTTATTAGGATACAGATCAGGTTACTAAGTTTCTTACTGGTGTTTGGTATACTAACTATAGCTTAGTAGCTCGACTTTGATCCTGTTACTCTGGGCAGAAGGATTAAATTACTGTATATAATGGACTCATTCATATATAATCTGGACTCCTAGCCTATATACTAAGCTCCTGGCTACAAAATAAAAGATAAGGACTGTATAGTAAGTTATCCAAGAACTTAGTCTAAAGTGATACATCATTTTCTTTCCCCGCCTGGGTGGATTCGAAATGGCATCCGGTTCTCAGTCAGTTACTTACGTGTAACTGATACAGCATCACTCTGCCCATCTTTTTACAACAAGTTGAATATGGCCAGTTCGGAGCTGCGCAAGGGCCAATGCTTGTTTCCTGTTTAGCTGATTATTCAGGGCCCTTGTATGCTTCTCTGGAAGAGCTGTACGAATTACATTTGTATATTTGCCGACTGGGTTCTGTAGAAACTGATTGTGACAGCCAAGCAATGTGATGGTATTGAAGCCCTCTTATTTATAATCCCAAACGTGAGGAGGAGAAGGAATGGTGAGGGGCTGTGCAGAGAAGTAAACAAGCTAGAATCAAGCTAGGATCAAGCAATGCGATTAAATGATCACATAGCATTCGTCATATTCCTTTCCTTTGTAGACTTAGAGTCAAAGCTGTGCCTTGCCCTTCTTTCCTTCGGCATTTATATCCCAAGGACTACCTAACCATGGCCATGGAGCCCAAAGTAGCCTAACAGCTCGGTGGTGAGGTCCTACTGCTTTTTCAAGGAGGGCCACCATTACCCATAGTACTACAGGTGGTGGTTGTATAGGTCGATGTTGTGGTAGTGGTAGAGTAATCAGTCAAGGTGACTGTGGCTCCACCAGCAGTGACGGTAATAGTTGTAGTTGTAGTTCCTCCACTCTCGGTGACGGTGACAGGAACAGTGGCGGATTTCCTACTAATACTATCAGTGGATTGATAACTCCGAATCCTGACTATTGCTATCTTCGGCAGCTGATTTCTTACCCGCTGTTACAGCAATTCTTGTGGTTATTATCGAAGTCCCCATCGTGGTTATCAGTATCACCGAAATCGCCGTTGACGATATTTACAGGTAGGAACCCGGGCCCAGAATCTACCCATCCACCCCCAGGAGAATTGTGAGATACCGCAAGGTGTATCAGCATTGTGGCAAATGCAAAAAGATAGATATGGTAAAGCATTGTGCCGAATAAGAGAGAGTACCAAATAGATGAAGGTGGAATTGGGCCCTGACCACTAGCAAAACTGAATGGAAGTAGGATGGGACGACCTTTCTTTAATAAGCCTTGCAAGGATAAATAATAGTTAGTGGTGGAGCTCTACTGATGCCTCTCGCCTCTTATATTTCTTTGCTTATCGCATTCCTGTCGCTCATTCCTCCATGCCTTCGGAGCTAAAAGGCATGTTTTCTGCATTCCTTATGCGATGACTGTTTTAGTTAGGGCTCCCAGCGCTCCCAGCTCTAACGAAAATGCGAGCACCGCATTCTTATGTCGCTGACAGGTAGGAGGGAACTATCTTTTAGGGAATAATTACAACTCGAATCATCCATTAATCTACTAAGAATAAGAATGACGGAATGGATAGCAGCCTCTGCATTCACATAACAGTATAGGGAAAACCTAACTCCAAGAGGAATAAAAACCTATACTAAGGCAGATAATCGAATTATCAATAGAATTACCACTTTTAAACATGTGCCTTACCACCTTCCGTTCCCTTACCATTTTCCGCCCCTACGACACCAGGATCTGGTGCTCCTGTGGTCGGGCATCCACTGGGACACGGCTGTGTTTTTGTGAAAGAACAGACAGTTGCGATATCAGATGAAGTAACCGTAGGTTGCCGAGTTGTCTTAACGTAGGTATATTGGACTTCGCACTCTGTGCAAACGCTCGATTTAGTCTCGCTGCACGACCCAGAACAGCTTGAAGGCGGCGGGTCTGGGGTTGCCTGTGCAGTTGAGAGGAGAAGTGCGGCTAAAGCGTAGAAAGTCTTCATGTTGTTCTCTGTCCTTCTTCCCTATGGCTCCAGTTAGCGTATCCATGCTCACCTACGGTAGTTGGCTTTTCTCGCCCTCTTACCGACAGGATGGAAAAATGTAACTTCAGACCGATTTACGGAAGCTAAGGCCGATGCTGTGGTTCTTTATTCCAAAGGAAGACAATATTAGCTTGAAGGCGACTTTTGAAAGTGGTGAGCTTCTAACCTTCCTTGTAGATAGAATTTAGGATCAGATTTAAATTACCAAGATGAAGGGAAAGTTCAAGGGCTCTTTAAATGCTATCACTGTATGGGCTCTGAAGTGTATTTACTGGGATGCAACCTCTAGCGTATATTCTATTCCCACATGTAAGCATCATTGAAAACGCAATGAAGAGTCATGGCATCATGATTTTGCCGCAGTAAGGCCTCGTGACGCATGGAGAAGTCAAGGAGAAGTTATGTCAGATATCAAAGTCGGCAAGCTGCAGGTGGATTGTACCGGAAAAGGCAACAGTTGCTTCACGACGGTGTAAAGTCTAGGATCCACTGAAATGTTACCAACAGAGCCTTAGACAAATGGAAAAGTATGATCTCTCATCATCATCGATGGTATTGCTTCATTGTGAAGGCATGTTACATTTAAGATGTGCACTTCGAGTCCTTCCATTACCACGGTCATTTCATGACCTACACATAAACCTTCGCTTGAAGTAAATATCCTTGGCATTGGCCAGGCCCCAGACTAATATCATGAAATTGACGCAAAGAGCAATAGACTTGGCTTGGCTCAGAGCGAAACTACTACCGTTGATGGACCATTCGAGCCTTACTGGTGTATTTTTCTACCCTAGGTCTTGTCCTATAAGAGATCGTCAGACCCATAGTATTACCTTCTCTTAAGTAGAATAGCTATTCTGAGGTGCTGTTTCTACTTCCTTACAATTGTTTGCAAGGTCTGGCGATCCACCAATTGATCGGATAGACAAACTTTAACGAACACCTATCAACCTCTTTCAATATGGGAGACAGCAGCGAGAGCCTAGTTCTTGGACTAGGATACCTACCTACACCTCCCGATGTCACCAAGAAACTAGCGGGAATCAAACTGGTCAAGAAGCCGGCAGTCCTACCAAAGCACGTTGATTTCAGCGGAGACATGAAGCCCCCGAAATACCAGAACGGTTGGGCATCCTGTGTGCCTTTTGGCCTCCTCGGGGCGCTGGATAGCGCTACCCTCCCAGATACGTATTCCGAAGCCTACAATTGGTACAAAACCAAGCAACTACATGGGTTTGACCCTCATGGAAACTCTGGCGTCAATGTCCATGTGGCTATATCAGTCATGCAGAAACAAGGCACTTGCTGGGAAAGCTCTTGTGTATACCCCACTGACCCTGACCATCGGTATCCAAAGTACGATTGGCCAGAACCTAGCGACGCAGCGAACAAAGAAGCTCTCAAACACAAAATTGCCGATGCTCGATTTCTGATTAAACCCGTTGATAAGGATGCGGTGAGGATGCTCCTTGCAGCGAAAACCCCTGTTGTTATTGGATTCTCTATGTTCGGTGACCCTACCTATTGGAAAAAGTGGATTTGGTCCGACGAGTGTTTAACAAGTGGTGTGGTCCCCATGCCACCTGAGCCTGTTCCGGACCCAACTGATGGCCATTGTGTCTCGTTGGTGGGATATGATGATGACAAAAAATTATTCAAGTTCAAAAACTCCTGGGGCAGGGAGCGGGGAAAGGATGGCTGGTTCTGGATGCCATACGAATATTTTGAGAAGGTAGATCAGCAAGGCAACCCATACATCACCGATGCAATCGTCTTCACCCCTGGGCAGGAGCAGCCCGCAATTCCCAGTTTACGTGCCATGGCTGAAACAGTAGCCCCGGATGCAATCTGGAAGCATTTTGCATTCACTGATGGCGAGCAGCCAAGCGGGTTGGTTTAGCACTGCCAGCCGAGAAGAAAGGGGCAGAAGGGTTGCAATGGTTGGGAGAGTTGGCCCTTCCTGCTCCACCATACGTTACACAGGAGGAATGGTAATTTTCAACCTCTACCATTCAATCTTCTTCTACATGCCATTCAACCTGGCCTGGCGGGAGCAAAAATTGATGAAGTCTCTGTCTCATCGATTTTACAATGATTAACCGCATTTAAATTGAATTGCAAATTTATACTCGTGATAAAAGCTTCCCTGCTTGCGCGATTGTACTGGTAATCCAGACTTCATGCAGTCCACTATTTGAAAGGCCCTGGATCGCTCGCTTGGTGGTGTTACGCCTCCGAGATCTCTGGACCGCTTCAATTCGCTCTAAAGTAGAGTTTATAGCCGCGAGCTGCTCAGATTGAACTTTCTGCTGTTGAAAAAGGCGTTCTAGGCAGCACTCAACTCGCGGAGAGGTCTCTGCAGATTCTCAATACTTGAAGACAGAGGATTTGGAGGCGGCGTAGTCTCTCTGTACGCGCGTAGATCAGGTACGGAGATCTCTGGTAGAGATGGTAAAGCATTCTGAATAGTTTCAATAATAAAAGATCCATCGGGAGGGTAGATACCGCGCTCCTTAAGAGTCACAAATAATCTGTATATCGAAGATCTTCTTACGTACGGCTATAATATTACCAAAAAAATTGTCTTTATCCCCCGGAACCCCACACCACTGCGTAATACGATTATTCGCACTGCGAAAATGCGTCTTTCCATCGAGCGGTTGGTAGAGGTGAGTTGTAAGAGATCTAAAGCAAAAGGGGAGAATCTTATAGATCTCGCAGAGTTGTAGAAATTCAACTGTTTTATAAGAAGTATGGCTGTCGAAGATAAGCACGCGTGTTTCTCCCTTATTTATACGATCCCTAGTCTCCTTGTGGAATCGATGAAACCATTCAATCAAGATTTCGTCATTGATATAGCCTTTTTCCAGAGACTGCAGTATAGGCATCCGGTAAATTTACGTCATACAAGGCCTCCATAAATCGCTTGCCTTTAAAGATAAAAAGCGGCTTCATAATCCAACCGTGTGCAGCAATACATTCAACCCCAGCTATATTCTCCGCTCTGATTCTAAAGATCAGGAACTCCTCCTCTTAGACTAAGCATGTTTTGCCTCTTTCCTTCGCCTGGTTAGAACCCGCATTCGTCAGAATTATACACAAGGCGAGGATAGATCCCGTTAAGTTTATAAGCTAATTATACCGGAATTGAAGCTATCTAATATCCTCTGTGTCTAGATGCTTCTTTTCTTTTGTTTTCTACTTTATTGGACTGATTTTTAAGTATAGAGAAAGTCTTTTAGTAAAGCGATATATCCACAATCAATTAAAATATTATTTAGAATCAACACGGTGCACAGTAAGATTTATCCATTTAAAAAGAAATACAATCGTAACAGAAAGATATAAATTATATATTTTAGTTAGACTGGCGTTTGGCCAGGTTAGGTTAGGTTAATAGGGTCAGTTATACCTAACCGCTAGGTTATGGCTAGGTGACAACGGTTAGGTTATGCCACTCTATTTCTAATATTGAAGTATATTTTTTATTGGCTCTTACTACTGCCAAGAGCGCCAATTCTTGGAGCTCCTATAGACTAGCCAATGATCGATCTCATGTAAGAAAGGAACAGGTATGAGAGTTTCTAACTGGATAATGGGGTGAGCAAGAAGGTGAGCAGCTCACCCAAGCTCACCCGAGGTCGCGCGACCGTAAAGCGGCTCACTCACCCGGGCGGCAGCCACCCGACTTCTGGACGCGTTTAAGCCACACGCCGGGAGGTCAGTACTAGTTGGGTGGATGAAAACCAGCGAATCCCTCCTGTTGTATGTTTTTTTCTTTTTGGTCCAGGATTTCATTCTGATCGGACTAACCGTGACTGCGATACCTGACAGGGACTGTATTCATTGTATAGAAATCTACAGTTAATTCGCTATTAACAACACGACAATAACCTTGTATAGATGTATAGAGTATTCGGGCATCGTATAATAACTAACCAATGAGTCGATTAATCAATGCAAACTTATACACTATTTGACATCTCATGAACTTGGCAATTTATGCGAACAGCTCATTCCTACGGACGGGGTGGCTGTCGGGGGACTTCCTGCTTTGGAAACTCACCGAAGTTCCCAGCTACTCGCCGAATGAGCATATACCCCTTCTCGACTCGTGATCATGTAGCTTCTTCAATTCAGCTATCAGACTTTGCTTTTCCTATTCCTACGATTATAGGGCTTCCAGGGCATCGATTACATTAGCCCTATGTTGAAGCTTAACATGCATAATCATCTTAAGTTGGGCACTTTCGGTCACTTTCACCGAATAGCCCGAATATCATTGGGGGCTTGGCATATACAGAAGACGCAGTCCCCGTCTAGCTTTTACTAGGGTATATCTGACAATACCTTTCCTTGTATAACTTAAACATTGTGTTGTCATTAGCTACAAAGTGGTGATAATGTCAGGGAGCGTCGCATCCCAAGCAGAATACGCCGGGACAAGAAGCTCTAAAACGAATAAGCAAGCATCTCCAAAACATCCATGGCGCTTCTGGACAACTATCATTGCCCTCTCCCTTACTCGTCTTCTATCGACTATCGAAGGGATCATTATCACGAGCGCGTTGCCCACGATAACGGAAGCGCTTGGTGGATCCGGTTCATACATTTGGGTTCCCAATCCTTACTTCTTAGCCTCATTGGCAATCTTGCCACTAGTTTCTCAAGCCAGTGATATCTTTGGCCGCCGCCCACTTCTTCTTATGGCTGTGGCCTTGTTCATACTCGGCAGTGGCCTATGTGGTGGCGCCTCGTCAATGCGGATGCTGGTTGCCGCACGTACTGTGTATGTATCGGATATTCGAATACATTGTCCGCAAGCGCATCATCCTAGTAGACAGGGTATTGGAGGTGGGGCAATAGCTCTTTTGATCAATACTGTCGTTACTGGTACTCCTGCTGATCCCGTCTGCTTCGAGAGACTTTCACTAACTCCTGTTTTAACAGATCTAGTACCACTACGAAAGCGGGGGAAGTACATGGCTCTGATCTAAATGACTGCAACTACCGGAGCTGCCGTCGGCCCATTACTCGGTGGTCTTACCACGAATCACTCGACGTGGCGCTGGGTTTTCTATCTTAATTTACCTATTGGCGTAAGTAAGTACCGAGCGCATGTCCTATCAAGACAGCACATACTCATCAAGAAAGCAGGTGCCTTCATTTCTCTATTTCTATCTCTACATATGAATTATCAGCGCGATCAAACTTGGAAACAAAGATTAGTGCGGCTTGATATAGCAGGAAATGTTATATTTATCGCTGCCGTTATCGCACAGACCTGGGGAGGGGAGGGACCATATATGACTGGGGAACGTATCATATCGTTGTTCCCATTGTCCTTGGCTTCGTCAGAATTGGACTCTTCATCGCGTTTGAAGGGACCGCTAGCAAGGAGCCATCATTCCCGCGCAGGATAGTCTCCAATCGAACTTCTTTTGCTGCATTGATTTTATGTTTCACGCATTCGATTTGTGTGTATTGGACATTTTACTTCTTACCTATCTGTTTCCAGGCCGTTCAAGGGAAATCGGCAATGCGCTCAGGTAAGATAGAAACCATAGCGTGGTGCTCGGTCCTCCTGCATACTTAGAATGTCTACTAAACTAGTCAAATTATAGGTATCAACAGGTTACCCATTTTCGCTGGCGTCCTCCCATTCGCGATTATAGGAGGTATACTCTTATCCAAACTCGGCCGACATAAGCCACTTCACTTCCTCGGCTTCATTCCCTCGCTATCTCTATGGGTCTTTTCAGCCTACTCACTACAAGCTCTAGTACAGCTGCCTAGGTGTGCTTCCAGCTTCTCTTCTCAGTTGGTGCAGGCCTACTCGCTGGAATCACCCTCCCAGCCATGCAAGCCCCGTTAGACGAAAGCCTGGTCGCAGTATCCACAGGTGTCTGGAGCTTTGCGCGGGGCTTTGGCAGTGTGTGGGGTGTCACGATCCCAAGTGCCGTTTATAACAACCAATGTCGGAAGCATGCAAGGAGCATCACGAACCCAGCTATAGGCCATTATCTGATAAGAGGTCGTGCATACCAATATTCCACAAACGCACTCTTAGCCAGCATTCAGGACCCTGTTTCTCGGGAACAAGTTGTTCAAGTCTTTCAAAAGGTATGTTGGCTGGGCCTTGCAGGTTTGTAGTCTACTGAATAACACCAGACACAGTCTCTTCGTACAGTGTGGCTCGTGGCAATAGTCTTTGCCGGCTTAGGGTTGGTTGTAACGCTTGTTGAAAAGGAAGTCAATCTCCGGGATAAGCTTAATACTAGGTTTGGGTTGGATGAAAGGGAAAGTGGTGACTCATCGGATAAGGCCTGACCTTTCCTGCAAAGTTCAATACTTGTAGAAGACTTTGCGTTTTTGTGAAACTATTGGCAATGCGCTCGTGAGATGAAGTATAAACATTGGTATATTCCGGCCTTGCAGAAGAGACATGTAGAAAGTCTTTGTACCTAGATATCGCCATTATATACAAAGCTACTTATCATTGTAGTTCATTGTAATCCATTGTATTGAGTCCTTCTGACTTCTTTGTTACCTTCTACTACATTCATGTCTTTATGTCTTCGCATTGAGATAAAGGCTTCCCAACCAAGTGCGTAACTGAAGGATTCTATCTATTCTCTGTGTATCTATACGAGAAGTTCTTTGACCTGCATAGAATTACCAAAATATCATGAGAAATTATCAGGTTAGTGGTGGACCATACCAAGTCACTCAATATTCGACCACAGCCACTAAGGCAAACTCCACGAGCTCATCGGAGAAAGAGTGAGCTTTCATGTCCCAGATGAATGTCACTATGACTAAGAATTTGCTCTGGATGCATTATAAAAGAGTCCGCTACCCCCACCTATGACCAAACCATGGATACTAGCTTGTAGATTCGCAACCCTAACATGAACGACGACATGGACGATGACGCGGAGGACGACAAGGATGATAACACAGACAGCAGCGCCGAAGATGATGCGAATCTATCCCGCCGAATGACCCTCCCCATTCATCCAGCTGCAAAAACGAAACAAAATGCCATCACTGATCTCCAAGCCGATGCTCCCCATTCTCTCAAGGAGCACATCGAGAAACTGTTATCCTTAACCCTCGGTGAGACCATCGAAGCCATCTCCGATCTCATGTCCGGCCCTGCCATCAATGTTGTATCAAATGAAGAACGCCTTATCACCCATGACAATCACGAGGGCACTGTTGACCTCGTCCGACTTTGTGAAGTGTACGATAACTGCGCAAAGCGCTGGTTGGAAGAGCATGCAGACCTCCAAGCACATATTCTGCAGGGCTCTTTCGACACGTTGGTCTTATCCCTCTACAGATTTGGCGATCTAGCTCTGAAGGCAGGACTCACAACATGGGAAGCAATGGAACTTCCGGACGATTGCAACCACTAAAGTACCGCACAATTACGTGTTATCAAAGAGACGGCGTATGAGAGCTCTCTTCCTCTTGTGCAAGGTGCTTAAAGTGCTCTATGGCTGGATTGGCTATTGAGATGTATGGGCGCAGACTGGTTTCATGACGGAGGCGCCGGAGCAGGGTGAAGATTGTATTGCATATCAGGCTGCTCGGACGGTTTAGCACGCTCCCTTCTTTTCCTTCGTTTTGTTGGGATTCATCTTTCTCTTTCGGTTGATTGATTTCTGTTCTTTTGGAGGTCATTTAGTTGGGGTCATGCTGAATCTAGGTCCCTCTATTCGACGTGTTTTCATGAGAGGGTGGAACGCGGACCAGTTTTGATGACTTTCCCTACTCCGACCTCTTATTGTGTATTGTTCATTTCTTTGGCTGTAGCTCTTTCATCCTGGGTGATACAGAAACTGAGTCCCTCCATTGACACCCTTTCTGGTGGCTAAGTGGAACGCGTGACAGGTTTGATAGAATCACTTCAATGAAAATAGTTCACATCAGTATTACACTGTGACTAAAGTTTTGCAAAATACATAGTTTTACGTACAATGTCCCGTAGTAAAGCCAATCAGTCAGTATTATCTACCGATAAATTTTGCATACGCTGAAGGCACAACACCAGCCACTCTATAGTAAACACCCGCGGTGCTCCACCTTCATTTATCCCGCCAACAGTGACCGATCGAATTCGTCCCTAGCACATAGGACGAAATCTCGCAATTGATACTCGTTGTACAGATTTGAATAATATTCACATTTCGCCCTTGTGTTCTAGAATATTGACCAAGATTGTCTCCTAGTCCTGTTGACCTTGTGATGAAAATTCGCCCATTGACCATCTTCACCCTTCTGCCTATACTTCATAAATGTGTCCCCATCAACAACGTCGGATAGGAGAATTTCAACATCCGAAATCCGCGACTCGGCCGTTGCATCTGACGAAGGCAAATCGTCTTTCTCCAGCTGAAAATCAGCATCATTGAGTCGCTCATCTAAATCCTGATTCGGATCATCATCAGCATGGAAGCTGCCATGTTCCACCCGAACAACCTCTTCCAGAACGTCCGCCACCAGTGGTCCATTCCACAAGCCCTCTCGATGTGGTGCCGCCCTCAACAACCTGATCGCCAACCGACGAATCTTCAAAACACGACATTTCAGTCCGGTATAATAAATTGGCGGGATGAAGCCTGACTCAATCGTGAACGAATAGCCGTTGCACTCCGACTGGCCATTTTGGAATGCCATGTGCTGCTCCTTAATGGGAAGACTAGTTGTCGACCAGAACCGCCGCATATCAAAGAAAGCGGTCATGACACCGACAAAGTCATTCGTGTATGCATCGAATACCATCTCCCCCTCCCTTGAAAGACAAACTGAAGCCATGATCATAGCCATTTCATAGTACACCCGGAGAAGCAGGAAACCAATCTTCTCCTTACAGGCGTCAGTCTTGAGAGATAAAGAAGCATTATATGCTTTTCTCCAGAGCAACAAATCTGCCATAATTCTGCGCTGCGTCTCAAAGGCTTCCGGGTCCGTTCCCGGACCATCGTCTGCAGGGACTGAATAGATATATCGTTCCAGACAGTGGATTCGAGTAAGTAAATCATCGAGAGCCTGTCTTGCTTCGACAAGAGAGGGAAATCTATGAGGAAGGGCGTGAAGCTGCGGATCTCGTACAATCACGCAAAGGTGTGACGGGACGTGACCAAACATCGCCGATTGAATCGCCAAACGAGCATATGACTCAACCAAGGCATCGTGCACAAAGTCCTCCGCCGGGCTAAGTATACTCGGCGCCATAGAAGTACGCGGTGCAGGCGCAGAAACATTGGCCAGAAGCTGGATGCCGTGCCCTAGATGCGCACTGCCCATTTTATGTTGACCACGCAGGTACTCTAGTGTGACAAAAAGCATACAAGTAATAAGGGTGACGCGGAGGCCAGTTTTGGATGATCCACCCGGCCCCGTCGTTACACCGCGTAAATGCTGAATTGCCTTATTATACTGCAGCAATATGAATCGCTCCGCATACATGCCGTACCTCGCCGGGATAGACTCGCTGCTGACATTAGAGCGATGAGCCACTGATAAGGCGACGATGGCGTGCCGAACGGCCGGTTCCTGTGCGCTGGCTTGGAAGACAAGAGTCTCCCAGAACAGTGAGGCAAATACGCCTGCAAATTTTGTTGTTGTTCTACTCATGAACCAGTCGAAGCACGTCTGTTCTTCCCGCGTTAGACAGCCGGCTGGTACCGGCGTGCAGTAGATGGATAGTGCCTTGTTGGCTTGTGGTGGGCCATATGGGCTCCCCCCGCCACCCCAGATGCCGTAGCCATCACAAGTGCGACCGGTAGAAATGCAGCGGCGACAAGCTGGGCGACTTTCGTCACATTTTACACGGCGGGCTCTGGTGGCGTTGTTAGCTGGTTGAACGGCCTAGCCCTGAGGATGATTGATGGTGGTGAGGAGGACTGACTTGCAGGTCCTGCAGCCCGTTTTGACTTTTCTTCTGTTCGTAGACTGTGCTATATGTCTCATTGATGTGGACATATTTCTGAACCGTCTCAATAGTGCTGAGATGGCGAACAAGTCTCCACGAGAGTAAGCGCCAGATGGCCAGAGTTGGCTAAATGGATTTACGTAGAAAGAAGACCTCAGGCCATCACAAGGGCTTAGTTCGAATTGGCTGGCTCGGAAACTTTGCATTCTGATTGGTTCCTCCACCACAGAGTGGATCTAGCAACTACTGCAGTGTCGTGATTGGCTCCGCCTTTAAGCTTAAGTCCGTCGAATGGCATCTCGATAGAAAAGCTGGAGGTCATTACTAAATGGTTGAAAGGTTCGGAAATAACGAACCATACGGCCCCTGATCCGGTTTTCCCGTCTATCAAGACCAGTATTTAAAGGTTAGACATCTTCGCCCCTAATCTCCCACACACACACACACACCGCAAGTATTCTCAAGCCTATATTCGATTCACACCTTTAGCCCTAATATCACCTTAGTAAATACCTCACTTTGCCAAGCACCTACCAATGTCTCCTCCACTTCGGACCCTCGGCCACAACGGCCCCCAGGTCAACGCTGTTGGCCTAGGTCTTATGAGTATCGGCGGGATCTACGGTGCTGCTAGTTCTATTGAGGAAGGAGTTGCTTTCCTAGATCATGCATATGCCACTGGTCAGCGCTTCTGGGACACAGCAGACGTGTACCTCAGCAGTGAGGAAATCGTGGGCGAGTGGATTAAGCGGTCCGGCAAGCGTAATAACATTTTCCTTGCCACTAAGTTCGCTGTTCAGGCATTCGATGGGAACGGGTTGACTATTCGCTCGGATCCCGAGTATGCCAAATTGGCTTGCGAGAGGTCCCTGAAGAAACTGAATGTCGACACTATTGATCTGTACTATTGTCACCGAGTTGATGGGGTGACACCAATCGAGAAGACCATTGAGGCACTAGTTGAACTAAAGAAGTAGGTGGCCCCCGTTCGCTAACCCAGCAACCAAAAACACCTGGCACTGACCCATATTCAACATTTAGTGCAGGGAAGATTCGATACATCGGTCTCTCCGAAGTCTCAGCTGCAACACTGCGTCGAGCCCACGCTGTTCACCCAATCTCCGCCCTCCAGATAGAATACAGCCCCTTCGCCCTCGACATCGAATCGCCTAACTCTGATATCCTGGATACCTGCCGCGAGTTAGGAGTTGCCGTTGTAGCCTACAGCCCTATCGGTCGTGGTATCCTGACCGGCCAGATCAAGTCCATGGCCGACTTTCCCGAGAATGATTTCCGCCGTTTCCTCCCCAAGTACTCGGAGGAAAACTTTCCCAAGATCTTGGAGCTGGTGCAGGGACTGAACGATGTGGCCAAGGCGCACAATAGCACTTCTACCCAGATTGCGATCGCGTGGTTGCTCGCACAGGGGCCCGATATCATTCCCATCCCAGGGACAAGGGCCATTGCTCGTATGGATGAGAATTCTGCGTCGGCGCAGATTCAACTCTCGGACGAGGAGGTGAGCACTATCCGGGAGTTGATCAAGCGAACAGAGGTTCCTGGCACTCGGTACCCTGCAGAGTAAGTTTTTCTTCATCTCCTCTCCCTTCTTTCTAGTTGGCGAGTGAGCGTTAACCTGTTGTGCAGGATGATGGGCCATGTTGCTGCCGATACCCCAGCCCTGTAAATGGCAAATATATATGTCTATCTCTGCCTGTGTACATGTCAAAGCGATTTAAAAACATAGGTTGACCAGACCAGAGGTACAAGTTTGGCCCGTGTTGAGTACAGCTTAAAGAACATTACCAATTGCTGCTATCAAGAAAGCCAACATCACCTATTGACACTTGATATAAGCTGCGAATATGATTTAATATTCTTTTATGTATTGTTGCGTTCACTTGTTAGGGCTTTGGGGGGAGTGGTGATGGTTTTCGGAACGTATGCAAAGAAAATTATAACGTAGTAAATAGCTGTAATTTAGGTACTGCAGGGAGTGTATAAATACTAAAATAGATAGCTAGAAACATAAAGGTTTTGCATGACTTCCTCGTTTTGTTTCTTTTACAATAGATCCCCAAGTACCTGCTCGGGATTCTCCATCACCGCGGAAAGAAGTCCAGTAAACATCTTACTAGCTCTCGAAACCATTTCCTCTTGTACTCTGCCATCCCAATACGTCAAGGTGGCTTGTAAATTGTCCTCAGATTCGTCAATCTCAAACACAATATCGAACTATAGCAATAAGTCAATTTCAACATAATACACACTGTCACATGGTAAATACTTACGTCCATCCCATCAGACCACTCCACAGGTTCAAACCGCAGCGGCCTAGTTTCCTTAGTATCGATAGCATGTCTGCGGTGGTTGACGAGAGTGCTGAAAACTCGGCTTGGTCTAGGTGCGTTTAGTGCTTCTAGCCATTGGGATTGGTGAGTGAGAGCCTGGCCGTAGTCTTCCTGGATGATGTCGAGGACCTTTGTCATTTTTGTAGTCTTGTCGATGTTCAGTCGCTGGATGAGCATATTTAGGTAGAATCCAGTAGACCCGGTGGCTTCGACGCCTGGTGCACTTCGTGTGGACACGAGATAACCGAAGGATATATCTGTTAGATTGGTTAGGCGCTGCAGGAGTGCGGCCCAGAGAGATTTAAAGAATATTGCTATGGTGATGTCGTGTGCGGTGCAGAATTGAGTGATATTTTGCATGTGGTCGAGCTGGATGCTGGTGGAGTGAAGGTTGCCGCGATGGATGGGGCTATCGTGCGAGGACAGAAGGCATGGGGATATATCCTTTAGGTACTCTGTCCAGAACGTCCTGTCGGATACTCTAGAGGAAGAATGGAGGCTGGCAATATATTTGCTAAACGGAACTGGTGTGCCATCCGGCGTATTTCCTCCATACATCTGTGACCACTCGTCCACGAAGATGGAAGAAGAAACAGCATCGTCTAGTGCGTGATGCTGCTCCATCATTAAGAATACCCTGTCCGAATCGGTCTCGAAGATGGTCAGTCGATACGGCACATGCGGATTAGACAAGGGGGTATCTTTCTGTTTCGCAATTGCAGTTTGAAGATCTGCGGCGGTGCATCGGACGGTTGAGATATTGTCGCTGAATGGTTCCTTTAGCATGACTTGATACGCACACTGTTGAACAGTCACCAGAAGCGATCGGTATGTTGAATGGCGCCTGACGAATAACATCCACGCCTCTCGAAGTCTGTCTGTGTCCACAAGCCTCGATGTATCCTCTGCGGTCAGCTCCCACACCGTGTGTGGTTGGTAGTAACCGTTCTCCCTCGAACCAGTCAACCACATTACCTGCTGTAGTGGCGTACAGGGAACAATCTCTTCGATCTCCTCTGCATTCACAACGCCCAGAGCTGGGAGTTTGCCACTGACTAACGCGTCCCAGGCGGCAGATGTATCAATCTTTGCTTCGTTGTGCAAAACACCATCCTTACCTTGGGCCAATATAGCTTTTTCTGCAATCTTTGCGATGGTTTTCTTCTGGAAAATATCGGCCACAGTGAGAAGAAGACCTCGCGAACGACACTTCGCGGAGACCTGCATAGCTGCGATGGAATCACCGCCGATTCGGAAGAAATTATCGCGCATCTTGAGACTGTCGATGTTTACATTAAGAACGTTGGCAACGGCTTCACAAACAATACTCGCAGTTTCATGCACCGGAGCCTGGCTGATGTCGCCAGAGTTTTCAACCTCTGCAGAGGCATCACCAGCTAGCCCTGAACCCACGACCAGCGGTTCTTTGAGGCCCGTTTGTGAATTTCCTACTTGGATCTGACCAATGGTGAGGGATGGGTCTGACCAGATCTGACGAACCACCTGCTCAAACTCCGAGAAGAACGTGGTGAGCTGGTCGTGCGTGATGGTTTGCGGGTCGTAGTTGGCTAGCACGGTAAACCCATCATTCCGCGGCTCCAGCATGCAACTCATGGCGAGGGCAAAGCCGCCAAACGCAGCATGACCGGAATAGCCATCCTGGTATAGAGTGAAAGGCTCTGGAGCCTCGGATTCAACAGTTGGCCAGACATTCAAGTATGTCTGGAACTGACAGGCCCGAGCGGCATCCGGGCTTACGTTGCGGATGTTTTGAAGACCAAAATGCTCAAACGGAAGTACGCGGATGGAGTTTGCCTGAATCTCTGACATGACGTTTTCGACTGTTTCAGATGAACGCAGTTGAATTCGCATGGGATATGTGCCTAAGGTTGGACCAGTGACTGTGTTGATCCCAGGTAGGGAAGCGCTACGCCCTGATGTCGTGAGTCCAACGACAACATCAGTGGATCCACTATATCGTGACAGCACCATCGCCATGGCGAGACGGATTAACGGCGTTAACGTATGTTCGGTGCCCTTGTCGGTGAGATTCAGGATAGGGTATGTTAGCGATTCTTCTGCCTGGGGAGCGTAATGTGTTGAGGGAAGGGGCGGGAAACTGGCAGCACGGGGGTCAAGGTTGGCGAATTCGGTTTGCCAATACTGTTGTGTTTCGTCATTACCTCTGTCGAGAACATACTCGATGAACGAGCTAAAAGGTCGCTCATCGAGGGTCTGCCCTCTGTATGCAGCTGTGGTCTGCTCCAAGAGCTGCCGGACAGTCCATCCATCGCAGAGAGAATGGTGCAATGTCAGAACCCACACGCGAGTTTGGTCGGAAGTCGTGGTAGTCGCAACACGGACGAGCTGTTCGCCCATATCGACCTGGCGCTGAATATCTTCGGCGATATACTCCTCCAAATCGTCCGGCTTGTCCCATGTCACATGATCGTCGCGAATGACTGCCTGGTATAACCGAGAGCCAGCCTGGAAGAAACGGGTCCGCAGAATAGTGTTGGCTTTAGTTGTCTGTCCCCAGGCCTGTTGCAGTTGCTCATCTGTCATCTCCGGCGGAATTGTATAGAGAAAGTGGCATATATAAGTACCGGGATTCGCGAGGGACAGAAACATCATTCCTTCCTGCAAAGCGGTGCAGGGATAGATGTCCTCAATATCGTCACCGGAGACATGGCACTGACCTATGGCCTCCTGTTTAATGTCATCACTATTTCCTAGCTCCAGGTTTTGGATGAGGGAAAGAGGTTGATATTGCTTGTCCGTCTGCTGGGACCTTTGCATCTTCAATGCCATATCACAAAGCTTTGGAGACGCAAAGATATCCGCGACGGTCATCACCCAACCCTGCTCCATCGCCAATCCAGCAAGCCTCATCACGGTGATTGAATCTCCTCCTAAACTAAATATAGTGTCTTCCACGCCGACTGCCTCGGGTTTCAGACCAAGTAAACGAGTCACAAATCCATGGATGACTTTCTCGTGCTCGGTTGACGGGGGCTTCTTGTCATGCTTTGCGGCCGTATATTTCTGCAGATCATCCAGAGATAGAGAAGCCATGTACTCTTTCAACCGTTTTCGGTCTATTTTCCCGGACGCGGTCGTGGGCATTTGGGCTAGCTGCACAAACAAACTTGGGACCATATACCCCGGCAACTGAGTACGGAGATGTGCCTCTGCCTGAGCAACACTGGACCGGAACACGTCGTCAGGGATATGAAAAAGCTCATTTGGATCTGTCGCCCCGACAGACTCTCGAAGGATGAAGGCAACAAGAACGGCTGTGTTACTGTTGAATTTCACCACGTCCACCACCAAACCGGGGATGTCAAAGCACTGATTCAAGCAGTATTCAATTTCTCCGAGTTCAATTCTCTGGCCACGCAACTTCACTTGCATATCCTTTCGGCCTAGGAATCGAATCGATCCATCTGGTGCGTATTGTACCAAGTCGCCTGTTTTGTAAACGCGATTTTGTGGTGACGAGGGTGAAAACCTGCCCAGGAATTCTGGGTTCTCAACGAAAACAGCCTCTGTCTTCTGGGGATCATTCAGATATCCCCGTCCTACGATCGGCCCTCCGACTAATAGCTCGCCAACGGCACCGATAGGCACCAGACGGTTGTGGTCGTTGCTATCGGCCACCCAGCATACAGCCCCAGTGCCGAATCCGATATTCAACGGGTCTGAGTCCAGGGTGATGTGAGGCTGGATGGTAGTAAGAACACAACATTCAGCCGGTCCATAGATATTGAGTAACCGGACATGGTTTCCCCAGATGTCTATCACTGCTCGCGATAATGCCTCCCCTCCGACAACAATTGTCTGCAAAGTCGGCATATCTTCAGGACGGAGAGAACGGAGGAAGGATGGGGTAAAGTCTGCATAGTTAATCTGGAATTTGTTAATGACACTGACAATGTCATTCATCCGATCTTCGGCCGAGGGGATGCAAATTGTGCCTCCAGCGAGCAGGGTCGCTAGATGATCGGTGACGCTCACATCGAATGAGTATGATGCGAATTGCAGGGCTCTAGTTTCCTTATTCATTTCAGCGGTTTTAATGTAAGCCAGCGCACTGGAGCAGAATGCACCATGCTCGATGACAACCCCCTTGGGCTGGCCTGTAGATCCAGAGGTATACACGACGTAGAGGATATTAGATGGTGTGACATCGGACCCAGTGTAGCTGGGAGCCAGAGTTGCAAGGCTATTGTCGTCAGTATTAAGCACACTAACCTTGCCTGTCAGCTCCCTTGCTCGGGATACTAACTCTGGAGGGCAGACGACAAATGATGCTCTAGTGCTCTCGCAGATCGTCTGTAATCGCGCCAGCGGCGTGCCAGGATCCAACAAGGCAAATGCAGCGCCAGCTTTGATGACACCTAGAATAGCCACCGGGGTCCATTTACATTTCTCAAAATACAGTGGAATAATCATGTCCGGCTTTATACCACCCTCTTCCAACAGTTGCGCAGCGAAGCCATTTGACAGAACTTCGAGCTCGCCGTAGGACAGCTTGCCATCCCAGGAACAGACAGCAGTAGCATCTGGTTGAGATCGCGACAACCCCGAAATTAAGTCGTGAACACATCGTTGGATATTTTCCGGCGCTCTTTGACTATTCCACATCTGCAACTGGGCTTTATCCTCCGGACATAAGCCCTCAATATCACCGATGCGCGTATTATCTCTGCGATTGACCCATTTCATGATATGGGAATGCTGCTGAAGCAGCCGTTCCATCTGAGCATCGGGCACGATATTATGATCATATACAGCCTGCACGCTGACTGAATCCCCTGCCGGCTCTACAACGAGAGTGATCGGGTATGTTCCGAACGTGGCATGATTCTCTAGATTCTGGTCGTGCGTGACTTCGGCGAAGAGCGAGTAATCATCCCGTCGTTTCGGTTGCAAGACAATCAGACTCTGAAACTTACAGGCCGCAGCGGCTTCTGGGGATAGCATGCGCATCTGACTGAGACCGAATTGCTCATGCGGAACCATTTCCGCTCGACGGGCATGGAGTTGGTTCCAGCAGTCGGCAACCGGTTGGCCATCGACCACGAGGACCTGGAAGGGGAATGTGGCGATCGTCGGGCCGCTCATCAATTCCACACCGGGCATTGTAGCGCGTCGTCCAGTGTCCGTCACGCCGAATACCACCTCTTCGGACGCCGTATGGCGGGAGATGAGAATTGCCCAGGCCATGGTGACAGTCGTCGATAGACCGTCAAAGCTCATGAATTCGTCAAACTCGGTCGTCTGGATGAGAGACCTAGTCGCTGCCGGCGTATACGACTCGGCTGGCAGAGACGGGAATGAAGTTGGATTCATACGCGAGAACTCATTGCGCCAGAACTGGGCGGCTGTCTCGTTGGAAGCATCCATGCAGTAGGAGCTAAACCGGGAGAAGAACTGATCTGGTACTCGTTGATCCGCATATGCAGCTTCAATATGCTTAAGAATCAGAGCCAGCGACCAGTCGTCATACAAGGCGTGGTGCAAAGTGATGACAAAATAGGCTGGGCTTGTAGACTTCTCGCCCTGGATGAAGCCAGCCCGTGCCAACGGTGCTCCTAACGGTGTCTCTTTTGCGCAGTCATCGATGAGATACTGCTGGAGATCGCCACTTCTTTGACACTCAATTCCCTGACGCAGAACTACTTGAATCGCACCCTGAGAGCCAAGCTGCACGACTCTCGTACGGAGAATCGTATGCGCTCTTACAGTGGAATCCCATGCAGCGTGGAACTTATCGAAAGTGATGCCATCTTTCAGGCGATACACATACCGAGCGACGTATGTGCGTGGGTTCTTGACAGAGAGCGCTACTAGAGCTTCTTGCACGACTGTACAAGGATAAACATCCTCAACATCATCTTCGGTAGTTCCGCATAATCGGCTAGCTATTAGGATAAGATCTTTTGACCCAGCACTCTTTGGTAGCAGAGAGAATGGAGGAACAGCAGGTTGTTGAGGAGCCAGGATACCATTTTGTGTGTTCTGATTGAGGTGATCTGGCGTTGGATCTGGGGTTTCGTAATCCACCGTCATGGTTTTGAGGCCCAGGAGTACGCCGAAATGAATTACACTCAGACTTTCGTGAGGAAGAATGGATTATAAGGCGATGTTAAATTTTAAAGGATTTAATGCTTGCCAGTAGCTACTAGTACTCTTTCTGCAGGTAGAAACCTTCAGCTGAGCTGACTCTCGCCATATACGCCAAGTGGGCCGAGAGACGAATATCACCACTGATTAGGGGGGAAGAAACAAAAAAAAAAAAACAAAAACAAAAACAAAAAAGCGATCTGCATTCAGCTGCTCGATCCCATGTCCGCGAGTTCATAAAATCGCGCAATGGAGACTAGCTCAATTCAAAGGTGACGGCCGTCTTGACTCTTTACTCTTTCTCAGATGTTCCAAGTCGATTCTAAAATGTAGCTCTACCGTCGTACTTCATATTTTACCTCCTGCTAATAACCATTTTTGATCTACATTTCATCACAGAACAGACGGATGGACAACCTTTTCGTTCACACTGCCCAGAGTAGGCCGGATCTCTGGAAGGTCCTCGAAGATCCAAATCATCCACTGAATGCTGCCTGGCCGCTCTTCCTCGACCAGGACATATACTTCCAATACTACTGTAGCCAACTTAACAAGATCAAAGCCTTTGCTTGCTTTCAGTATATCATTGTTAAAGTTGATAACTACGGAGAAGAGCACATTATCGCCTGCGGACGTTCTGTTCCCTTCTACTGGCCAGAACTAGCCAAAATCGGGGGTAAAATAGCCCTCGCCCAACACCCAAAAGTGCTGCATACCCTTCCAGATGAAGGTTATGATGCCATCCTCTCCCGAGCGTTCGAACAATACTTCGCCCGAGAAGGCCTTGTCCAAGCCCAAGCCCTAGATAGGCCAACCCCATTCAACGATCCCGCCGCAGCTAGAATAGAACAGCCTAACGCACTGTCCGCTATTTCTATCACTGTTTCTCCGGAATACCGCTCTCAGGGCTTAGCAGAAGCTCTTATCCTGGCTATGAAAGAAGCAGCTATCGAGCGCAACTTTGACGCTATGGTAGTACCGCTACGGCCGACACGGAAATCAGAGTTCCCAATGACCAATATGACAGATTACGTCTTATGGCGGGCGACAACACCAGATCCCAACCTCCCATTTGATCCATGGCTGCGGAAACATGTTCGGTTGGGGGCTAAGGTGATCAAGGTGGCGCGGGGAAGTATGCGTGTGGAGGGCAGTGTGGAGGAGTGGCAGCAGTGGACGGGGGTCAATATCCCGCAGGCTGCGCAGGGTGGGTCTCTCAAACTGGAAGCAGAATCGGGCAAGGCATATGTCGAAGTTGTGTTTCCAAGAGGCCTGGTACCCTTGCGGTATTATGTGGATGAACAGCGCTGTGTCTATATCGAGCCGAATGTCTGGCTCCATCATGCGCTACCGAGCTTCAATATACCCATCCCGCTGGATTCATCGATCGTATAACTCGAAAGCTTTTCCTTTAGACATGCACATGTCTGCGTTTCTGTCACCTCAATTGAGATGGGGAATATATTATAGCATAGTTTACTGAAGAATCATGGCCTAATCTGATTTCTTTCCACAAAGTTGGTCCTCCCATCCTGTCAGCTGATAGATTTCTGACCGCCCCTTTTCCGTGCTTTAATTCAGTTCTGGGGTTTCAAAACATACCGAAGGGTAAGGTACAATGCCAAAGATAAGCACAATGATTGGCTCATTAGGTGTGAAAATTAGCTAATAGAATCTATAATCAAAGAGTCGTAGTTCAGCTGCTGTGGGGCGGGATCGTAGATTTCTAGTTCTTTTAGGATCAGCACAAGTAGTTCGAGAACTCAGTTTAAGTTGAAAGTTCGGCCAAACCGGAACTAAAGGCAACCTGACCTTTCCTAATTCAGACAGTATTTACTAGCGTTTATTAGAATTATTCAAATGCTAAATATTTCCAGCTTTTACAGGTGTTTTAAACAATCTCATTGCTAAGGAAATTTTGATTAGAGCAGAGATCAACACAGAATCTAGAACCATAGAACTTCCTTGATGGATCCACTGACCTGACTATTATAAACCCCCCGAATAGGAAAGGTCAGATTAATTCAGCTCCCTTCCAAGTGCCGGGCCAAAAGTTAACCCTTTCAGCTGCTATGGCTTCATATTTATTTATTTAGGGTAGCGATCTGCGTACACGGCCCACCGGTTTGATTGTACTCCGTTCGCACAGGATGGGCCAACTTTTGTTTACAAGCTTGATTGCGCAGCGGAGCATAAGCGAAGCATGGAAGCACTCCTATATTGGTACATACATACGATAGGCTTTTTTTCTCAGTGTCTGAGTTCTCATTAGATTGGTCGAGAATCCAAGCCGGACATCATTTCGGCAATCAAGTCAAGTGTAAAAAGGATCTAGACAGAATTAGATAATATTCAGGTTATGTGATTCCTTCGCTGCGCACGCCTTGCAGTCTGTTCTCGGCTTCCTTTAGCACGCAGGATAGAGCATTCCGTGTCTAGGGGTAGGCAAAGATGACACGGCAAGTGAGCCAGTCAATGGGTTCAGACTTTCCCAATTCGTGCCTACTTCTAGGTTCGACGCGTATAGGGGGTGTACGACGGTCGGACGTCGTGTACCCCCAAACTCTCCCATTTCTAGGCCGATCCGGACGTGGTCGGGGTTGGAATTTTTCTTATTTTTTAAATTAATTTTTGATCTCAATCTTTAATAGTTTTGGGTCTATTCTCTATCTTAATTGTTGACTGGCCAATTTACTTAGAGTGAGATTTTGTTGGAGTATGCCAAGCCAATTGGAACGGATAGTCTATATCAGATATAGCTACCATCAGCTCTATTGACCCTAATACGATATCTCCGACCACTAATTTAACCCTAATCTACGATATTCGACTGTCAATAAATTTCTAGTAGTCTACTAAATCTCCCGTAAGCCGCTGTATCCTCTGTATTCAATCTGGATGCCAGTTCTATTGATTAGATTATTTCTAGTACCTAATTTAGTAAATTATCTACGGAATTATCTAATAGCTTGATCATCTACTGACTTTTATACCAGGTTAAAATCAAGAAAGATTATCACTTTGTAGAGGACCTCCGTGTCTATTGGCCCGCATTGATATTTTAGGGCCTTCTGAATCAGCTGGCTGGAAGGGGCCTGCAGGGGCTGCCAGATCGGAGAGTATTGCGGAAAGAGCTTTGATAATAGCTTTCGCTGATAGACTATCAGATTCAGCCAGACTAGAATAATTTGGAGGGCTCCGACAGGTCAGCTGGCTGTCTAAGGCTCCCCAGTAGATCTTAGTAGGTAGGAAACAGGTAAAGCAGCAGATATCAACCGGTGGTTGAAACTGTGGCCGCCACTCTAAGTTCAAATGGCCAATTGTTTCTTGAAAGATCTGACATGTGTGAGAGCTGTGGTTGAATTGCCTAGGATTTAGGGTTTGGTATGGCCAGTTCTGTTGACTTAATTGATCTAAGATAGTTGGCCCGTGTCAATATTTTAATATCTACTGTATACCCTAGATATATAAGAAGATTACTACTTACTATAGACTTATAAAAAGCAGTATAGACACTGATCCTCCCACCAGATTCAAATTCTGTCGGTTAATATTGCTATCTGATCGATACTATCCTGATAGTACTGCTTGGATCCGCTGAATAGTATTTTGATATTGACCTGCTCGTACCCTGACAGAGGTCACACAGCGCCCCATCTGTCTGGCAGACCTTCTTAGTCAAGTAGGCCCGGAACAGCTGCCGCTTATAGGAATCACTGGATCTAGTGGTTAGATCTGACGGCTTGACCAGGCACCAGGACGACCCTCGATCCTGTGGGCTCCAAGTGGTCCTCCCTGACTCCTGTATAAAATTGGTGAACGACCAGGCGCCTTGCAGGTGAATGATTAGGCTGATATCGGTAAAGTCAAAACCGGCTCCGATAGCGCTGGTGGCCACGAGGACTGCGGGGCCTATCTGACCTGCTTGATCTGCTTGACCTGCCTGGATAAAGCGGTTTAATTGGTCTTATTTGACCGGGTCAGGTAGGTCGGCATGAAAATAGTAGGTCTCTGGGTATTGGGTATACAGATCCTCGACCAGGGCCTTGGACATGCAGAATACAATAATCTTCAACGGCCTTACAGCATTCTGATTGCTCCATTCAAAATGCTTAATAAATTGAATCAGGGCCTCGGAATATCCAATCCTTTGAGATATCAGTTGCACCTGTAGACTAGATTAGACTGATTGATATTGGCTCTGATCACCTCAGATTTATTGATCATCATCATCGATTTCAGCTCAGTTTCTAGATATCTAGGCATGGTAGCGGAGCTGAAGACCATGGGAACTGGTAGCTGCATAGCCTGCTTCGCCCGATGCATCACCTGACGATAGGATTGAGCTAGGGGGATTAAATGACATTCATCAAAGATCACGTGGTCTAATAAACCCTTACTGGCCAGGGTTCTGGCATAGCTGTAGAATCTAGGCATTGAAAGAGACTCTATCGAAAACAGTAGAATTCGAGGATTTGATCCTTGGTCATGGCTATCCCCATAGATCCGGACCGAGAGTCCTAGGGCCTGTGCCTTGCGGTAGAGATCAATTTTTAGGGCTACCAGGGGTGCTACTAGAATTGTTGTCTGGCTGATAGCTAGACCAGCTGCTAATAGAAAAAGGGTAGTCTCCCTGGCTGCGATTGATGGGATCAGGATCAGATAGGGCACCTTGGTCAGTAGGGCATACAGGACCCTGGCGGCACTGAGTCCCCTAACGGTATCAAAAAAAAATAAAATTCACAACACCATATCACACGCTATGCAAGTGGTATCTTCGCTAAAACAAAAGCAAAAGCTAGGAAACAAACTTTTAGACAAACATCAAGAATCATACATCATAAGGCTTCTTTTCAACATCATAAACCGGCGAGCAAGCCAATTTACTCCTGGCCCTTAGCCAAGGACCACATAGCTTAAACACCACAGGGATCGGAATCATCACAATTGCAATACAGCCCAGCATGGTTCCGGCCCATTGGACGCCAAGATTCTGCATCATCTGTCTCGAAAAGAGTGGGAATGCACAGCCGACTGCCGAACGGAGGATCGTGTTTGCTGCTATTGTGGAGGCCGCACTAGGCATTATCCTGTTAGCTACTGGCTCTGGGTATAGTGAGAGATTGGCAGGCTTACAGTGCGGGATAGCAGTCCACGATGTAGTTGAAGCATTGCAGGAATATAAGGAAGATTCCGGCACCAGTAAGGACTCCTGAGGCCATGGGAGCCATCCAGTGGATGGTCGATGTGTAGCCGGTCCAGCCGAACCTGTTGAGATTGTCAGTAATGGTGCTAACTAGGTATATAGACAGAGGGGCGGTAGCTTACCAGAACATCCCTCCAGTAAAGAGTACAGCGCCTAGAATGGCAGGCGAGAGACGCCATTCAGGGATAGGTTTGTCTCCATTTGCTGCAAGTTTTCGTTTATAGCCACCCTGGAGAGAAAGCATGAAGCAGCCACCGAGCAGTTCACCCAGAATGAGACCGACAAAGGCAAGGCCACCAACACCCATGTTCATACCGTAAACACCCTGGAAGACGACTGGGTATGCACCGAGTAAAGCATACATGAGGCCATAGATAAACGAGATGTAAAGGGAGATGAGGAGGAGAATGGGCTCCGTGAATAGCATGGTTATCGGACGTGTGAAGTTGTTCCGGACGAGTTCCTTGAAGTCAATCTCCACCTCATCTTGTTTGGCGTGAATTCCCCAGTTATGCGTTTGCCGACGAAGCTCCGAGGCCTTACGGACCAGAATCACGGGAGGGTAAGACTCATCCAGGAATAGAAAGACTAGAATGAAGCCCAGGAACACCATGATGGCAGATATGTACATAGTCCATCGCCACCCGAGGGAGCTCATGGCGATAAATCCACCCACGAAGGGGGCGGCAAAGGGTCCAATAAAGACAGCCATGCAGAAGATCGACATGATGATACCCCTCTGGGCATTGTTGAATAGATCGGCAAAGACAGCAGGGACGATTGAGAGGGGGCTGGCGGCGAACAGTCCAGCAAAGAAACGGCAGATCATAATAGTCTGTACATCTTTTGCAGTGGCACACGCAATGCTAAAGACACCACAGCCGAAGAGGCCAATGGACAACGGCCAGCGTCGTCCGATAAGCTCAGAGGCCGGCGCCCAGATCGTCGGACCGGCAGCGAAACCTAAAACATATAATGTGACGCCTAGTGAGGCAGCCTCAGTACCGATATTAAATTGCTCGCTCACGGATCCAATGGCAGCGGAGAAGACAGCACTAGCGAAGGAGCCGGCAAAGGTTGAGTAGCAAAGGATGCATACGAGAAACGCTCTAAATAGGTGCCGTGTTAGTAACTAAATCCACTTATGTGAATCCGTTGTGGGCCAGGCGAACCTTCTCAGCATGGACCAGTTGTAGGGATGTAATGGATCGTCTGGTCCATCAAACTCAACTACATATTGCTCGGGATCAGGAAGCAATGGAGGATATTCTTTCCCAGCGCCCATGGGTAGCCATTGCTCTCGGGGCAGAGGGCCTCTGGTTGAGCCAACGGTTGTCTTTTGCTGAAGGCGATAGGTATTTATGCGCTCCAGCTCTAGTGAGTTAATATGGTTTGCCGTCTCCTCGGTCAAGTCCTCGCTATCGGTGTCGGTCTCATCTAGAGATGGGCATTTGCGGTGCTCTTCTTGGTAAGTCGGGATGTCACCCCGGGTATAATCCATTGTAAAGCGATTATATCGAATTTATGGATATGTACAGAGAAATAGCTGCGTGTGAGAATTCAACAGAATTCTCAAGGAAAGGTTCCCAACTGCTACTAATATACACAGGAATGGATAGAGCCACAGACCCAACTAGCCCTCAAGTTTCCACATCATTTTCTTCTAGTCTGGTGTGCTCCATCGAAAAGAGACGAGCCCACTGACGTTTTGCTGCCAAACAGAGCCTGATTTCAGTATCGGATAGACCCATTCTTTTCCGCGATAAAGATTTTCGATATAAAAATGATGTTATAGAAACGCGCACGAGCCATAGCAGGATGTGCCTGTCGGAAACGTGGCCAATCAAGGCCTCGGCAGCTCTCTGACGGCTTCGGTTATTGACGGCGCTGTGGCGAGTGTCAGGAACAGGTTAGTGAACCCTGACTCAGGACCGAGGCCAACCGAGAGTAGCCGCCATCACGACACTCGGTATCAGGACAGAAGATTTTTCATAGTTCAGGACGGAGTAAAAGTGCCGATTATGAGGATGGAAATGACGGGAAGGCCCTTCCGGCCCAGTTCTCATCGATGACCGGTACTGAAAGCCATGCCGTGAAAGCGAATGTGCATGGCCCGTTCTTCATCCCGTAGCTCTCATTGGTACCTTGATATTGGCCACCACAGGGGCTCACTCTTCCTATGAACCCACACATCAGAAAAATCTAGACTACCTTGCGGGCTGTGACTGTGATAAACAAATCGTCCTGTCACTCCGTATTGCAATCTATCAATCCGGATATTCAGGATAAGACACTCCAGACTATCATTAAAAACGCTGTCAGCAATGCATCATGCTACATTGATGAAATACTTCCTAGCACACAACGCGCATCGGTATGTTTAGAAATATAAGCAGTAGGGTCAATGTCGCCGTAGGCCCGGCAGCCAATCAGATGCTCCAAGCGAATGTATGAGTCCGACTTTAAACCTACGGAGACCGACGAAGACTGGCTTTCTTACGATATCCTTGAGACCGATTATTATCAATTACCAAGCAGAGCCTTCGAGAATCTAACACTCGAACAGTTTTCCCTCACCTTTTCTTTAATTGAAAATAACCCACTGTTCACATACACTGTTTTGATCAAGCTTGCCAGCTCATCACCTCTTCTTATGGAGGCGCCGAGCGAGATTAAGCGGAGTTACCCAGTCTTAACATCGTTCGAGCGGTAGCCTAAGCTTAGCGGAACCAGTCTAGCAACTCAAATGATATCCCTACTTTGCAGGGCGACGAGAGGCACTAGCCGCGAATTACGAATATCGCAAGTTACAAGCAAATTCAACTTCTTCTGATATCCATGAGCACTATATGACTGGCCACATCGGGCAAATCCCGATGCTCTGCGCGAGGGAAGTTCGCCTACCACTCTCGAGCCAGTTGCTCCTGGATCCCTTTGACATGCCATACTCCTCCTTTGCCCACAATCCATAGTTCATGTTCCCCAAATGCCACACTCACAGCCCCATTCTCACCCCCACCGACGCGAATTGTACCCAGCGTATACCCTGTGTGGGGATCAAGAACATCAACGCCATCCCCGGCACCGCAAAAGATCAACCCATGTCGCGACACCCTGACGCCATCATAGAAGTAGGAAATGGGATTGGTGAGGAATCTTTGATTTGACAGTACGGAGCCTCGCTTCGAGACATCAAACGCCCAGAGCTGTCTCCATCCATAAGGATCGGTCCTTTTTGGAAAGTACTTCGAGACCCCTGTCTCCGGGATGAATAATGTGTTCCCGTCAGGGGAGATAGCGACGCCATTGGTATTCCCAGTGGTACTATAGACTACCTTAGTGCGAAAGGTTGATCGTTCAACGAAGTAGACAGAGGGGTTTGTTGGGGGTGCAAAATCAACAATCTGTCGGCCCTATTGCGGGGGTCAGTAACCTAAGCGTTTGACTGGGGGCATGACAACCTGAACATACCCAGCCTGATCTTGAATCTGTCAGCCAAAAGTTACCCTCCCGGTCAATTTCCAGGTCATTGAAACCCGCAAATGGCTGCACCAGGTAGTTGTTCAGCAATGTTGTTTTCTCGTGGCTGTGAGGGTCGATCTTTGCCAGCTCTCCTGTTTGAAGGTCACTGTATCCATCCGTTACCACGTGGATGGAATGATTGTAGTAGACGCATCCATGAACGTTGTATGTGGGAGGGTCAGTGGTTATGTTGTGCAGGGTATTGGTCTCCACATCCAGGAGGTACTGCCATGAGTGAATGCCATCGTCGCCCCCTGGTGGGCCCCATTCGACAAAAAAGAGTTGATTGGTATCCTTGATATAACACGGCGCTTCATGAACCTGGTAGGCTAGTTTTTGAACATGCTCCACTGTTGCGTTAGGGCCAATGATATCGAAGAACCTCGAATCGTAGGCTACAAAATCAGTGGTATTCAGATACGATAATCTATCTCCGTCAGTACGTCATATAAATCGCTGAGAAGGGATGGCCTCCTTACGCTGTGTTAAGGCCTTCATCAGAGACCTCTGAGGTTGCCCATGGAGCCTCAAACGCTGTCCGGTTGAAATGGCCAGGAAGATTGGCGAATGCGGCGAGCGAAATATACGCCCATCTGGCCAGGCTGTTGTTTAGAAGCGGCGGAAGCGAGTTCAGGTAGGTATCCATATTGTAGGTATCCCTTCTTCTGTTCGGGAATAATACACTCGCAATTGTTCCTGGAGTCAGAGTTTTGTATCTAGATTAAATACACCAATTTCACCCCGCAAACCATAGTCTATAGGTGCTGTTCGAGCAACTGTCCGGGGTACTCCCAGCATAAGCCGGATGCTTCCAGGACATGACTCGCGCGACAACGAAAGAACCGACACTAGCAGAGTAGTAAACTCCAACCATCGGTCATTGGCCTTGGTCTCTTCCCGGGGAGTCCGAGCTACGGGCAGACCCCGTGGGGTAGATCCGGGCAGGAGACGTTGTTCCCCGCAATTATCATTTCCTGGTCTAATGTTGGCTATGCTATGCTCGCGTATGCACTGAGAAGCTCCCCTCAAGAATTGAATCTCGGGGGAGGCTTGCCTACATGACTGTCCTACAGTCTTATGTGGAAGTAGGGCTACGAGTAGCATCTACGATTCTCCACATTGAGAGGGGGAAATGAGGATGCAAAAGATCAGAATTAAAATTGAAATCAAAGCTCCAATCCATACTTTGGGCCTCGTCTACCAATCATAAAGCGCCTTTGGTGTCTCTACCATAAGAGTATGCCATTCATCCTCTGACAACCACGACCGTAGACTTTTCAGCCATGCGTGGTCGTCCACCTCCAGGAAAGGGGTCTCTTTCATCGCCTCGTCATACGTCCGGACCTTCATACGTGGCGTGTGAGGCCTTATCATAAAGATGTTAGCCGAGGCACCAACTCCCGGTATGGATCTCACTTACCAGTCACTCCCCCAGAGGACTCGTTTCGGATTCGCATCGATATAAGCTCGGACCAATGGTTTAAGGTCGTCATAGAAAGGTGCTTCATTGCTCACGCGGTACGGCGCACTGAGTTTGACATACAAATGCCCCTTGCGAACCAGGTCCATGATGTCTTCAAATCCCACTTGGCGGGTCACATCTCCCTCGCATTCGGGTGGAAGCATACTTGGACCTTTTAGTAACGTAAAGTGATCTGTAATCAGGCGAATTCCAGCAGGAGTGATCTCCTGTTCAATCACTGGTCTTAACTCCTTCCAGAACTCCGGATGGGTTTGTGTGAACGCCATGGTCCAACCGGGACAGTGCTTCCCAATCATGCGGGCGTGTTCCCGAAGTGCAACCTTCTGAAGCTCAGCATCGTGCATAGCCTTGTACTTATAGACGTTGACTCGGATGCCTCGGATGCCGGCATTATGCATCTCTTGCAGTTCTTCCCGTGTAACCGTCTCAGGGTCAATGACTCCAATCCCCTTCGTGGAGGATTGCCCTAGCAGCTTGACGAAGCTTTTCAAGGATTCTACGTTGGCTCCGTACGATAGGCCATGTGTTAACACCGAATTGGTAATACCCAAACTCTTCTTGAAATTGATGAATTGTTCGATGGTTGCAGGTGGAGGCGTCAAGTGGCGATCGGCGGCGTAAGCAAATTGTACGGCTTAGTTGTACCACTCTCGTTAGCAAGTCTCGCTACAATCCCACCTCGGGGTAGAGCTCTCACGATCGAAGATGTGGTGATGAGCATCCCAGCATCCATGCGGGAACAGCTGAGTGATAGCATTATCCTGGCTTGATATGGTCATCGCGAAGAAATAGCGGTATTTGCGTTCACTCCGGTGAGCATCCCACTGCCGGCCGCATCGTCTAGCAATGAGCTTAAGTTATTTACTCGGGCGTATCCAGACTCAGCTGGTGGCTCATGACTTCCTGGGTCTGGAGCTGTCCTCATGTCCAGGCTCGCGGGCTACTCCGGCCGACTCCACTACGGCCTCCACACGAACGGATTCTTCCCGCTCATCCCTTCCCGTGGGGATTGACTGCTCCGGTGGACAAAAAAGGAGATGGAAAAAAAGGAAAAGCCGCAATAGCGAATGTCGCAACAGCGGGCGACATGACGAAAGATAGGAAAGAGAGCCGATATCGTCCAATTCCAGCGCATCGGTGCGAGACCAGTGATCAATGACGCGTGATATAATTTCTCCGGTCATGGAATTGAAGGGTTATCAGATGAAACCGCAACCAGAATGTCTAAGAAAGAAGTCACTTCATGGCAATCCATAGTCGCTGGGGCTGCAGCTGGCGGCGCCGAAAGCCTTCTGACAGTAACACTCCCTTTCGAATGGCACTCGGGATGAAACTAAACGCATCGATAGTATCCCACCGAATACTTGAAAACTCGCCAACAATTACTGAATCCCAATGCCCCGAAGCAGTCTCCGGTCCAGCTATTAACCGCTACGATCCGACAACATGGTATTCGCCATCTATACACGGGTAGCATGGCCTTTTGCGTCTCTAATGCATCTAAATCGGGAATTCGTTTCTTCGCGTTCGATACTGCGAAGAAATGGATGCCTACGGACTCGTCTGGCAAGGTGACATCAACGGGAAACATGTGTGCAGGTCTGGTTGCAGGAGTTGCGGAAAGCGTACTCGTTGTCACGCCCGGGGAAACATTGAAAACCAAGATCATTGATGACCGAGCGGGCGCGAAGATATACCAGTCGGCCAGCCATGCAGTTCGGACTATTCTATCGACCGAAGGCATATCTGGATTGTATCGCGGGACGCTGCCCGTCACGCTAAAGCAGTCATCTAACGCCATGGTGCGATTTACCAGCTACAACTTCTTCCTTCACCATCTCACCACGCTCGCGAGTGCGGGCGCAGGCAATAACGCACCAGTCTGGAGTACCGTGATCGCCGGGGCGATGGCTGGTGTAGTCACGGTGTATGCTACAATGCCATTCGATACCATCAAGACACGTCTACAAGCGTTGGATGGCTCTCAGCGATACCGCGGATCTGTCCATTGTCTACAGTCAATCGTTAGTACAGAAGGTACTTTGGCGCTATGGAAGGGTACTACTCCTCGTCTCGCCCGGCTCAGCGTATGTCTCCCGATCTGATTCCTTTTAGCCCATGCCGCTGGCTTCTGACACATGGTTATAGATCTCGGGTGCTATCAGCTTTGCGATATACGAGCGTGTGGTTCAGTGGACGGGGTCGTTCCGAGGTTAGTGACAGCCAGGGAGAAAGGCTCTCTTTCGTTCTGTTTCGGTTTCGGTGGTGTCAACATTTAGTTAGATCACGCAGAAATGGAAGAATCGGATACCTCGTGGTTTGTGTCAAATGTCAAGATCTAAAGTCAAATATTTTTGGTGGCCGTAAGGACATCGAGATATATATATAGTGTTTGTTTGTATATTATCCCCATGCAGACTTTAGTGCTAGATATACAACGCAAAGGGTGGATGGTGCGTAGTAGAGATTAATGATTGTTATCAATATATCAAAACTATTACCCCACCGATTCTATCTGATCCTACTTGTTAACATTCCATGATCATTCATATCCTTTTAGTCCGCCGGTCGCTGACTCGGCAAGCAAGTGGATTGCCTGATTCGGAAGGCTACAGTCAAGCAAACATTGCAAACTGCCAAGCCATTTTGCCCCCCGGATCTTCCTCGCATACAATGCATGATCCTGGTTGCTCCTCCCCACACCTACACGACATTAGAACAGAAAATCGTTCATATCGCTTTGATGGGCTTGTGAATCCCTAGTAAACCATATGGCACCTACAGATGCCGATGCTGTCCCACCAGCACCGTCGAAGAAGGTGCGGTTAGCCTGTCGTCGATGCCGCGCCAAACGTGTGAAGGCAAGTAACGTCCAGCCGATTAGTAAGGACAAAAATTGCTTGACGATCCCAGCTAACGCTCTTCCAACCAGTGTGATGGAAGTATTCCAGCGTGTGGGAACTGTGCTCGTGCAGGTGTTCCGTGTGTCGATGTCGATGGCCGGAACAATGGACTATCCATCCCACGAGAGTATGAGATTTTGGCATTCCACGGGTAGACAATGGCTGACGACAATTTAGCTTCATCACACGATGCTATGCCAGGATTAGCTGGCTTGAACAAAGACTGAAGGAGGTAGACCCTCAGTTCGATGTATCTCAAGGGCCTGCAGTCGACATGACCAGCATGGATGAAACAACCGCTTCTCGTCCTGCAATGTCTACTAGTGGAACAGGTCAGGAGCGTGCGCATGCACCGTCACCGGTACTCGAATGTGCAGATCAACCAGTTGTTGAAGCTACCACATCTTCCAAGCGCTCGTATTCTATGGCGGAGGGGTCAGAGGTGGAACAACCCATTTTCGTTGAGCTGGGCATGCTCTCCTTGCACTCCGATTCCCGACAGAAACACTATCTAGGATCATCATCTGGTCTGCTTTTCACGAGACTAATTGGCATTGACAGCGAGCGAAGTTCTACTGCCAGCCCAGAGTTGGCGTCAACGTCCTCTCGCAGTGGTCATCGTCGCCGCTTGGCCCTTGGTCGGAGTCAGTCGCGCGAGGGCTATCAGGTTCTCTATGATCGATTGAGAGAGGTAATCGTGCAGAAAACCGTTGTATCGTTGCAACTGGGGATGCTAATCGTGAGTAAGGAATTACCGTCACCAGAGGAAGCCAGTGCCTTGTTGGAAGTCTATTTCCAGGTGATCCACGTGGATCACCCATTTCTTCATCCTCACTCAGTATGTAACGCCTATCGGGCACTGAGAGACTGTGCAGACCTCGGTTGCAATGGCCATATAGGGTCCAATGGCTGGATTGATTCTATCAACGCGTTCTCCTACAATGGAAGATACGATATCATTGCCGGGAACGAAACCACACCGATTTCTGTTTTCACAGCTACGTTCCATATTTTTATGGTCTTCTCACTTGCGGCGACCGTTATGACTCGGAACAGAAGCTTTGATCACTCTCCTGACAAGTATTATCGGGTAGCTATGTCAGCTGCCTCTGAATGCTTCTGCAGCATCTCCGTGCCAGCTCTACAAGGAGTGCTGCTGCTAATGGTCCAGGGCTTGATTGGTCCTGCCGCTATCAACATCTGGACGCTCTCGTACATTGCCACGTCGCATTGCATTGACTTAGGCCTCCATCGAGAACCCACTGACTACTCTGAACTCACACCCACCGCATTGACGAATCGCCGGCTTATCTTCCATACAGTCTATTCCCTTGACCGGTACGTTACCGTCCATACCCAATGCACCTCGTAAAATACATGCTCAAAAGCCTATCATAGCTCCATAGCAACAATCCAAGGAAGGCCACTGGGTATTCGGGACGAGACGTTCGATGTAAGGTGGCCAAACTTCGAGGAAATCCAAGAGTTCTCATACCCAGCCGAACAGAGTAATGATACTAATGAACTTGATGTGCAACTGCCATCGCCAGAGACCATGGCTTTGTGCATTTATCGCTTCCGGGTCGACTCTTACATCTCGGAAATAAAGCTTCTATTCTATAGGTTGCCAGCGCAAGGGGATGCCATCATATGGCCCACGGATCTAGCTAGCATACAGCAGCGCATAAAGGCCAAGCTAGATGATTGGCTAGCTGAGACGGCGAGTCTTCGGCCGACATCAAACACGCAGGACATCGAGGACAGAGATTTGAAATTTCACTGCGAGCAACTTAAACTGGAATCATTGTACCATTCGGCTATCACCCTGCTTTTCCAGCCGTCCCAAGTCTTTCGGTCACCGTCAAGGGCTGCTTTGAACCTGTGCTACCAGAGCTGTCGGCGGCGCTTACGGATATACAAGTATCTCAACCATGAAGAAAAGCTGCACTATACCTGGCGGCATGTACATGGCATTTTCTCTTCTGGGGCCACGATCGTCTATTGTTTTTGGGCCTCGCGTGACCTCCTAGAAACGATACCATTCTCGGAAGCTCTGAGCGATCTTCGCACATGCTCTAACCTACTCAGCGTTGGCAGCCAGTGGTGGCCGTCTCTTCGCAAAGGAAAGGACAGTTTTGATAACATGGTAGATCTCACAATCAAGCGATTGAGCCAGCTACAAACCTTGTCTCAACTGCAACCACCATCACGGGTACAACGGCGACGGATTGTCCAGTCTTCAGATCTGCCACCACTCGCATCGAATATGGGTGCTACACCGGATATGGTCCACACGCAGATGGGGTTACCCGTTCTTGACCACCATCATGCTGTTGTATATGACTCTGTCAGCTCTGTTGACGCCGCAGCCACGGCTACAGAAACTATGCGAACCGGGTCATACCAGGAACACCATACTCAGAGCGAACTCGACCCGTTTTTATCACAGATTGGTAGCCTTCTCCCGGCTGACTCCGACCAATCTACCATTGACTCAGCCATGGAGGGCTTCTTGGTGGAATACTTGCATGGTGACTGGGGCTGGGATCCGTTCTCTAGCACTAGCATGGACAACCCAGAGTACGTATGATACACGAACCGTACAAACAGGCCAGAGTTCTACCAACTCAGTGTGACTTGTGGCTTTATGCTATACAAAGTAACCTATTGCGCCATCTATCTATTTCCTTAATCGCTTGATCGTGGGGCCCATCTCTTCCCCCCTTTCTAAACACAACCGGGTCTCCTCATCAATCTCATAACGCTCTTGGCAAAGTCGGACGCAGTCCTCCACCTTGTCCGCCGGTACTGCCACCACACCGTCTATATCCCCCAGCACATAGTCTCCTGGGTTAATGACCACCTCTTCGCCAATTTCGCGATTCTCGTACGCGACTGGCACGTTCAGCTCTGACGACCTGGTGAAAGTATTTGATCCTAGGATGCTGACTCCACGCGCAAAGAGGCCCATATCCAGCTCTTGATGCTCATTGATATCTCGGAAGCGGCCGTCAATAACGACCCCAGCTGCACCTTGTTTCTTGGCGTGGGTGCTCATCAGGCCGCCCCAACAGGCGCTGATCAATCCTTTTGGCTGCGAAACGAAGACGACGCTATCTCGAGGTATGTTATCAACAAAATGACGCTGGGGGGAGGGCGCGGTTTTGTCGTTGGCATGGACCATGCGGACCGTGTAGGCAGGGCCGAAGATCTTTGCTTTCGGGCTCGTCGGCCCAGGAGAGAACATTTTTAATCCTGATAAGTAGCCACCACAGGGCACTTTAAGCTTAACTAGCGCATCACCAATCTATTGTTCAACTCCGTGAGCTTTTCCGACCCGTGATGTTCCCTAGATTGTGTGTTCGGTGATGAGTAGCTTAACTCACATCGCAGGAAGTAAACTGTTGAAGAGCCCGGATGGCACTGGATCGGCTGGCCATTATGATTAAGTTTTGACCAAAGGCTAAAATACACGATCTGTCGCAGAAGGGAATCGAGGAAGATGAGTGCAATACCACCGAGGAGGTGAGGGTTGAAGAAGTCAAGGTGAAAACGCCGACGAGCGGAGGAAAGCCGACTGAGGGTTCGGAACGATCCGAACGTTCGCTGATTGGTCCGGAGTAGTCCTGAGAGCTCCAAAGCTTCTCCGATAATCTACAAACTGGACTTCCAACTTGCCTTTATCTTTTTTCTCTCGTCTTCTTGATCCTCTCAAACATCTTGTCCTTCATGGTCGCACGAATTGGAGGAAGAAATTGACAATGCAGCGCTTTCTATCCCCAGTTTTACGCGCCGGACGACCGCAACCTCGTCTGGTCGGGGCGCCTGTCAGAAGTCTCGCAACCCAGAATAACACAATCCCGGTGTGTATTCCGTATTTCGCATACTGACGGAGGCCTCATGCTGACTACTCATGGAAACCAGCTATTTGGGGTCAACTATGGCGAGCAACTTAGCAACCTAGATGCAGTAAGGCAAGGCTCAAAGCGCCCTCTGACATTGACCGAGAAGCTGCTATACAGCCACTTGATCCCGCGCGATGATAAAATATGGTCGTTGCAGGAAATCGATCGGGGGAAGACGATTTTGGAATTGCGACCGGACCGTGTCGCCTGTCATGATGCTACCGCGACCATGGCCCTCTTACAGTTTATCAGTGCGGGCCTGCCGCGAGTCGCAGTCCCAACGACGGTCCATGGTGATCATCTTATAATCTCCGAGAAGGGAGCAGAGCCAGACCTAAAGCGGGCACTTACAGAGCATGCCGAAGTCTACGAATTCCTGAGTAGCGCGTCTAGAAAGTATGGAATCGGGTTTTGGAAACCTGGTTCAGGGATCATCCACACAGTGATCTTTGAGAACCATGCCGTGTGCGTTTCCCACTTATTTTGCTTGGAGATATAAATATCTAGTCATACTAATCATCTGTGTTACCGTAGTCCTGGCGGCCTGATTATCGGTACGGATTCTCACACGCCGAATGCCGGTGGCTTGGCTATGATGGGCGTTGGTGTTGGCGGTTCTGATGCAGTTGATGCGATGTCAGGAATGCCGTGGGAGTTAGTCACGCCTCATATCGTCGGGGTGCGCCTGACCGGCCACCTATCCGGATGGGCATCCACAAAGGACATCATCTGCAAGCTCGCCGGCATCTTGACCGTTTCTGGAGGCAAAGGTCGCGTCATTGAGTTTTTTGGCCCCGGCACGGAAACTCTGGGAGCTACGGCCATGGCGACGATCTGTAACATGTCTGCAGAGATTGGCTCGACTTCCTGCATATTTCCTTACACCACTGCGATGGAGCGATATCTTGCAGCGACGAAGCGAGCGCATTCAGCTAAGGCGGCACAAGAGGTTAAGCAGGTATTGCTGCAAGCCGATGAAGGATCGGAAAAATACTATGATCAGATTATCGAAATTGACCTGAGCACCCTCGAGCCACACGTCAATGGGCCCTACACCCCGGACCTTGCCCATCCCATCTCAGAGTTAGGGAAAGCAGCCTCCCAGAGTGAATGGCCCATAAATCTGAGCCATGCGATGGTTGGAAGCTGCACCAACAGCTCCTATGAAGACCTTGACAAGACGCGACAGCTCGTCGCACAAGCTCGTGAGGCTGGGTTAGCCAAATTTAAAACACCCTTCCTCGTTGCACCTGGCAGTGAGCAGATTCGCGCCACGGCTGAAGCTGATGGTATACTCCAAGAGCTGCAGGATGCCGGTGCCGTTGTACTGAGCAGCTCTTGCGGGCCTTGCGTTGGCTCGTGGGACCGCAAAGATGTCGATGTGCGGGGCAAAGAGAAGAACTCAGTGATATCCAGCTTCAACCGGAATTTTGTGGGCCGGCACGATAGCAATCCAGCGACTCACTCATTTGTTACCTCGCCAGAGATAGTGACCGCATTTGCTTACGCTGGACGCCTTGACTTCAACCCGTTAACAGACAGCATTGCTGTAGAGTCTAATGACGGAGAGAAACCCTTTCAATTCAAAGCCCCTGTGAGCCGGGAACTTCCAGGGAATTTTGCTTCAGGAGAAGAAACTTTCCAAGAGCCTCCAAGTGATGGCTCATCATTGTCTGTAATCATCGATCCGCAGTCCGACCGCCTGCAACTGTTGACTCCATTTGCACCATGGCAGCCCGGGTGTGCTACTAACATGGAACTGTTGATGAAAGTGAAGGGCAAGTGCACCACAGATCACATCTCACCGGCAGGGCCATGGTATAAATACCGAGGTCACTTAGAGAATATTAGCAATAACATGCTCACTACCGCAACAAATGCATTCCTCCCTGGTAACGACCCACAGATGCTAGGCCACACTCGCAACCCCATTACGTTGGACGTGGAGGTTGTGCCTCAAGTGGCCCGTGAACTCCAAGGGCGTGGGATCCGGTGGTGCATTGTCGGCGACTTCAACTACGGCGAAGGAAGCTCACGCGAACACGCAGCCTTGGAACCTCGTTATCTTGGAGGGGTGGCCGTAATTGCGCGCTCCTTCGCGCGGATACACGAAACTAACTTGAAGAAGCAAGGGATGTTACCTCTGACATTCGAAGATCCTTTGGACTATGACAGGATCATGGAAGGCGATCGCGTGACATTAATTGGAGTCGAAGATGGTGAATTGGCACCCGGTCGACAGGTTACCATGCGTGTCACTCCACGAGAGGGATCCCCGTGGAATGCGCAGTTGAACCACAGCTATCATTCTGGCCAGCTGCACTGGCTGCGCGCTGGCAGTGCCTTGAACCATATTAAGCATACCGCCCTCACTAAATAGGCGGGTTTTGTATTTAAATGTTTATACCACTATAGATTTCACACTTGTACATTGTTTTATGCCACTAGTTACAATGATTTTAAGAATATTCACCTTCATCGTCTGTTTGCCCTAAGGTCCCTGTCCACCTATCCGCGTCGATAGAACGCAACAATAATCGTACGAGCGGGATTAAACAAAAACGAGGGCAAGGCCCCACGCCTGAAATGAATCTGGAAGGTATAACCACCACACTCGGGATTTCACGCCTTCGGTGAGGATTATAATTGGAACTCCCTCATTGGCGATGTATATGTGTGGGGTAGCGTAGAATAGGCTTTTTCCACGACACCGGAACACTCCTGCATCGGAGCACTCCAGACTCAACGGGCTCGGCACTAATGTCCCAGTGGATACGATGGAGGATGCAGTCCGGGGTATGTCCGTGTAATTGACCCTAGCTAAGTGGTCAGCTTCTTTAGTGTGAGGACAAACCCGTTCATGGAGACTTTGACTAACTTGCCACCTCCACACCATGCCTGTCAGGCAATATTCGACGACACCGATGATGAGGCTTGAGCCCCGCGCAAATATGCCTTAGAGGTAAAGGATACTTAGGGTTGGAGGTTGTCCAGTCTTCTGCTACCCAGTCTTGTGCTGAGATTAGTCCAAGATTGTGCCTCCGACTTGTCCGCTGCAAATTCCTTCTATCTGCTTCTAATATCCTTCATCGACTCATTCTTCCATTGTTTCACCTTTCTCCGTACACGACATTCAGAAGACATGGGTGCTGCCGGCGGTGGCTTCTCCCGGGATGCTGTAAAGCAGATCCCTGCTGAAGCAAAAAGGCTGTACATCTGGCTTGCTGTGATTTGGTCCAGCTACTGCGGCGGCCTCCATGGATTCAATACATCTAACATCTCCGGGGCCATGAGCTTGGATCCCTTTGTCCGGGACTTCCACTGGACAGATTTGAGCGATGCCCAAGTATCAAATAACAGTGGCTGGGCGGTCTCCTCTATGCTCCTGGTATGTCCCCTCTGACCCTGGCGTCTTCTCATGTCTCGAAGTGTTGACAGGAATAGGGGCAAGTGGCAGGTATCCTTCTATCAGGGCCATTGGGTGAAATACGGGGGCGGAAACCTGTTATTATGACCTCTGCTATTTTCTATACAATTGGCGCACTGTTAATGTGTGGGAATGTTGGTTCGTTCGCCGAATTGCTCGTGGGGAGAGTTCTCTCCGGTATAGGGTCGGGATTTGGTATGACAGCCGGGCCTGTATACATCTCTGAAGTTGCCCCCCAGGAACTACGCGGTATGATGACGACTTTCTACAACATCAATATCATGGGTGGTGTTGCGGGAAGTTACTGGATCAATTTCGCATCACAGGGTGTTATATCTTCGGAATCTAGTTGGCAGTGGCGTACTACTTTTGTCTTGCAAGCTATTCCGTCGGTTATTCTATTCATTGGCTATCCTTTCTTTCCGGAAAGCCCTCGATATCTTATGATGCGTGGGCGGGTGGAAGCTGCCCGCAGCAATCTATCACGACTCCGAGGTGGGCTAGATGAGTCAAACGATTACTTTGCTCAGGAGTGGATGGAACTGCAGAGCAAAGTCGACACTACGGCGGAGGCATCCACTCAGTCAGCGCTCAAGTCAACCCTATCTCTCCTAAAAACATGCATCTCCCATGCACCCACGCGCCGTCTTTTGATATTTGTTACCCTGATCCAAACATTCTTCATCATGTCGGGTGGAAACTCCATTACCTATTACGCGCCGACAATTTTAAAGTCAATAGGGCTAGACTCCAGACAGGTCCTTCTTTTCACTGCTGTCTATGGACTTATCAAAGTGGTTTCGGTCTTTCTTTACGCCTTCTTCTTTACGGATCGTTTTGGTAGGCGGCCACTTCTTCTCATTGGGTCCGCCGTGAATACGGCTTGCTTGCTCTACCTAGCCGTCTATCTCGGTGTTGCCGATCTGTCAGGTTCAGCTGCGCCGTCCCCAGCCGCCTGGGTCAGTATCGTGAGCATCTGTCTCTTTGCTGTTGGCTACGCGATTGGCTGGGCGCCAGCCTTCTCTCTGACTGCATCGGAAATCTGTCCCACACATCTGCGTGGAACCATCGTCATGCTCACGTTCACGTACCAAAATCTGCTGAACTTTGGCATCACAAGAGGATTTCCTAACATGATTGTTTCTATGGGATCGTTCGGGCCGTTTGCCCTATTTACAGCGTTCACTGCGTGTGCCACTGTCTGGGTGTTCTTTGCTTTCCCCGAATGCAAGGGACGTAGCATGGAGAGTGCGAGTGCATTGTTTTCGCTCCCATGGTATATGATCGGGTTTCAGAAGGTTCCAACGCTTGGTGAGGAGACAAGGGAGAATGATGATGAGGAGAAGGTAATATCTATTCATGAAGAGGATGTCCAGGCGAAGGGCAAAGATACGACGCCCTGAAGGATGGATGGCTCTGGTTGCAGGCATGAATATTCATGGGTCCCAGGATATAGCTATAGATATCAGACTTATATGAATGGTGTTCTTAGCCTATGTCGTTTAGCCGTCATTGCATCTGTGGTGGTAGGACTCCTCAGGGGGGAACGGGCAATGAGTTAGAGTAGCTTAATGCGAGTACTAGTGCACCAAGCTCAATCTATATTTATTCAATCATAGGTCCAAAGTAGGGCTAGAAAGCCCAAAGATCCCAAATACGCTGCTTTATGCGCATTGTAACCGCACTCAGTGAGCTTTGCACCTCTCGGTAGACCGGCAGTTTTTATCGTTGATACAACGATACGTGATCGATACCGGCCAGGAATTGAGGAGGTTTAGATATTAAGAGAACATTCTCAGGGTAAGCTTTCTCGTCTCAAGCCTTCTGGTCCATCTCATTGTGACTGTGTGGAGACACCATCACTTTAGTTTCACCAGCCCACGATTGAAACCTGATATGTATTGTAAGCAAGATACTTCACGACGGGGCTCAAAGCCAACCCGTAAGGACAATATCTCGGTTTGCTACAATATACCGTTGACCTAATATGAAAACGAGATCGGTAGGCTTTGCAAACCATCTTTGAAAGCAACACGGCCTTGATAAATGACGGCATACGGTCGAGTGTAACGTTGCCTTGGTGGCAGTACGGTATATTCGATGAATGAGGAAGGCGCATGGGACTTTCGTTTGGAGGCAGATTTGTTATTAGGTCATCGGCCTGTAGACTAGACTTCTTTGAATTCTCTTTACAGAACAGCTTTGAAAGATACCATTTCAGAAGGTAATTACCCAAAACTCGATGACCTGCTGATATTTGCTATCCATAGTATTGACCATGGCATAGTTAGAAACTCCGTTTTGGAATAGCCCCCACTGCAGGGTAGGCCTATCGATTACAGTAAATAAAGGAAAAATGACTTATATGAGTAGCTATGATAGAGCATATTTATCTCAGATTTATCGTCTTTGGCCCATGAGAGATGCCAAGGAGCATTCCTATCCCGGCGCCACTCCAAAAGGCACTGACCGAGTGCTTTCCAGCAATCGCCCGCCTGGTTCGACCAGAGCTTGGGCTTGAAGTCGTCTTGGTTAGTGGTGCGGCCAGCATCGCCCATAACTCGGTAGAGGATGTAGATGTTGCGGCCCTAATGAATGTCCTGTTGGACATGTGAGTGTAACTGCCGGCACCCCCGAGTTCACTATGCAGTCCGATGGCACGGTCTGCTTCAATACCTGCCAGGGATTTCCGATCTAGATCGATCTGATCCAAATTGGTGATGGCCCTATCGACCGCATGCATAATGCAGAGCCCTTCTATGAAGGGTCAGTAGCCTCCGTATCAGACCTATTGCGGCTACGGGCCATGTCGTATGTCGACCGTGGGAAGTCTGGGGACGATGTAGATTTTAGATGGTTATTGTGGGAGGTGGCTAGTGGGGGTCAAATTCTTCCAGAGCTCGATAATGAGGAGAGGGCGTATGTCGCCGAGGCTGGGAATTCTTTGTTAGGGAGGGCTGAGCGGCTGGTTTTGCTGGCTGTACTGAGTGAGAAAGATGCAACTGTGGTTTTCAATACGATGGAAACATAGAAATCCATTTTTATTATGGTTCGAACGGCAGGACATTGCCTTATTTGTCGCCAATTCATCTGGTATTAAGTACAGTGAGCCTGTCTCTTTCGACAAGTATGAAAACATATGGTCCCTTGTGGACTCAGCTGGATGCATGGGGCATTAACCTCTTTAGAATACAGAAATGTGAGATGGATAAAGAACTAAAAGAAATGCTAGCAAAATATGTTCGTGGCAGCTCAGAGGGCTCTTTGCAGGTCCAAGTCGACGAGCCATGCAGGGTGGGTGGGAAAGTCATTGGAGCCTTCAATAGCGGCATTGACAAACAGGGTGTGACGCCCATGTTGAAGGGAATTTGCATCACCAGCACAGTGGCTGGTCAGGTAAAACGCTCGGGGGCCACTCGCCTCGATATTGGAGAGCTTTTCGATTACTGTTGACTGGCCGTTGTCGATGTCTGTCAGATGGGACGGTTTCTCGCTGATTGTCTTGCGCCATGCGATCAGTTTGGCTCCCCAGCTTCCATGGATGTGTCCAAAGCAGTGCATTCGCGGTCTGCATCGAGCGACCTTGTCAAAGAGATGCTCACAGCCTGCCCGTCGACTAGACATAGAATGATCCAGGATGCCCCGAGGCGGGCCATGCGTCATAACAAGATCAACACTCCCAATTGCAAACTCATGACCTTCATCCGGTTTATACTGAAAGCCCCATTCCCCAAACGATGGGGTGTACGGGCTGGCGTATACTGTTAAGGACGCGCCGTTATTAAGAGTAAAGTAATGGGTCCCTTCGTCTAGAAGTCGGATCCCGCTTTTCTTCACGTCGACATGGTCAAACAGCTCTCTAACCTGCCCGCAGTAACCGTACTCTTTCTCGATCAGTAGTGGGTCAATATCTTGCAGCCTTTGAGCTTCGTGGATTTTGTTCTGAAATGCAAGAGGGTCGAGTGTGAAGTCGTGATTGCCCGCGATAACAAGTTTGAGTGGGGCGTTGATCTGCTTTATGAGATTGATGGCTGCTTTGAATTCGTGCAGTTTGGACCCCATCGTGAGATCGCCACAGTGAATGGCCACATCTGCAGGTTCATTCGATGATGGTATGGAGTCGCGGCTGTGCGTGTCTGAGATGACGAGAAACCTCGTTCTGATGGTAGCCATATTGAAGATTCAGGGCTGAAGACTATCCGTTGTTCTGACAAGTAGTAGTGTGGTGTACGGCTTAGCAAATATCAAGGATGAGGTTGGACGCATGGAACCTCTTTGGCGGGTTCGAACATCCATCCTTATCACATGACACCTTTGCATCATTGCTATAGCATCAACGATGCTTCTTGAGGAAATAGTGAAGTCATCGTTACCTGAATAATCAGGCCAGAGAACTCGTGTACAAGATAGGTATGTCGTGGCTGCACTGTAGCACATACTTTGAGGTGTTCAATAATATACTGGCATCAATTTACTGTCTATCCTTGCAGGGAATTTCAACTATCATAGCCCAAGCATCACTACTACCTAGTTAAACTTTATAGCAAGAATGCATTCGATTGGCATAACGTTATCATTGCGATGTTTATATACAAAAACGAGGCTACCTCCCCAACTCCTACGGGCTCATGATTCTCCATACCGACTTCAAAGCAGACTGCAACCAGCCACAAGCGTCTCACATAACTTCATTCCAGCACTTGCCACGGCCAAGTGCTTTGTCACAGTCACTACCGGGGAAGTTCCTCCAGGTCGAGCCATTCTTCTTGCAGTTCGAGAACCATCCGTTGTAGTCCATGCAGATGTCATGTCGTTTCTTGCACTTATCACTGTGAATGTTGAACTTGTCGCTGCAGTTCGGGCCGCCATGGTTGTTCATGCAAGATTTCTTTCCCTCTCGCTTCGAGTGGCTGCCATGATGATCATGGTCGAGGACAATCTTCTCGCCAAAGTCGTAGACGAGCACTTTACCATACTGAGCGTGCGGCTTCGCGGCCTTTGCAAGGTAGATAATACCATCTTTGATGATATTGCCTTCGACACCCGTAATCGAATCGGTCTGTCTTCGGCCCAGTACCGAGCTGTCGCCGTTGACTTGGTCGAGGTCCAACTCGCCCAGTGAGTTCGCCTCATGCTGCTGGCCGTCATGCTCGACAAGCGCTCCGTCGACAGGGAAATAAGCTCGCAGTGTGCCAGACCCTTGATCGTAGAAGTAGTTTGGCATGTTCTTCCACACGTCAGGGTTCTTGTTGTAGTGGTCGTTCAGGTCGTCCAGCTCCTCCTCTGGGATCTTGATAGTTTTGTAACCGACTAATTTGACAGTGTCGTTGCCGAGCGAATAGTCCAGTGAGTTAATATAACGCTCTTCAAAGAGTCTTAGGTCTCGCTCAGAGAGAGGCAGGGCATAAGAAAGGTTGGAGGATATCGCAAATGCTGTCAGGGTCAACAGCCTGGAAATGAATGAGGTCTTCATATTGAGCAACTACTCGTCGGTTAGGTCGATGTTTGATAAGAAGACTAGTGATGGTTTTGAGATTTGTAGGGTATCTCGCGTGCTATTTATCTTCCATTCTCCAGGAAGGTAAAATACTATATTGACATTCTCCTTGTTTACTCCTCACATACTCCCGCATTAACACGAGTTTCTCAAGATGTTAAAATGCGTCACGCATGAGGCCATCCCAGAAGCGATGAAGATTGTCCTCATCACGGCTAATTTAAGAAACTATACGACCTCTCGCTCGATTTCACGGTCTTCACTCTTCTTAGCCTGAAATGAATACGGAGAATTCATTTCTGAAGAACTATTTTTGGTACAGCCAAGAGCGTCGATCACGGGCGATTGTAGTATCCAATCGTCTGGCGGTCATTACGATGCCAATGCTGAATAGCCTCGCCGGTTGTATGCGAATACGAGCTCCGCGCACTGGGTCATGGTCTTGGCAGAATTTTGATGTCACTTCGTATCAGTCCCTCACATGATGTAATATAGACATCCACTGATTTTTGACCATGGCTCGCTCAATTGTAGTGCGCTCATTCGACGACGGGGTAACCTCAGGCCGAGGCTTTTGTGATATGCTGCAACCCTGAACGTATGAGAGAAAGGTATCAAGACGAGACATCATAAGTTGGTGGCATTGCAGATCCGTCCTCGTATTGCGGGAGAGACGGGTTTTCGTGCAGAAGGCCCTCGGGCAGGTCTTCACCGGTCGTCACTTCATGCAGTAAAAGAGGGTAAAACGCCTTGAAGGATTTCCAAAGCCGTTTTCGATCCAGCAAGCTCCTGGTTTTCTGGTGGTGAGTGTCCTCGCCTGTGATTATCTCAAGTTTTAGTTGATGGCTAACGGTAATTGCTCTCTTCTTGGTAGATAGCATGTAAGGTCGAAGAGATTCCGAAGTTGCTTGATTTGGAAGCACTGGTGCCGAGGAGACGCGATATGAAGAGATATCTAAGCTGTCTACAGCTTCTGCACTCCGTGGGATCGTGATCCCGAACACGATCTCAATTTCCCCATCAGTGTCTTCAATATTCGACTGAGTCGTTGACAGGCCCCTACTGGCAGTCCATCGCCCTTTCTGTGTCCCGCGTCCTACTTGGCGTACGCATTGCTTCTCGCATGTCGTGGTGTCCTCGTGCCCACCAACCGTGGTGACCGTCATTAAACGAACTGTCTCTTCCACCCACCACCTGAGCTCTTTGATGACCACATACTTCATTTCCATAGGCCGATCCCCGGGGGTAATTGTTCGACGAGCGACAAGATTGGCAGAGTATGTTAATCTCGCGGCACTTGGGTCTACAGATACCTCTGGCGTCAGGCACAGTTCTGTTGACAATGTTGCCCCGTGATAGTTTCGAACGTGGCTGACACCATAACCGGGACCAGGAAGCACGCAGCGAGCTATCTGGATCGGTCTCGTCGTGCTTGTCGAGGTCCCTGAGGGCCAGGTTGCAGTGGCCGTAAGCGTGTAGGATACTTCCCCTACCATTGTCTTCATGGTTCCCGGCAGACTAGCAGGAATGGGAATAAGAAATTGAAATCGCAATAGCCTCATGCCACCGTGCTGGTCAGCTGTGGATACCGTTGGCGAGCCTTCTAATATACACTTCATGACTGTTTCTACATCCGAACAGCCTCGAAACTCATGAGCCGCATTGACTCGGTTCGGAGCGAGGCGCCGCCTCGACAGGCGCTTGAACAGATGGACATTTTTCTTACCGATAGCCATGGAGTCGCGTGTTCGGGTTGTTAACACTTGATCCAAGGTGAGTGTGATATCGGGGCATTCTGGCTGGTCGAATCTAGGAGACGAAATTGGTACCAGAACAGATCCAGACAATTGAGGGCTATAGACCTCATTGCGAGACAACAGGGTTATGTGATGGGTACTGGGAGCATCTAGCTGTAGCTCCCCCGGTTTCACAACACCGTCGGCGCATTGGTATCCATCGTGGATACGCTGTGTGCCAGGCATCAAGAGTTGTTGTATCGTACACGCGATTGATTAGGATGATGGGAGTACAATGAGTTGTCGCCAGACTTTTCACAGCCGGTGCCTGTCAATGCTTTTAACATGTCAGTCCAATGTAGATAAATGTACCATGGGACAATGTGGAGGTATAATAACGTGGGGCACCTGCTTCCTCGACATAGTCCATACAGATCACGAATCTGATGATGCTAATGTATGCAAGTGGGCCCGCGGTAGTTGAAGTTCCCGAAGAGGAAGCCAAGGAGTACGTTTATCCTTTGCGCTTGAGATGTAGATCCACTATCCCGAACCAATCACGTTCCTATCTTTCCTGAGCATCAGACATCGAAGCCAACCAGGGCGATATCATGGGTGCTCTTCACCTACCTGTGAGAATCGTGGTGCATTCAGCATGTAACCGGCTACAAAGGCCAATAGACAAAGACTAATCCACTAGAGAACTAATAAAGAATGGATTAAAGGGGAGGGCATAGAAGTATATAGCAAGAGGGAAACAGAGGATATGTATATTTGGTTTGGCAAAGCCTCGTATCCTTGGAGATATGTCCTTGATCTTAGAAAGACAACGCTTCTCGTCCAGTCGTAATAGACCACTGGTGTGGTAGAACTGTAACCTAACCAAGTTACATGTCCAGTTTGATTATCATTACTGGCCGGAATTTACCACTCAGGGTCGGTATACCTGTAGGTAGCAGAGGGCCGGCTTACCAACCCTAGACCTTGTTCTAGACGGTTTACAGAACACTGATGCATCGCTGCTACGGCATTGAAGAGACTGACCCGTACTGTCATACAGCAGGCTGGCCGATATGTGTTGTTCGAGAATGTTTCCTTTATCTTCGTCCCGCAATGTCTTGTTGTGTGACAGTGTTCGAACTTGAAGCTGGTCTGGATCGCTCAGGACGACCGAGAAGGGTAATACATGGTTGAGACTGGAATTATCGTCATCTGTGAAGGCCAATGAACGTAGCCTGTGCTCTACCGGTAAAGGCTGGTTGGAGAACAGAATGCTAGTATATGCACTCCCATGCGGCATAGACATGGAGAATGGCAGGTTGGCAGTCCTCTTCTGTTGGACTGGGACAATAGTAATCCAAGGCTGGATGGTTTATGTCTCTCAACTCTTGTTTATTCCCTTGGGATTACTCTGGCATCGTTGGACCGTCCAGTATTGCTCATAATTACTGACTTGGGTGGATTCGACAACCCCTTGATCATTCGAGCCCCGAAGCACGCTAATATCGAGGCGAGATCATCCACGATCCGTGCGACCAGCACAAGCTGCCGAGCCGACTCGCAGCCGATCGGATAACTAGTGTGGCCCCAACGGTAGCCAACCCGGTCTGGTTCTAAGCTTTGTACGTAATTGCCACTGTTGTTTGTCTTTCTTCTCATGGTTGTTAGAACCCATCCGTGCTTGAGAGGGTCTTAGGGAGTGGAAGTTGAGGAAGATATACGGAACTCGGGATCTCTCCATGTCCGCATGAACTGCATCATTCTAGAAGCAGCCACGAAAGCACGAAACAAATACAGAAACTCAATTAAATTAAGGAAGAATCTGGAATACTAGGATTTTCTTTTTACTGCATTATTTTTTAATTTATTAGTTGAAAACTAATATCAAACCAGCAAGGTGAAACTCTTTCGCAGGTAAGCTTTCCTCAGGCACTGGCGCTAGACACCTTGTTGCCTTGGTCGGCAGGGTAGCCGGTGGCCAACAGCGAAGGTCGGAAGCGAAGCCGGTCCAGGTTATCATGGGACTCAGAGTCCAGCCCTCACTAGTGCTTGGCTCCACGTTACTAGGAGACACTAAATCTAACAATAGAGGAGAGAGAGTACAAGATAGCAAGAGAGAGGGAGAAGATAAAATAGAAATAAAAATCACCAAAAAGAAACAGGAACAGAAAACGACCGAAAGTAGCGTTGTAGGACCAGAATTATCTCTTATCGCTACTATAGCAGTAATCAAGTATGCTACATATAATGTACTGCAGCATGCTTAAGATAAACGTTTTATATCGAAGTCTGGACGGACATTCCAGATCTGGAGATAATATCCCCCGTCGACCCACATCTGGCCTTTCTTTGGTTCCTACCCCGCATTAAACTCGAATGGCAAAAGTGAGTTATCTCAGCCTGCATGACAGTGGCATTGGCACGAGAGGGAGCATTACTAGCACACAGTTCGAAGGGAAAAAAAAAAAAAAAAGAGAACTGGACAACAACTGCTTGCTCAACCATGATCTCTGTCAAGCACAGATCCCCTTCCAAATCCATGGAAGCCGCACAGAATAAGGAAAACCGCGTCAAGAAGCGCTCGTCCAATGCGTAAGTTAGTCCCCGTGTCTCGGCGTGCCGTTCGCCACGTCGCTAACATCAGGCCGACAGCTGCCAACGATGCCGAAGACAAAAGATCAAATGCTCGGGATCGCAGCCGTGCGACACCTGTAGCAAGCGCAAATCAACTTGCACGTTCGATGATCGGGACCAGAAAATCCTCGTCACTCGGGGGTGAGGCGCCTTGGCTGATCTCTGGTTCGTGCAAAGGACACCACTGATCATGACTCTTCCAGATACCTCGAAGACCTCCAACGGCAGCTAGCACTCCTCAAGGGCGGCGAAGATGAAGCGTTCAGCCCGCAAAGTATGGAGCAGGAGGTGCTCCGGCCGACGACGGAGGGTAAGGCGTCGATATCGGAGGCGACGGGACGTGCCATACCAACCGATCCCATGCTAGGAGGCGACGACCTGGCCGTCGAAGGGGAACCGGAATGGGGTCACAATCTCGAAGGCGCATCGCAACTCACAAACCCATTATCGTCGGGTCCGTCCACGTTTATGGCGGCAGCATCCGGGCGAATCTGTAAGTGTTGCCTCCGTCGCCTCCCTTGTCCACGTTCACAGGACTCACGAGAAGTGTGGTAGTCTATCTAGGAACCTCGTCCAATTGGTCTTTCGCGCGCAAGATTCTGAGCATGACGCATGAGCATTTATACAACGCGCCCCTGCCCACGGGGAGTCTCTACTTCGACGGTTCGGCGTACGATCTAGGCTGGGAGGGAACGAGGACCACAGTGACCCACGAGATACCCATGGCACCTCCCTTAGACTTCTCCATCTACCTCATCAACGCGGTCAAGTTCCATGCCGGCCAGTTGTTCCACCTCTTCGACGAGGAAACCTTCATGGGCGGCTTGTACGCCTTCTACGAGAATCCAGAGCATCAGATGGCGCATTCGGGCTTGTGGTATATTCATTACTTGCTCATCCTGGCGTTTGGCAAGGCGTTTGTCGTGCAGCGAAATCAAGGGAGTCGACCGCCGGGGTGTGAGTTCTTTACCAAGGCATTGCAGTTACTGCCGGACACCACCAACCTCTGCCGGGATCCTATCGTTGCCACGGAGATTCTTTGCTGTATCGCCCTATATTTGCAATCGCTTGATTGTCGCAACTCGGCGCACAATTATGTAAGTCGCAAACCCTGCCCAGCGCCGCAATGTCGTTAACCGTGTAGATTGGCCAAGCAGCGCGCATCGCCCAGGCCCAGGGAATGCATACCAACATGTCCGCGGAGCACCTCGGGGACGCGATCGTCCAGCGATGCCGCCGGATTTGGTGGACCATCTACATCCTTGATCGCCAGATGACCTCGTTGATGGGGTTGCCGCAATCCATCCGAGACGATCAGCTACACCACCAGCTGCCCTACTTCCCGGGATCGCCCCAGAAGGCGATCGCCCTCAGCATGCAAATCAAGGTGTGTCAGATCATGGACGAAATCAGCAGCAGTAGGTCATCGCCCCATCTGTGAGACGACTTGTGCTGACGGTCCGAGGTGTTTATGGGCCGGATGGCCGCCTGAATCGGAATTTCCTGTTGCGAACCAAAAGCGCTCTCGCCAGCGCCGCAGAGGTGATCACCGAGCTTCGAAAATGCTACGACTTGCGCCTAGATGAGTCCTCAATCAGCGGCGTGTCCCGACTATCGGCGCACCTGCATCTACTCTACCATCAGGTCTGACTGCTTCGCTCCTTCGTGTTCGGGGATTGCTTATGGCTGACCGTTCGCAGTGCATCGTATTGGCAACCCGACCGGTGTTGTTTTGCTTTTTGAAGATGCGCATCCAAACCACCGACAGTTCGCTCGAATCCCTGAACTCGTCGGCCAACGTGCGCAAGCTGCTGCAGGTCTGTATCGACTCCGCGCAGCAGATCCTGAACATCCTGATGGTTCTCCAGCGACAGAATCTCTTAGGTAGGGACCCTTCGCAGACCCCGGGGTGGGCATCGCTGACCGTCTTCTAGACAGTTTCCTCCCGTTCGACCTCGAAGCCACGTATACCGCCGCTGTCGTCCTTGTCACCGCCCCTGCCGCTGACGCGTCCCTCCTCGACGACTGGACGCCGTGGTTCCACACGAGCGTCACGGTGCTAGATGAAATGATATCCCGGGGGAATTTGATCGCCGGGTTTCGCAAGTCGGAGTTGCAGCAGCTCGCCGGGATGCTGAGCCAGCTGGCAACCGACGGAGACCTTCACAGCACCGAATTGGCCAGGAAAGGGCAGCTGGATCGCATCATCTCCCGACTGCCCTCCCCGTCCACGCCGGATCGAGTGTTCGGGATTTCGGAAATCACCAATTTGAATCCGGGTCTGACGACGGACGAGATCATGGCTGTGGCGGAGTCGATCGATACGGGGGATGTGGATTGGATTGCGCACGCCGTCACGGAGAATCATATCTGGTAGTTACGATTTTTTTTATGAGTAGCGATGATATCCCATAGAAATGAGACATGAATTACCTGCCACGGAATGGACATGCGATGGTTTTTAAGACGTCTTGCGTCCCACCCGCTTTCACACACGGTCTTTGATCTATTTTGAAGGTGAAAAGTGACCGACGCGTAGAGGGACTCGGCCTGCACGGGAGCCGGGACTCGGTCGGGAAGACTGCCGAACGGGACACCGGCCGATCGGGAAGGTGTACCCTACATCCAGAGTCGTTTCACCGGCTTTTACGGCTCAATCAACTCTGAATCGAACGAATCCTTGGGAAAGAAAGGTAGTCGGTTTCTATTTTCCAGACGATACATGGCTAGTTGCTATGGAGACTGGAACGGCAGTCGAGACGGTGAAAGATGATATATATATACTGTGATCTATGGTCTTCTTTCCTAGTATAAGATAGTGCAATCGCTTCAAGTACATCGTAAAATTGAAAACAATTATAACAATAGTGCACGTACGAGACAATCAAAGCTTCGGTTTGCCAGGTTGAATATCTTTGAATTCTCTGGTCGACCCGATCCGCCAACTGACTGCGTCACCCCATTTGCCATCACCACTTTGCTGGGGCTCCTTCCAGCGCCAGCGTGGAACAGGCTGTTGCTGGTCGGAGGCCTCCAGGAGGGCCTTCACCCAGCGGCCGAACAGAGGAAACATCTTGAACCCATGTCCGGAGTCACCCGACAGCAGCACCACCGAGGACGAGGTATGCGGAACGTAGTCAATGATGAAGTCCGAGTCGCTGGTGTCCGCAAACCAACACAGGGACTTCTTCACCAGCGGCCGGTTGGCCAACGCGGGGAGCGTGTGTGCCAGTAGTTGCCGGATCTTGGCTTCATCCTCAGGGGGCACGAAGGCGCTGTCCGATACGGATGGGGCGTGCGACACGCCGGTGGCAGGATCCGTGTTGACGTATCCACCGCCCATCGGACACAACTTCAAGAGCTGCGTGACAGGATCGGGCTCAAAGAAGAACCCGAGATCGCGCGCGTAGGTGATGGGGATGCCTCGTAGCGCTGATGTCTCCTCCTCTGTCAAATGAACGTGTGCGACCGACCACGATTTGGCTACGACTTGCGACCCGATGGCTGGCACTAATTTGGCGGCGGCAGCCCCAGCCGCGACAATAACGAGCTCCGCAGGGTGGAAGCGACCGTTCCTCGTCCGGATGCCTGTGCTCTTGCCATCCTTGTAGGTCACTTCAGCGACGGCGCCATGCTCTCCCAGGAAAAAGCGGACCCCCGCCTTCTGGGTCTCCCGGTACACTGCTTTCAAGGCATTGCCCGAATGTGCGTAACCATCAAAGCTATTGAAGTATCCGTTCCAACCGGGGAACTGACCGTCAAACTGCCAGAACCGTTGTCGGATGTCCTCGTCTTTTTCGATCGGAAGGACGTGTGGTTTGAGCTCTGGGTGGCGGTTGGCGGAGGCCTGGAAGCGTTTGAGAGTCTCAACCGCTCGCTCGGGGGCTTTTCCCGAGACACAATGCAGGAAGCCGGTCTGGTGGAAGTGTGGAGCAAAGAGGGGAGTTTTCCACTCGGCGATCGCTTGCTATTCTGGGTTAGAACAAGACCAACGGCTGATGGGGCCCAGGAGTCTACCAACCATGGTCAAATCCGTGTAAAACGGATCTTCATACTCGGCGCGCACGATTTTGTTCAGGTCATTGGCAGCGGAGGGGCGAGGAGGGATCTGGTCATCTTGCTCAAAGACGGAGATGTTGTTATATCCATCCCGAGCCAGATGGAGGGCTGTCGAGAGACCGAAGGCACCGCCTCCGACAATGGCAATGGGCTTGGATTTGGAAACCATGATGGCCAATTCGTAGAATTCGTGATGCTGTCTTCACCCACAGTATCGAGAGCTGCATTAGTTCTTATATATACATGCAAGCGACCCCAGGGCTGCCGGGAAGGAGGTGAATGCCCGGGAGCGTTGCCGGTCGAGGGCCCGATAGTGATAGACTAGACTCCCGCGATAACAGCTTGCAATGCGGGGGATTTCGCACGAGCCCCACTTATAGCTTATCGCCCCATATCCATATCAACCATCGGGATGCAATCCGATGAGGGGTTGTGCCATGGTTCGATGGGTCGATGGGTCCAGCTCCTTGCCGTTCCTGGCGCATGCGCTGTCAGGGTTGTGAGGTTGTGAGAAGCGTGACCTCCCTTGATTTAGGAAAAATATTGCAGAGACAGGGTCTTGAAACATATTGCTTCCTACCAATCAAGTAAAAAGAGAGTAACTAAGTAAATACATAAAGACAGATAAACAGATCGATAGATAGACACACATACATAGACGGGTAAAGAGAGAGAAGAATCAAGCTTCGCTTCTACAGACTATTGGAAGTAGACAATGACAATGATATGATCAGGATTAAATAGCTTATGAGTCCTTGATATACGAAAAGACTACGTCAAATAGAAGTAAAACGTGAAAAACGTGAAATTTTGAAATCTAACTATATGTACATCTTTCCATCACATCGAAATTCATGCCGTCATGTAGTTGTATCTAGTGGTTGCTAGGATAGGTGAAGCCCTCCAAGGGGAAGAACTCCTCCTTGATCATTCTGGGGCTGGTGAAGCGCCGCAGCATGTCGGAGCTACCAGCCTTGTCGTTCGTACCACTGGCACGAGCACCGCCGAAGGATTGTTGTCCGATCAGAGCAGCAGTCGTCTTGCAGTTGATGTAGAAGTTTCCAGCGGAGTAGCGGAGAGCATCCTCAGCTTCACGGATCACACGGCGATCCTTGGCGAAAACAGCACCGGTGAGGGCAAAGCCGCCGCCCTGCTGGTCGGCCTTCTTCAGGATAGAGCTCCATTCGGCGTCAGGGTAGACATAGATGGCCAAGACGGGTCCGAAGATCTCCTCGTCAAACAGGCGGTGGTCAAGGGAGTGGGCCTGGTAGACAGTGGGGTGAACGTAGAAACCAACGGAGTCGTCGTAGGTACCACCGGCCACCAAGGTCAGGGAGGGATCCTTGTTGCTGGCATCAATGATCGACTTGATCTTGTTGAAGGACTGGCGGTGGATCACAGGGCCCATGAAGGCCTCAAAGTCCTTGTCGGGGCTACCGATAGTGATATCCTTGACACCAGCCTTCAGCGCCGTCAAGAATTCCTCGGCACGGCTCTCTGGGAGATACACACGGGAGGTGGCCGAGCACTTCTGGCCTTGGTATTCGAAAGCACCGCGGATGGTGTGGTTAACCGCGCTGGGGATGTCCGCGGTGTTGTGGATGAGGTGGAAGTTCTTGCCACTGGTCTCGCCGACCACACGAGGGAACTCACGGTAGGTCTTGTTGGCGATACCTTCGCCGATCTTGCCATAGATGCTGCGGAAGACATCAGATGATCCGATGAAGTTCAAGCCGGCAAAGTCGCGGTGAGAGAGAGCCACGCTGGTGACCTCCTCCGCGTCACCGGGCACAAACTGCACAACATCCGGAGGCAAGCCAGCCTCAAGCAAAATCTTGTAAACCAATGTGCTCGCGTAGATGCTGGATGGCGAGGGCTTCCACACCACCACGTTACCCATCAAGGCGGGAGCTGAGACCAAGCTGCCACCCAATGCTGTGAAGTTGAAGGGCGAGACCGCGTACACGAATCCCTCAAGGGGTCGGTATTCCATCCGACTACAAGAGTTAGCTAGGGGCTTCTCACAATAGCTCACTGGCGTCGGGCAGTACATACCTCCACATGCCATCAGTACCCCGAGTGGGTTGCTTCTCTAACAGTTCCGCGGCAAAGTTGCAGTTCTGACGGAAAAAGTCGGCCAACTCCGCCGCAGCATCGATCTCACCCTGCCAGACATTCTTTCCTTGACCGAGCATGGTCGCCGCAATCAGCTCATACCGGTATTTGCCCGTGGCCAACTCGGCCGCCTTCAAGAAGATAGATGCGCGATCGACGAAGGGGGTCTCCTCCCAGCTCTTCTTGGCCTTGAGAGCGGATTCGATGGAAGCAGCGACCTGCTCCTTGGAGGCAAGGGGGTAGTTGGTGAAGGTAGTGGCATGCTCCGAAGGAAGTGGTTGATTCACAGACTTGGAGACCTTCTGTGCCACACCGTTGTAGAAGACTTCACTTTGGACGGGGAGTTGGGACCGGAGCTGCTTCAAGGCTTCTTCCACCTTGGCGCGCTCCTGGGAGCCTCGCAAGTATAGAGGCTATGAGGAAAGGAATTAGCCGCCTAGAATCCTATGTTCAAATATGTGATTTGCACTCACGTTGGGTTCATTTCTGGCATCGGGGAGTCTGAAGGGCACGGTCGCCTTGGTGCGGATTTGCAAAGTCGCACTCGGGAAGGGTCGCAAACTACGCGCAGAGGAGCGCGCAGGGTTGGACAGTCTCATGGAAAGCATCTTAGTAGAAGACATGATGAATTGAGGTGATGAGGGTGAAGACAAAAGCCAGAACGGCATTCCAAGCTGCGGGCAGCTCCATCTTATGAATTGGAGATTTCGGCAAAGCATCCGACGCTAAGTCTGGGGTTTCCCCACGCCACGACTGATAGCCATCATGCGCCTTCGGAAGGGAAGCCGAGTGCCTTCGATACGGATGACCGATGATAGAGAGTTCTATTACTCATGGCGCGCAATCAAAGGGCCCCTCTCGGCCGGTTCGCTGTTTCTCGCACGTTGCCAGCAGGGTGTTCATCCGGTGTGGAATGCTGCAATGGCAACCAAGTGAACAACTCCCTACCACGAACGAACAGTATCCCGGCCACCTGCCTTCATGAGCTACACAACATCACAGACACTCCATGGCGATTGGGGTAGCTCCGTTGCGGGGAGACTCGCCGGAGACTTGACCGCTGCTGCAGTATCGGCATCGCTGATCGCGCCTACAGTGACCATTATTGATCGGTATGTTGGTATGGACAATGGTCGCCTTGGGAATGGTCACTGATGAAAACAATACAGAGCCCTTGTCGAACGAGCCTCGTCCAACAGACCTCTTCTCCAAAGTCTCCGTTCTCACACCCTGGCTGCTCTGAAACGGCCGGGCGCATTTGTCTTCTCCCGCCCATTCGGTCTCGTATGGACCTTATATGGAGCGACTTATGCGGTCGCCAATGGAACTGAAACCATCACAAAAGAGATTTGTCCAACCAGAGTTGACCCGATTACATTTGCCACAACATTCATCGTCAATGTTCCTCTCGGTGTCTGGAAGGATATCCGATTTGCGCAGCTCTTCGGAAGTCGCATAGAATCGAGCGCAAAGGATGCTCTTCGTGTGTCTAGCAAGGTCGTCTCAAAAGCTGCCACGGCGACCTTCCTTCTCCGTGATGGAGTAACTATTTTTGGTTCCTTCACCCTAGCCTCCTGGTGCTCGTCTATGATCCCCGATAGTCTTGCCTCCCAGCCCAGCTCAAAGACGGTCATCACGCAGATCGTTGTACCCGTCCTGTCACAACTGGTAGCCACCCCGTTACACCTCCTCGGTCTCGATCTATACAACCGCCAGTCGGGGGTATTGTGGGCGGATCGAGTCGCTACGATTCGGAGACATCTGCCGTCTGCCACAGTCATTCGCTGTGTTCGGATTATTCCGGCCTTTGGATTTGGATGTCTAACCAACATTGGTTTGCGGGAGTTCTTCCATGAACAGTGTGATTGATCTGTAGTCCTAGAAAGCGAAGCTGGTAGAGCCCACATAAGCCACGCGATACATAGAGTTACATGAGATATGAGTTGAAATGATAATTAATTTTCATGGCACCTATATGGTTTCTACTCTCTAGTATCATTCAAATGACGTGTACCGTCCATAAGGCGTGCAATGGTTACGGCTTCCCGTAAGGCTCTCCCAACATGGCCGCGCACCCCAGCTTCCTCCATAACCATCAAACCTCCAATGGTACATCCCTCAGGCGACGTGCCCTGATCCCTCAAGACTGCCGGATGCATGCCACTTTGCAGAAGGGCTGCTGTTCCGGTCATAGCCTGAACAGTCATGGTCCGTGCCAGGTCTCTCGGCACGCCAACTGCCACGGCCGCATCAATCATAGCGTCGACGATCACGGCAAAGAATGCGGGAGTCGATCCGGCCACCGCCGTCGTGGCATCCATCAAGGTTGGGGGGATGTGCACTGTCTTCCCCAAATTGTCGAAGACCGCATCTGTGATCTGCTGGTAGTGCTCGGGGACCTCTGGCTCTGAGATCTCGATGGCTGTGAGGCCTTGCGAGACCGATGCGGCAATATTAGGCAGTGTGCGTACAACCCATGCTCGACCGCTGGCATTGCTGTTTGTTGTCGGACTGCCATACAGGGTGGTCTCAAGCTTCTGCCGGGTCCAGCCAGCAGCGACGCTGATGAGGAGCTTGGTCGATAAAGCCTCACTGAGACCGGGAGTTGACAGCACTTTCTCGACCACAGCGGGGTCCACGCCCAAAACTACCACGTCTGAGTCTTGGACAGCCTGGATGTTGTCTCGCGTAATCACCAAGCTTTGTGAGCGGTTGGGGAATTGCGCGGCCAAACGCTGCTCGGACTCTTGACTCCGAACACATGCAATAAAGCGGTTGAATGGCGCGCTACCCTCTTTATCATTGGGGCCATCGATTAAGCTCTTCAGGATGGCTCCTCCCAAGTTGCCTGGGACATGTTTAGTAAAATTGCCATGGTCGCAACGGAGACATGTTATTTACCGCAGCCAAGAATACAAAGCGTAGAGTTCGCCATCTTGATCAAGATTGGATCGTTGTGAATATTCCTCCTGCGCAGATTGTTATCTTCAACAACAAAGGGCTTTTTGGACGAGAGTCCTTAGATAGTGTGGGTGCAGCCGACGGGATGATGTTGTCTGGTGGAGTTCAAGTCGGGCAGGCATCCGAACCGATAAGATAAACCAACGGCTTTGGACCCCGAGCCACGGATCTTCATCGACGGATTACCCCTCCATGATAACGCATATCGGTGGTTCCTCTCATTACGAATCAATTCTACAAGTGAACGGTGAGTGAGGGGGCGAGTGAAGCGGGCTTTGTGGGACTAGAGCAGGATACGCGACAAGATATGGCCAGTTCACTGAGATAGATAGATTTAGGTCATGATAATCGTAAAATGCATTTCTAAACAGTAGGCTACGCTGAGAATGTAAAAAGTGATTTCAGCCTTCTTCCGATCTCCGTCTTCAATGCCTGATATTCATCCTTTGTCCTCGACACTGCATCACGGTTCTCAATCGCGCGCCGGAGGAGATATGCCAGACACTCCCCCATTCCACCCCATGTGGAGCATTTGTAGACTTGGGGAGACCCATCGGGTCCCTTCAATTGTAGTAGACTAAAGCTGACATCGTCGGACATGCCGTGCAGCTGTGCAAAGCCAACAGGTACGGTGGGCAACTTGGCCGCGAGACGCTGCTGGTGTAGATGATGAGCAGCCATCACGCTTTCCTTGTTGTGGCTCGCAAGGAAGAGGTTCACGGAGGGGAAAGGACGACCGCTACTGGCTCCAAACTCGCCCAGTTCCTGTCGCAGTGCCCCTTGGGCAATAGAGTTATATGCGTCATCGGTGTTCTGCTTTGTGTCGTGAATCAAAGATCGATCGTCGGAAGCCATATACGCGCCCCGTACCAGCTTGAGTCCAAGAGTGAATCCTTCCTGGCTAGCGGCGGTGAGATGAGTGGCCAGAGTAGTAGGGGTGCTCTTGAGATAGGCCTGGTAGGTATTGTAAACGAGTGCGTATCCATCCCGGTTGTACTTGCGCATCATCTCGATCGTCACGCGTGCAATTCCTCGTTGGAAATGTTGAGATTCAGCGTCAATCAGAATGCGAGCTCCTTTGTCTTTGCACTTTTGGCAGATTTCCTCCAGTGCTTCAATCATCTGTACAGGGGGCAGTTCACCGGCAGCGAAAGCTTCCGTCACGGCTGGTCCGGCACCAGTCAACCTGGAGAGTCAGCAATACGTTGAGTAGGAGGTTGTCAAGTGGTACCTACTTCATAGCCAAATAATCATCTTCGCCGAGCAGGTCGACTGTCTTCACTGTGCCCTCGCGCCACGCCTCGATATGCTCACAATATCTCTTCCCAGCGACATCTTGCCCATTTCCTTGTTCCGTGGTGACACCGAGGCCTTGTTGACTCTTGGTTGAATGATCAAAAACAGTTTCCTTTGCGTATGTGAGGAGCGTGCCCCGAAATCCCAGATCTTTGAACATCTGCACGGTGGCCTGGGTCTCTCTGCCATTTTCACCGGCGCAGAATTGCTTGTAGAAGGTCCATTTAAGGATGGTGTGGAGAATGATATTGCGGTCTACGTTCAACAGAAGGCCGTTTCCGGACTTCGACAGGCGAGATAGAATCGAAAGAGAGGGTTTGAGGAGGTATGGTTTCGAGGTGATAGCCGCTACCAGCAGGGATCGCAGTAGCATGCTGGTCGGCAGAGCTGACAGAGGAGGAAGGGTGACATTGGGAGCACTCTTGGTTTCAGCCAACACCGAAGTCGACACGGAGCGCACTCTTAGTCGGCATTTGCCAACATTATTGAGTGGTGTGCCGACTCCACATCGTGATGTGAAGGTTCCTAAGGTTGCGAGTGGCGCTGCTTTGCCAGAATGTATAAGAACCATTGCTTGGGATGTTCGTGATATATCGGGCCCAAGCAACAGAGAAAGTATCCAGCAATGATCATATACCGATGGTTGTGTCCCTTCTGGTAGTCAAGTACTACGTCTATATATACGTATAGGGCATCCTTACTTATCATCCACTGACCCGGAGAACCATGGTCTCATGATACTCTATCGGCTGGCCTCCCGGGGTAGAGATCTGGACAAAGCTTGCGACCCCCGCGGGGTCATTGATAAAGAAGCCAAACCATGGTTCTGGCCCACAGATACGTGTGACATGACTGGAGCATTTAGCGGTTCGATGGGAAGCTCTCCCGTAGATGCGTCCCCCTATCGGTCACCCACGCCGACCTTGCTAGTAGACGGACTCTGCATCTTTCATCGGATTAGAACCTCTAGCACCGACTGAACGTGCCAGACGCAGGATGCAACCCTATCGAGATCATTCTTTTGGTTATCTCTTTCTGTGGAGTAGAAATGCAAGAGAACACGGAACTCCGTCCCGCGAAACTTCACCGGCATGTTGCTACAAGGATGTTGATCGATGTAACATCTATGTATGGCATACATTTAAGTAGCACAACCTTCATGGGTGGTTCAGGCTCTCGACGTACTTACTTACACTCTCGAACGCCAGTGAGATATTAAGCCATTGTACCCCCCAAAAATGGATCTGTTCACAGGTTCTGCTTTCCAAAAATGCAGCTTGCTACAATCAACCCTATGAGTGTTCCAGGGTTTGTTTTTCGAACCCGTTTACCGTGGCGTCTTCTACCATGTCTCCGCTGGTATCCACAAGCATCATCCCTTGATAAACATTCTTCGGTGGGTCTCGATAAGCACGGGGTTTCACTGCCATATTGGGACACGGTCCTATTGACTCTATGAATCCTTCTCGTCTGGTTTCTTCCGAGCTCGACCAGGTGACACCGGCATGGCTTCCCGCGATGTTATGTACATATAATTGCTGTATTTCTATGTTAACAACAGATCGGATTGCCTCTAATCAGGACCAATAGTAAGATTATCTCGCAGTGTAAGTGTCAAAAGGTGTCTCGGCCATTGGGTGAGGAAAAGTTCCGTGGTTTCTTGGCCGCCATCATTTTCCTACCGCGTCTGGTAAAGAGATCCGGACTTTCCGCCGCTGGGCCTACGGGCATCGATCCGACTGAGGTTGAAAGAAGCGCAAATGCTGATTCAAACCCTAAGAGCTTAATGGCTCGCTAGTTCCCCATGCTAACTTTGGACATATATGAGGATCACCGCCGTACCACACAATTCTCCCCAGATGCCCAACGAAGTATAGATCAGGAGAACGGAAGGGCCGGATGGGAGGTATTCAGCGTTCAGGAACGTCATTCGAGGTATCATTCTTGCTGGTGATAACGAGCTCCACCAATGTGACGTTTCCCCGCAGTCTTTTGGCGATTATCATGAATTATCATGAAAGGTGGACCACGGGTGCCTTCCCGGGACCCAGCAAGCCGCCGAATTACCTGAGACACTGATCATCGGCTGCGTACCCGATGGTTGATCTTGCCCGCAAAGTGGGTATAGAATTTGCGGGGAAGTCTCGAAATGACGATAAGGCATTCTGTTATGCTATGCAGAGCATTGAGGCTTCATCTTTCATAGGTGGCTGTGTCATATTAGCCCGGCCGACGCTATGAGATACTGGCCCGCTCCGCTTGCTGAAATGAAGCGATGATAACGACGGATCCCTGCGCTAAGCGAAGCTAACGAGAATGATAGACAGGTTTAAAAAGGCTGCAGTGTCCCACTTCGGCATTGGGACTCTGAAATGCACTTGGCGCTGGCTCGCACATATTCCTCATGATGTTGAAAACCAAAGAAGACCCTAGTGAGCTGGCTCCAGTTCCTTCCCAGGCCGGGGAAGTCCGGGACATGCCGACCTATGTGACCGATGATGTGTTTGGCGAAGTCACCGAGAATGGCCCCAACTATCGTAATGTACGCACCTTGCGAAAGGCACCATGTCGGACACGGACTGACTCTCGGACAGGTTGGATGGATAGGAACAGTCGCGCTCATGATGAAGTCTCAGATTGGCCTGGGGGTCCTATCCATTCCAACCGCCTTCGACACATTAGGGATTATCCCAGGTATCATCTGCCTCTGTGCGATTGCTGTGATCACGACCTGGTCGGATTACATGATCGGTGTTTTCAAACTTCGTCATCGCTCTGTCTACAGCATCGACGACGTTGGTGCACTCATTTTTGGTCGGATTGGCCGTGAATTTCTGGGGGGTGCCTTCTGCCTTTGTATAGCTATCCGCCCATGGATAGGGGAAGGCCATTCGCTGATAGTGCATTAGATTGGATTTTTGTGTCTGGCTCCGGCATGCTCAGTCTCTCCATCGGTCTGAACGCGGTCTCCACTCATGGGGTATGTACTGCTGTCTTTGTGGCAGTGGCTGCGATCCTTGGATTCATGTTCTCCAGCATCCGGACCCTCGGCCATATCACTTGGCTCGCGTGGGTCGGGCTTGTATGCATCCTGACTGCGAGTAAGACCTCACTTCCTCCTTCGTATCCTGTGGCTCTTGTCTGACAACCTGACCAGTCCTCATGGTGACCATCGCTGTGGGTGTTGAAGACCGGCCCGCGTCGGCACCGAAAGATGGCGTTTGGGTGTCCGACTTCAAGATCGTCAACCATCCGAGCTTCAGCGAGGGGATCACGGCGGTCTCCTCCCTGGTCTTTGCGTACTCCGGCACGCCCGGGTTCTTCAATATCGTATCCGAGATGCGTGATCCTCATTATTATACTCGCGCACTGCTCATCTGTCAGGCGGGAGTGACCGCTGTTTACATTACGATCGGCTGTGTAGTCTACTATTACTGCGGGTCGTATGTGGCTTCGCCAGCCCTCGGTTCCGCTGGACCGACTATGAAAAAGATATCTTATGGCTTTGCCTTACCGGGGTTGCTAGTCACGACCACCCTGGTCACCCACGTAATGCCCTTTGCATATAGATCTCTGTACGCTGCATGCACTAACGGCTCCGTAGATCCCGGCAAAATATATCTTTATCCGCATCCTCCGAGGGTCAAAGCACCTGACGGCCAACAGTGTGATCCACTGGGGAACATGGCTCGGCTGCACCTTTGGAATCACCCTCATTGCCTACGTGATTGCGAGCGCGATCCCCGTCTTCAATAGCCTCGTCTCGCTTATCGGTGCATTACTAGGAACCCTCATGTCGTTTCAGCCCATGGGTTGTATGTGGCTGTACGACAATTGGAGCAAAGGTAAACAACACAAGTCACTCCGGTGGATGTTGATGGTCTGCTGGAGTGTCTTTGTCATCGTGATTGGAACATTTCTTATGGTTGCTGGTACGTATGGATGCATTGTGAGTGTGATTGATACCTACAACGCATCTGGTGGATCCGCCGCTTGGTCGTGCGCCGACAACTCGAACTCAACATGATCTCCGACGGAGATTTCGGCTGTCTTTTTGAGACATCCTCTACGAGTTCAAGATATATATACATGTGCGTCAGACAATTTCGTGTAATCTAGATCGTAGGTTCACGCCTCTAAAGTGTGAAGGAGGATACGTCTGGCGTTTTGCAAACAAGCCGTAGCAGAAAAACACTGTTAGAATAGAAGAAAGAAACAAAATGTTTTAAAAAAAAAGAAAATACAAAAAATACCAGTCTGTCCAGGCCAATCATACCTACGCTGAAGACTGGAGGACCCACTGGGCCAAACCCGAATACGATATCATACAACCTGATATTAGATAAGGCGTCCTTCGCTGATACGACATGAAGTTAAGTTCAAGTTACCAACACTTCAGGTGGATCTCATTTGCTGCGGACGGACTAAAACACTTCCCCCATAGTACATAGACATTATCACATGCTCCATGGAGGTGGAAGCTTGCCAGAATACGATTGTGGAGGGGATGGGAGTTGTTCGATCGACAGATCTCCCTGTTTGCTCACACGATTAACTTCCCTATTCTGCTGAACAATTTCTCGTTATTGTTCGAGGATTGTCTCCTGGCTAGTCTTACAGTTGGGTGGAACAGGACAGACGAGTCATTTACTCTGACATGCCTTGGGAAGTCAAGAAAGCCACACCGGCGTCTGTTCTTTCGGTAAAAAGCGGAGCCCACTTGCAGTCTCGCCCCTGTCGAAATGGTTGAGGGTTGCCAAGCCAGCTAAAAGCGCTTGCAACGCCCCAAAGCCGAACCAATTCTGGTGGTGAACACCGAGGCCTTGGCAGGCACAGCTCGCCGGATGCGTCGGGTTTCTTTCTCCTTGGAATGTGCGAATCCAACGGTGAGGAGATACCCTCTCTGCCTAGGGTAGCAGGGAATCCAAGGGGAGAACAGCGGCTTAATATCTTCGCACTCAGGAGGTGGCCGCTGATCGTGAAATGTACGCGCATACCCCTTCGCGGTAGACGCCATGAGGGCAGTATCAGCCCTACGCCACGTAAAGCTCTGACTGGCTATTGGGCACCACCACCATTTCTGGATCCTTGCTTTTCGGAGGTTTTGAATCATGGAAGTCTGCTTCAGGCCCGAGGGAGACACCATGGTTATTGGGTGCACTCGGCGTTTCGATTGAAGGTCATGACGACGCTTGGGCTCCACCTTGGCGGGAACGGCAGATATTGACTGGGGAACCGAAAGAAAATCATTGCCTATAACGGTGCAACTCGCTATCTTAGGCCTCGAGTAACCTTGGCTCCTTATGGCGAGGAGGGTGTGAATTTTGCCGAGAAAAGCAGGCGAGAAACTCATCCTGATCAATGAAAGGCCAAGTTTTTGGACAACGGTCGCGAACTGACCACCGAATCAAGGCTGTATTATTATTAGGAACAGGAAAAAGCCAAAAAAGAAAAGAAAACTGGCAGTACAGTGTGGCTGAAGGTGTGCCACCATGATCCACTTAGCCAAATACTCTCGGTGATTGGCCAAATTACGGGTCGCGAACAATTGTAGAGGGATCAGATTCCCCCATGGTCGCGTGCATATGGAGATCATAATTTCATAGGCAGAGCGCATATCTTACTCATCGGAGTTCAGCAATCGGTTGTTCCATTTCTTGGCTTTATGGGGAGCCGATCCATATTTATTGACTGCATTCCCCCCTTTCCCCCAGGCCCTGCCGGGCCCCTTCGTAGGGGAAATCACGAACCATTCAGACCATGGTGAGTAACATCTTCACTTGGTTCCTGTATGTCGTCAACCAGGTGTCCGACCTGTCCCTCCAGCCGATTCAACCTCAGGCGAGGTTGAGGCCGGGGAATCAACAGGTCTTGGCTCCACCCAGTACGACTGAGGCGCTCGATACTGGTCCGTCTATAATCCAAACACCGACGACTGAACCGAGTATCACACCGTCACCCACGAGCCCACCGCCAGCAGAGGCTACCGATGAATATTGGGATGACATTATCACTGGAGTGTATGGAATCCCACCGCTGCTCAAGATCCACGACCGAACTGGGATGGTGAAATGGAGTTGGGGTCGGGACGACGTTACCCAGGAACTTCCGCCTTATATTAGGCACTGTCTGTATAGCGACGCGAATGATGCCACTGAAGTCAAGTGGATTAAGAACGGGACCGCCATTGCGGCGATCTATAGCGATCTCGTGCTCATGATCAACCATACCCCTGACAACCCAGAGACAGACAAACTGATCACATTCGCTGTCTGCCGGCAGAATGAGTTTCTCTGGAATGCTCATACCCTTGAGCCGTTGCCTGGAGATCGAGTAGCAGTCGGCACCACGGGCTCCAACGCCTGGGACGGCATCCTCGTCTATAACTCCAGCGTCGATAACCCCCTGGTGGACGAGCCGCTGATCCTGCAGAATATTACCGGGCTGCGCGCCATACACGGCATGATTTGGGACGAGCAAGAGCAGATGCTGTGGGCCGCTGGTACGGACGCTGCAGCCGATGGATCTGACCCAATCCCTGCGTACGGAACCATCCAGGGCTATCCCTACAATGCAACCACCGGCGAGCTGGAAGACACCGAGGAATTCATGTACCGACTCCCGGAGGCATGGGATCAGGAGACGGAATGGGGCCCAGGATACCCCTGGTGGTGTGGGCCACACGATCTCGTTCCCATTCCCAATGACCGAAAGTTTCTAATGTCGCAAGACCGAGGGCTACACGCCTTTGACCTGGACACCCGTGAATTCTTCCTCGATAGCAAAGGCGTGATTGATACGTATATGAGAGGGTTCGAGGTCACCACCAACGATCGCAAAGGCTTTGACAGGGCAGGAGAGTACCACGAGCTACCTGAATCAGACCTGAAGGGGTTCAGCATGGCGCCGGATGGAACCTTCGTCTATGTACAGTCCCTATGGCGATTGCTACGGGGGAACCACACAAATATTGTCGTCGATGGAGTCAGACAACAGATCAACCTGGGGGACGAGATTTACCGATCGCGTTGGTTTGCAGACATTCCCGGCTGGCCGAAACCAGCTGCATAAGAAACCCAGCGAGACTGCAATTCAACATTTCTTTTCTCGGCAACCCGCCTGCTGTCATCCCAGAGGGCACAGCCATGGCACCGCTCTGTGGAGTTGGTTGCAACCGTGGTGATAGATGACGACATGTTTGTGCCGCCACATCACCTCGGGAATCTGCTGAAGCATGCTATCATGCCGGTCATGATGCGCGAGCATATTTTCGCATATACATTTAATCGTAACCTACTGCAAGAGCCGGAGGAGCCACAAATAGACGACGACCCACGAATATCAGATCACATCCGTTTGGGAAACGGATAACACCATCAGCTCAACGCCACCGCGTGGTCGCCTTACCTCATCCCTCGCCTCGGGTCTTATGCTCATAGATTCGTTAGGGGCAAGAAGACATGGAGGGAGATCATGTTGATCTCCCGGCCTAGATATACCATCAACGCGAATCGCGTGAAGTATGTACATAGTATTATTTTGCATATGAATACCATAAATACGGACATAATTTCATACATCTATCCAGTTGCACTCCTCTCAGAGCTCTCTTAGCAGCTTCCTGTAATCTGCCTTAGCTACCAGACACTTCACTTTCCTGATGCAGTGGGCTGAGTCTTTACATGGTCACTTTACCACGATGGATGCCACCTCGTCTGGCGACGGGCTTGTGCTTACATGTTATCCTGTAGCTGTGGCTTGCAAACCAATGAGACTTCGATAGACTATGTATACTTTAGCGACAACCACGCCATTCACTTACGCGGGTTGCTGTTCTTATGTAGCCGACCAGTATCTATAACCGACCCTACACCATACGCGACCCCGGAACGCTAGAGTAGGGGTTCAGTTAGAGTATGGATCCGGGGTTGTCAAGCATTCATCTCGTGTCACGCCCTGTATTACACAAGTTAAGCAGATGTTATCCCAGTCGTCCTTTATCGGTATCCTGAAAAATTGTGGCGACATGTCTACCACTTACTGATGAGAATCGAAAGAAGTACATAGCTCGTGTGAGAATCACTAGTGTTTTAAGGAACATTACAAAACTTAAGATGTAAAATTCAATCACATTCAAAGCATTGTCCGGTACACATGGGGTCTGTACCCCATTTATCTCGGATGACAAGCATTCATCACAGACGAATATACGAGCACTCCGTCAGTTGACTCATTCCCATCACGCCGGCAAGGACATCTCTGGGGAAATGAACGAAAGGCAGAGAGTGGGGGGAGTATCCGACACGAGGCGGAAGATTCAATGCGTCCCAGCACTAATTCCCCAGCTTGGACAGGAGAAATTCGCTAGCATCACCAGTGTCAGAAAGATATGTGAAATGTGGCGGTGCCACAATCAAAGTCCCAAGGCAGACTAAATCTCCCACTGCGCAATAGACCTTGACTTTATCTTTGGGAAAATTTGCAATCTGGCCCCCCTCTTGGGCGTTGCGTGTGTATCCGAAAAGGACAACGCCCTTGACCTTGTCCTGCACATCTGCGGAAAGGCGCCTAATGGCACCGTTCATAACAGCTGTTCCTTGGCTAGAGATGCCATCAGTATGAATGGAACACGTAGGGGACAGCCTAGACACACCTGTAGCCACCGGCAACAATCTGAGTGTCAGGGCACTTGGATACAGCTTGCTCAAACAGTCCTTGTGCCTCTGCAATTGCAGCTTGGGAAGTTCCCTCCGGCAGAGCATTTGATGGGAGATCCGCAGTGTATCTGGGTCCGACACCCTGGCAGGCGACATCATCTGGCCTAGCTGACTTCAACAGGTTGCAGACCGCAGGGCCGGTTGAAACGCCCTGGATTGATCAGTATCATCACGTACAACGGGATGAACTGAAGCTCACCAGAAGGCCCGGCTCCGTGGAAGCTCGGGCGAAGATAAAGGTAATGGGCTTGCAAGGGCCATCCCGCAACTCGTTCCCACCAGACACTGCTCCAGATTGTCAGTAATCACTCACGCCACGGAAGGGTTCATTCCCTAACATACATTGTCGTTCCTGGAGATCCACCGGGCTTGCTACTGCAGTCGCAGTCAGCGCAATCACGATGTTGCGGAAGTGCATAATGAGGAAACTTCTTTAGAAAGTGGGTTGTGTCTCTGCGATGCGAGTGCGATGCAGTCTGGATAGAAGTTCTTCCTCGGACGAAGCAGCCATCTTTATAGTATTTGTGTTGTAGAAGCGTCCAGCACATATGCCTCGGTATATTGTCCCGTCTGTCATAGATATAGTGCCTAGCCTTGCCTGGCAGACACCGTGCGCAGGAATTTGCAGTTTGGATAGGCCAACTGCGACTACAAGTTGGAATGCCAGTGAGCCAGATGATTCTCATCCAGCTGCCGAGTATTGTATGGTCCACTTCTGACCTATGATATCCATTATCGATAACAGAGTACCGAGGAAGGCGTGTTTAAGTTTCTTGGTTTGCGTCTCTTAATTAACTTGATCCTCATCGATAGGCGGAGATCTGGGGTTCCCGGTGGATCTATCAATCTAAATTAATCTAACCCGCTATGAAGAACTGTCCCGCGATACTCCAGCACGCTTATCCTAACTTCAACTTCGGATGGTGGTCCGTACTTCAATGAGAATAGTGAGTTCCTAGGGTTTCCGATGTTGTTGGAAGCGGGGTCTCGTATTTTGACCAGCGTCAGCATGCGCCCCAAAAGAAGATGATGTCTCCTTAGCCTTGCCGATGCCACATTCATGCAGAGAAATAGCGTATTTAGCTCACGTCACAGATTGTGGGGAAGTTCAAAATTCCGTGTTCATTTCAGAACATCCTTTGCCGTGAAGAACAAGGGCCATGGGTCAGAATACCCGGCGTCAGTATACTGCGGGGTGGCAGTCGATGGAGGATGCACAGACGACTAGCGCATACTGGACCCTGGACAATTTCCCTCATATATTGCGGGGCAATAGTACGAAGTCTAAGCCTGCCTTGTGTCCCAGGGCCTGGAAGAAAGCTGATCAATCAGAGAAGCCGAGAAGAGAGAGATCGACCTGGGTGGTCTCCTAGTAGCCATACAGGTCGCATTAGTATGCATTGAAACAGTCAGACGACCATTCCATTGTAGGAAATATCCTATTAGGCAATAGCCGATTTTATCTGAGATCCTTCAAGTAACTATCACTATTAACTACCAGCCCAGATAGGTAATGACCTAATCAATCCCAGGGCACTGTATTGCAATATATATTTTCATCAGGTTCCTAGAATCTGTCTGTGCTTTATAGATTATATTGATATCAAAGATGTATAGTCAAGATTTTTGTATATAATGTACTATATTATAGCAATATATTTATATGAGTTGATGTGAATTTATATCAAATTACTATATTTAGCCATCGCATCTAAAGCCTTGAAGCCCGTAGCTGGTGACCAAAGGCTGAAGTTCAGATAGAAACCTCAGAAAATATGCAAGGGAAATTTCACCAGGAGTGATTGGTGACATTTACTCGTTCATGTTGCAGAAACTTCCCGGCTGGCTTTTTTTGTCTTGTTTCTTGGACTTTGTTCCTGCTGCAAGCAACAACACTAGCGATAGCCGCGGCCTCAGGCTGCAAGGCAGAGTTCAATACGTTAGGTTCTTAATACGGATCATCTTTGTTCCGGATCCATCTCCATCTATGGATTCTGGGGTCACTACCTTCTCTAGAGCATCGAGTCAATACTATATAGCCTGCCAACGTGAGAAGAATCCATATGCAATTGCTCGCGCCATTCCATCTCTGCCGTTCTCCTTTTAAGCAAGCCATAAAAAGATGACCCGTGACTGCTGAAGTCTTGACATGATACTAGAATCCGGTCTGCAACTTCACACAAATATATGTAATATCCGTTCATAACTTCCAACAAATACAAAGCGTCGTAGCTCGAGTCAAGCCAAATATATCTGCTTGGTGTATTCTTGGGGTTACCCGGTTGGCATAACTGAGGCGTGAATTCACTGCCGGAGAAGACCGGTTATTGAGCACTCGAGCTACCACAAGATGCGTCTAAAACGCTGCGAGTATCCAGCCCACGTGGTAGTATTTCGCAGGTACCGGCATAATGTAATTGGTTAATTTTGGAAGATGAGGCTATATGATATTATGAAACTACAATGGCACCGTAAGGGTATTAAGGTTAAGGAACGCAAGATCCAGATACGTATGAGGACACCTATAGAAACTGTGCAAATGTGCAGTTGATAGTAAAGCAAGCCAAGCAAAAGTGGTTATAAGACAATGATCTTACGCCAACCTATGTTTTGGCACTGGTGTGGAAGCAGGTATCACAAGGAGATTTGCATATTCGAAGTTCAACACGGCATGCAGCTTCTATATTGCCTATATGTATCTTGGCTGAAGTAAGGCGGTACAAAAACAGAATCATACATGCATGTCATAATATCAGTGTTGGCTCATCGCGTTAACGTGCCCATCCCATCAGAACCAGCACTCAAGTCGAACAATCCTTTGCAACCGGGAGATCGAGCCGGGAATCAGAGGCAGGAGGAAGGCGAGCCGGGTATAGGACAAGTGTGCGACAGCACATTGAGAGTGGTTCCTTAATGCTGTGGAGATGTGTAAGTCTGGCTGTGTTGCAAGCATGAAAGGTCTCAGGATATGGTCACTTACGCTGCAGGAAGAGCAGGAGCAGCTAGCGCAGTTACCGCTGCAGCAGTTGCAAGAGCAGGGAGACATTTTGATGGAAGTGGAAAGCTTTGAGAGGTTTCTCGAAGGGGTTTTATAACTCGAATTGAAGGCTTGGATGCTTGTGTGCGACGAGTGAATGTGATGATGGAAGAAACTGGACTTTGCCTGCCAGAAACGTCCTATTTATACCTTTGACGGGCTTGATTTAGTGGCCAGTGCAAAGCAAAATAAATGGGATTTACCCGCCAGAACCGCAGAAAAGGCATTGGGCATCGGCATAGCGCATCAGCCCACGGAAGCGCTAGGTTTTCATGGCGGCGTGGGGGGAGAGGCAGCTTTCCAAGCCTCATTCTCCGCGATTCCATCATACAATAACATGTTGTGGAGTTGGATCAGGTAGACTGTGACAGGGATGGTATAGCCCGACATTGCCAGCCGACATACGTGAGTTTCAAGGCACCATGACTGCCCCACTCGGCGTAGATAGTATACATGAGTAGTGCGCTTTCCAGTGTCAACGAGGTCTGAAGACCGGCATCGCTTATACTGGGATCCTACCGTGCATCCTAGACTACTCAAAGGAAATACGGAGCCAAAACCAAAAGAAAAGATCCAACTGAGCTGGGTCAAATTCTCGAGATGGCGCTCTTATACGCAGATACAGATGAGGACCTTGGGAACTTGAGCACCTTGGTAGCACTCCCGTGGGTCGTCAGGACCCCCTATCTCCTATATTTCACTTCCCTGCGTGCGTCGTCTACTGCAATATTATCTTTTCCTGCCAGCTAGCCTATCATCCACAAAGGAACGCACTAAAGGGGGTGAAAACAAAAAAAAAAAAATTCTTTTCCTGTGGGATTGTATGCATTGCCCTGATTCGGGAGATTAGCAGCACCCACAACAGAATACTAATCACCCACCCAGGAAACTGCTAAAATCGCGCATCTCATGATTCAACTAACAAGATGAATGAGGTCCAATGAGATAGGTCATTGTCGTCTTCAATCTGCCCCCACCAGCAGGTCAAAGCAACAGGACTTCTAAAATCCTCCACTCAACCGGGAAAGAATAGGAGGCTAGGAGCTGCTTACGCTCTTGCCTGATCAGAATCTGCATTGCTGATAGAAATGACAAATATACCATCGGTGTGATACTCTCTGTGACAAAACCCTGATCATTCTATGATCCACCAGCAGGTTGGTATTGGTCCAAGCAAGCCATGGCTGACTGCGGCAGCGTCGGTAAGGTTCCCTAAGAAGGTATCCGGTTCGCTACGAGCCGATTAATTTCGTGTAGCCAAGCATGGAAGATAGTCTAGTCGCGTTATTATACGTAGTTTGTTCTCAGGTTTCCTACGGACAAAGGCTTCCCGTCATCTGCGAAAGCAAGCTTTTACCACTTCAAGCTGGGTCCCACCCCAGAACGTACGCCTAGACATGACATTGAATACGGTTGCCTGTAGCTCGTGCGAAGTGCCGAACTTTTCACGCGCAGTGTGATCTAGTGAAACCCGGAGTATGCACATGCCTCCGTGCCAAGTATATGAAGTTACGGCACCTCCGAGCAAGCAAAGAGTGATTGGCGATGTTTAGCGTAGCCCCCACGCCCTATGAATAAGGATACGCAAGGGTATTATACGTTTCTGGAATAGGGAAGGCAATTCCGCTTAGTTGTAAAATAATGAGTATGGTATTTGACTCATTACTGCCTTGTAGCAGCCTATGTATATGACCACCCCAATGAATACCTTCACGGTGAAGGTTTCCCTCCTGCATTTTACAACACTTTTGGGTGGCGAACCTCGTGTGAGGCGTGAGGATAAGGGACTCATGCCTCTATATGCCTGCTCGGATTAGCTTGTCCATACCTTTCGCTACTGAGTTCAATAAATGCTTCGCATTCGAGTTCCTTTTCACGTTTCTGTTTCCCTATTAGGAGATTTGCCTACATGACCCCTTGAATATTACGCTGACGGCTCTGAGGTTCGTAGACTGCGACATGTGAAAGTACCTCTTGCTTCGATTTCTTCCCTTACAATCCTTGGCTTATGTTATCAACGCTTCTCGTGATTGAGATGTAACTATTAATCGAAGCCTGTTACCGAGTCTAATGTCTATAGAAATGCCTCACAAGAATATAGTGTGCAAGATGATAGATATTGATTAAGTCAATGTAGCTATACACAGAATTGCTTCCATAGACTGGGCGCGACGTTTGTCACCACGCCAAGGCAAGTAAAGGCAAAGCGAGACAATTAGAACGAATAAGTGAGACTCTAAAGCACGATAACCTGGTGGAAAGTGCAGGGTAACTGTACAGCCACAGATTGGAGACATCGAGACTGGGCATTTGGATAACGCAGAACCGATTTCCTGCGCCACCCTGCAAAACATTTTCTAGGCCCACTTGCCAAGAAGTGCCATCAAACCAACTCCCCAAAGCATTGAAATCACCATGAATGTCAGTCGTTTGTTGTCTTGAGTACGATGGGGATCGAAGAGGAAATCGCGAGCCAGCAACTCGACCAATCCGGTGTAGATCAGAATACCAGCGGAGATCGCATCCAGAACACCTGAGACGACATTCGCGGTGAATGAGCCTGAATTGTAGGTGGTTCTGACGCCGAGTCCGATTGCGATAGATATCGGTGTGGTCAAGCCATACAGCGTGCACAGAACCCAGGGCAACCAGCTGCCTTTGCGGAAGGGAATCGCTGACATCCGGGCGCCAATACCCAATCCCTCAAATGACTGGTGGAAGACGAGGACCGGGTATAGAGTGGAAAATTCTTCACCAGTAACACCGAGGTTCAAGCCAATAATGACTGAGTGGAAGATGACGCCGAACTCTAGGATTAGGAAGGCGGCAATCTGCTGCTTGAAAGACCTCTCCGACAACGAGTCATTGACGGATTGAGATTCAAGCTGTGCTTCCTTCTCAACAGGGGCTTGGTTAGCCACTGTGGTAGTATGCAAGCTGTTGTCCGTTGCGCTGGTCATGATAGGCTCCGGGTCCTCTCGGCAGATTCCGTACTTGACCTCAACATATCGCTCTGCGCCAAAGTCAAGAAGGAAGATTCCGATGAGAGAAGCAAGGACAATGGCTGGGCACCAAGAATAGTCCCCCCAGTGCCCGGTCATGCCAACGCAAGACGCCGGTCCAATTTCATCGTATGCGGGATCCAAGAGATGGATAAACGCTGTGGCCACAATGACACCTGCACCGAAGTATCGCGCGAAGAGATAGACGTAAAGTGGGATATGAAGGCGAGGAGCACGCTTGGCTATTACAGGGAAGAATGTAACAGCGGTGGAGATAATCAGGATCACAAAGATCGCGGATACACGCGCACCTAAGCGTCCATCGTAGTCGTTTTCGGAGGCGTTGAGGTAACAGATGATTTCTGCCGGGTCCGCGGTGTCGAGATCGACGTTGTTAGGATTGAACGACATCGTGAAAGGGATTGAGCTTGAGAAGAAAATTCCAAAGTTCTTGGTCTGGTTCGACTCGCGCTGGGACGCCGCGTTTTATAGGGTAAATCAGGGGCTCTTTGTGCGATACCTTGTGAGAAAATGACTCCCATGGCCAGGCATTTGAACGACTGACAAGGACCATGGAAGCCGAAATTACCACTATCTAGTCACCACATGGTGGCAAGCGATCTATAAGCGAGAATGGAATGGTGGGAGTGTCTGAGCTGGCGCGCGCAAACCGTTAACATAATTTGATGACGGGCCGTATTGGGCTGGCAACTAGAGGCAGCTAAAGTTCATACTACTACTCAATTCGTTCCTAACAGGTCGATAGCATAGTGATCCCGAAATTGCATGGCATCTGAGTGGAGTTGTCTGATGCTGCATGTCCATGCCATGGTCCACCCTGGGAGTAAAGTGGATCATGCGGGTAGTATCCGGACTATCTGCTCGAATCGAAGTCCAGGCAATATCAACATTTCCCCAGGGTCCCCAAAGTTGTTTCAGCTTCTCCACCCATCTTTCGACGTTGGATCTCGATTCGCGGATTCTCTGTCTTTGCTTCTACCAAGCAACTCTGGGCAAAAACAAGCAAAAAGGCCAAGTCAAGGAAATGAGTGTGTGGCAGTGCTGCTGGAGACTTCAAGCAGGTCTCTAACCAAGGCTTGCCATCCGCAACATATGGCTGTCGAGAGGGGCACGGAGGATGTCTGCTTCAAAAGCCCTGTTGAAAGGTTTAGATAGCAGACACCATAACGGACCACACAGGACTTCGGATTTCATTTGTTTTGTTTCCCAGACTGGTTCAGGCTAGTCGAAATACTCAATGGACATTATCCCGGGAGATCTCTCGGCCGGGATTTTATTAGCAAAGTTGCGACAACCGTGACTAACATTTTATTTATCAAAGACGAGAACGGAGCATACTCCGGAGTGGTATTAGTCCATGCGGTCACATGCTGCAATAGTCAGGTTATATTGCGCATTCCCTGGTCGACCAGCACAAGCTTCCCACACGGTACTGTTAGTTGCAGTGGAATCTGAGTAATTTGAAGTGGAACTGGGTAGACACAGTTTGCCTGTGACAACCAAGAGGGAAATCAATACGCCATAAGGACAAAAGAAAGAAGGGGAGGAAGTGCTTTGTTCTAGTGTGCTTGGCTGTCAGCCTTTAGGGCTGGAGTTGTAAGTCATTGATGTCACATGACACACGGTATTCCATGACAGCCTGACAGCCTGGACGGCCAGGTTGTCCACTGCAGTCGAGATTCTCATTTCAATGCTTTCTTCCTTCTCTCGCAGTTCAACATCCATGGGAGGACCGACAGATCCCCAATATCACGACCCTATGGCCACTACCTTCCACCTTTTCCCGCTATTGCCACCGGAAATTCGACACTACATCTGGCACCTCTCTCTCCCCCATGAGCGAGTGATCCATATCTCGTGCGACCGGGGTATCCTTCGCACGTCACGGCGATATGCTCGCTGTTTTCGCGCCGACTGCGCCAATCCGCCGCAGCTACAAGTAAATACGGAGGCCCGCCATGTGACCCTACGGTTGTATGCGCCTTACTTCCGGACGGAATATAAGCCTCATGGCTGCATTTATTTAGCCCCCGATCAGGATGTTGTGCATCTGCACGAGGCAGTGTTAGCATACCTCAGCACCGCGGAGAGGGCGGCTCTCCAACGGCTGATGATTGATGTCCATGACTACGCGTCCTTTGGCGCGTATTGGATGGATAGTATGTGTAGGATGAAACAATTGAAAGAAATTGTGTTGGTGGTGCTTCCGCTTACCTCTTCTCCATATCGATCTGATCAGTTGCCGATGGGGGACGGTGAGATTGTTGGTATGCTGAAAGCTGCCTTTGTGGAGGGAGCTCGGACGAGCCCAGACTGGGCCATGCCACGCGTCAAAGTGATATCGCATGAAGGGTCAGCAATGGGAGATATCGTCGTTACGTCGGATGATCTGAAGACCGATTGAGGCTATGGCCCTTTCGGGAGAGCCGAAAGCGACCATCCAGCTGAAACGTGACGAAACAATCTGACACCTGGTCCTGTCGGATGGTGGGGAATCCCTGCTCGATGCGGAATACGAACACACGGGGCGTTGGAATTCCCTCCGACTGCCAGCGTCCGTCTGGAATGTGGGGATCGGATGCGTAACACTTATGAGACACCTCCTGCCTCCAGTGCCTGGATCATCGATCGATCTTCACGTCTGGATTAACCAGTATCTCGGCCATACCCGATCGATAACAATGAAAGTGATCATTGTCGGAGGTGGTATTGGTGGCCTCGCGACTGCGATTGGTTTGCGTCGTGCTGGTCACCAGGTACAGGTAAGAGGAACGCAGTTCGTGTCGATCATTTAAAACACAGGCTAACAACCGGCCACGGACCTGGCAGATATTTGAACGGTCGTCGTTTCTCCACGAAATTGGTGCAGCTATCAATATCTGCCCAAATGCCGCTCGGGTTCTCTCGCATTGGGGATTCAATGTGGAACTAGCGCGCATGGTGGCCGCACGCCAGTCTATTGTGGCACTCGGCAGCTCGCTCAAACCATTGGCGGAAGTGGACTGCTCCAAGTGTGATGAGATTTATGGTGCACCGTGGTTCCTGGCCCATCGAGTCGACCTGCATTCGGAGCTACGACGTCTAGCTACCGCCCAGGAGGGACCTGGATCACCTGCAGATATCGTCTTGAACGCAAAGGTCGTTGGATATGACGCTTCTGGGGGCTATGTAACGCTGGCTGATGGGTCGGTGCACGGCGCGGATCTCATTGTCGCAGCGGACGGAATACATACGTCCGCGATCCATCATGTTCATGGCCGCGCAACACCACCCGTTTCTACCGGCTCAGCAGTGTTTCGCTTCCTCCTCTCAACCGAGGACTTGCCAGACGACCCGAGTCTAGAGCCACACTTCGGTGATGGCCTGATGAGGGTGATGGCCGCAGAGGGCGTGAGGCGGCTGGTTTGGTATCCATGTGCGAAGTAAGACTGCCTTTGCTTGCCGTTTGGCATCATTTCATGCATTGACTGATTGTATTGCGCAGTAACACGGTGCAAAACTTTGTGGGAATACACCCCGATCAACATAATGGTCATGAACAAGAATGTCAGTCTCTCATGTTTACGCTTTCTGTTCATTGTGGCTGACAATCAATGCCATAGCCTGGGATCGGTCCGCCGATGTCAATGATGTTTTGGCGCAATACCATGACTTCCACCCCAGCATATTAAACATTATCAGGTATTGCTGGGGCGATCGCCTTCTTGTTTCAAAAGCTAACCTACGCTCAGAAAAGCCACAAATATCAAGCGGTGGCCCCTTCTGTACCGGGAACCCGTACCAACTTGGAGCTGTGACCGTCTAGTTCTCATTGGGGACGCAGCGCATCCTATGCTACCTCGTATGTTCTTTTGAGTCAGGCCTGCATGCAATGCAACATCATTTCTAACACCCATACTATAGACCAAGGCCAAGGTGGTGCCCAGGCTATCGAGGATGCAGGTGCATTGAGTGAGATCTTCACTCGGTTGCCGGCCAACCCCACGGCAGATGAGATCCGCGACCGTCTAGCAGTATTTGAAAGGGTTCGGATCAAGCGTGCATCAGCGATACAGGTCTGCTCAAATGTTGGACAGGACGAAGCTTGGAAAATCCGGGAACACGCACAGAAGTACATGCCGGAAGGGGTTAATGTGCCCACGTCGCCATCAGAGTTTATGGAACATAACTTCCGTTACGACGTGCTCAAGGATAGTCGGCAGCATCTCGAGGACTTCTTGGAGAAGAATTAGAATCAGGAAGCTTCACTTTCGTATTGACTGGATAGATTTTACCGCAATCTACCATATTCTACGTTGGCTCATGGTATCTACTACGATTTTCTATGGCGACACTCCTTATTGGGGCATAAAGTTTGAAGTAGGTAAGAACAAAAAGTTCCGATGGCATAGGCTTGAGTAGGCTGGTAGAATAGAACATCAATGGCTACGACGCGGTGGGCATTTTTATACTACTATATGTTAGACTTATAAGACGACTACAAACTCCAATGGCCCTAAAGCTTTGTAGGGGCAGGGATGCAGACAATTATGACCCAGCAGCTGCGGCGATGGATTCCTTCGCACAACCGAAATCACAGGTATTTTTCTACTGATCTACATCGCTGTGCAAAAGAGAAAAACGTTCAAGTTCAATGCGATATGGGTATTTGTCAGGCTTTTGTCTCCGTATGCTCTACTGCAACGGCTCTATCGAACTAATACATGGCGGATCGCCATTCTAAATTACATATGATACATGATTCATTTCCATTTCCACTCGGAGTTGCGATGGATGAAATAGTCCTTGCTCTGAATCGCCTTGCGAATGCCCCAAAGCCCACCAAGGGGCCAGATATCGCGCAGTTTGCGACTCCACGACTCGCTGCGCTCTTTCCGATCCGCTTCGACATCGATGCGCACTTTATCATACACGCTGGGCAGGGTCTCCGCCGTGTACTTCCGTCGCAAGCCGTCATACCAGTCGCGATCGTACATCTTCCAAAACTCGTCCTGGTTATAGTATGTGTGGGCATAGAACCATTTCATGCCGCCCAGCTCCCGTAGTCGCCGTTCCAGATCTCGATTTGCGGCGACAAACGTGTCCGGATCCTTGGGTCCGAACCCCCACACGCCAATATTTAACATCTGGCCGGGCGTGAAGCCCTCACTCTTCACCGTGGTCTCATGCGGGTGGAAGGTCGGCGCTGGGCTTTGCTTCAGCGGACACAGCCATAACGGCCAAATGCCCAACTTCTCGCTGGTATAGTCGATAAAGGACTCGGCCGTGGCGTATGGCAGCGCCAGATCCTGGATCATGTACCGACTCGACTCCCCGCTGGCATGCAGCGCCTTGTATAGCATCCGGGTGTGTAAGAAGTCATCCAGCCACCAGCGCGTGAGTCGGTTGAAGGGGAAATGGAAGTACTGGAATGCCGACCGTCCGACCCAGAAGCCGGCACGGTCGTAACGGAAGAGATACTCGGCCAGCGGGATGTAATCCGAGACGGGGCCCTGTGCCGCTCGCGTCTTCTCCTGCACATGGAGATAGTACCATGGGTCCCAGGCATGGCTGAACGTCTGCACCTGCGCCGCAGAGGGCATCTCGTCCGTCATCTCGCCCGCGACCACCACCCCGTGTTCCGGCCCGTAGACGATCCCATCGACATAGTCATTCCGGTCGTTCAATGTGTGTTCGTGCACCGAGTGGACCGAATCCTTCACACTCCGCTGTGGATGATACGTCGCCTTGACGAACTTCTTCGCCTCGATCAACTGCAGCTCAATCAGGGTGGTGACGCCTAAACTGCCCACCGCACCGGCAGCGCCGTGGAAGAGATCCGCGTTCTCACTCTCCGACGCCTTGACCACGCTGCCATCTGCCAGGATCATCTCGACCGAATGGATCGTCTTGTCAAAAAACCCGTATTTGAAGCTGGAACTTTCCCCGGCCGTACCCGCAAAGCCGCCGCCTGCGGTGATGCCCGGGAACTCCATCACGACCGGCGGCACCAATCCGTATTTCATGGTGGCCTCGACCAGGCGGTCCATGGGGACATTGGGCTCGACGAGGGCCCTTCTCGTGGTGGGATCGACGTGTAACACATTGCGGAGGTCGCCAATGTCGACTTCGCGGTCTCGGCGGATCGGTCGCGTGCTGTTGGTCGAGCCATGGTTGATTCGGAAGGGCTCCTTGCGCTCGTAGAAACCCCGAATGCTGTTCGCAATGCGGGAGACCGCCGTCTTATGGCGTGCCAGCCCCATGCCGGGCAGAATTGTGCTAGTGGTGGTGGGTAGTGGTCGCGCCGGATGTGGTTAAAGACGCTCGCGTTTTCTGGTCGGTCGCTTTCCTGGCGGTCGGGCAAAACCGGAAGTGTTTGGATAAGGTCGGGCCCACCCGGAAGGGATGACATGGAGAGATCACAGCCAAGTCTATACATACATACATACATACATCCGTACACCTCTCTATATTCTTGGGTTCTGACTAGTGTTTCCACGTTGTATTCTATTAATGGTGAGTTTCTGTGTTTGCCCATAGTACAGACTACTCCATTATCTACGAGGCAGCCTTCCAGCACAAAAGTGACATCCTCGGTAGGGTTATGCCTCTCAGGCCCAAGAAATGATGTTTGATGATCTTATGAAATGCTCAAACACCCCGTCGAGCAACAGTTCGGTGGCTTCACAAGGGGTTTGGTCTACGGAACAGCGAATACAGGTCTGGTGCAGTGTGACTGTGTCATTGGATAAACTAAACAATTTTATTCTTGATAATCAACAGGGCCCATTTGAGACGCGAGGAAAGCTCAAGGCCCATTCCGTAGCCACACGATGTACCCCAAAAGGCTTACATCCTAGACATTAACCGGCTCTGCTTGCGGTCGTTTGAACCGGAACATTTGAATCATTTCGGCCCAGAACCCTGGCGCAGGACTGGTGAAGGTAGCTTCGTAGGAGTCCACTATCGGTCGGTCCCAAACCAAGTCGACTTCCTGCGGCTTGAGGATCTTCGTCCGGTGAGCGAACTTCCATCCAAAATACAATATGGGGGCGATGATCTGCATGGTGTAATTCTGGAAGAAAGTCTCCACATTCCACGGCGCGAATGCGGTATACCCGTAGAAGAGTAAGACCAGGACCATGCACACCGCACCGAGGTAGGAGCAGTACGGCTGGAAATAGCCGTAGTATGGAAATTGTTGTCGGTCGATGCCCTGCGCTTTGCATGCCCGATGGAACTGGATGTACGTGATACAGATGACCAGATAGTCAATGAGTGCACCGGCCGTAACCAAGTTGACTAACCACGTCAAGACTTGGGACGAGTTGTCGGAGAGCTGTAGGAAAGACAGGAACGGAAAACACATGACGACGCCAAACGCATAGAGAGGGACTCCGTTCTTCGTCTTGCTCAGGATTTTCGGTGCCCGACCGTCGAGGGCCAAGCCGTAGAGGGATCGAGTGGCGCAGTAGGTGAGGGTGTTGCCCGCCGAGAAGACGGACGTTATGAGCAGGGCATTGACGATGTCAGGCAGGATGCGGATCTTCATATTCGACATTGCAATGACATAGGGAGACGCACCACCTCCTTTCTCATTGCTCTCCCCGGCAAGAATGGCTTGCAGAGTTGGGTCATTCCACGGAATGACGATGCCGACACACAGGGCACCTAGGGCAAAGAATAAGACAAACCGCCAGTAAATGGTTTTAAAGGCAGCCTTGACAAAGATCCGGGGCCGTCTAGACTCGGCAGCGGCCATCGCGATATATTCGGGTCCCACAATGCAGAAAGCAGCAGACCAGATGGCAGCCAGGAAACCCTCAAACCGACCCAGGCTATCGGTCGTGCGATGCGTGGCAAAGGGGCCGGGATCGTTCCAATAGCGAAACCCGTATGCATCGTGAGCTGGGTTACCGCCAACCATGGTAATGAAGGTGAAGAAAAAGAGCATGAAGATCAGGATGACCTTCCCCGAGGAGAGCCAGAACTCAGCCTCCCCGTACGCCGCGACGGCGAGAGCATTGATCGCACTATTGAATGTTCAGCTTGGGTTCTCAATGGGACTAACCACTGTCTAATCTTCACAAATAGGATTTATCTTGGCAGAGTACGTTACAATGTCGCTTTGGGAAAATGTGGAAAGGCCGGGCAGGAAAGGGATCGTTGCTCTGGGGTCATACGCAAAAAGAACGATACATGCCACACACACTGCGGCGACGGGGATATCGTCTCTCCAGTAGCCAAGGATCAGGTTGATGGCGGTGATCTCGAAGGGGATCATGAGAGCTTCGTAGAGAAAAAAATTCCAGCCGACCATGAAACCGAGGGCGTCGTCCACCCACTTGCCCGCGATACGGATGAACCCACCGGACACCGGATGCAGGACAATCATTTCCGAGAGACAATTGTTGATACAAGCGAGCACCCCACAGTACAGGACGTATGCAATCAGCAGACTGGCCGGGCCCCCTGCGGCGAGGCCATTGCCGATAGTGACGAACAGTGCCGTCCCAATGGAGCCTCCAATGGCGATCAGTTGAACATGTCGGTTCTCGAGTCGCCGTTGCAGACCCTCCGCACTATTGATTTGGCCTTCTTGGACATTGGCCTCGACCAGCTGTGGATCCTCCTTCATCTTCAAGTCAGGCTCCATAATGTACACAGGTTGTCGCACTGGGCAGGGGCAGATCGGGTAGAAGACGGCTTAGTAGTACAGCGATAGGCTGCATATCAAAGATTTGAATCTGTTTTCTAGGAGGACAGTTTGTCAGAACCTGGGGATTATATACTCTTGGTCTGGTCTCCCCTTATGCTCTCTATCGCTCCATAGTTCTTAATCTCGGGAAGCCTCCCGGGACGTCATGACCGCAGATCTATCTCTATACTTCTCAGGCTTCAATCAATTGCCTCCGGGCCAGATTGCGCTAAATCTAAATCCCTTGGCACTGCTCCCCCGCAACTCTAATGACCAACACTTCCCCGCTTGATACGTTGAGCAACCAGACGCATGGCCAATGTTAGGGCTACGGTGTGGAGATATACACCGTTGACCCCGCGTTGGAATCACTGCGCCACTTCATGATTGACCGGTCCTTATCTTCTTCGACGCTTTCCAACCCACTTGTTGTTCGCCTTCACACTAATTCGTCCCAAATGGGAAACAGAAATGAGAGCACATTCACACGGCCCATGGTTGTCCCGGGGAATGCCTTCCTCGGTGTGTAGAGAAGGGTTTGGAACGAGAATGACCAACAATCCAATCATTGATTCATACGTTGAGCCCATTACAATTCTCAACGTCTCCGGTGGGATCGTACACTGCTATGGTTTCGGGGATAGTGTCTGACCTTCGCAAGGTCTTTCCACAATGTGCCTCTCTCGGAGCTAGGAACCTCATTTCTCTCTGTCGCTGATCTGTCCACCACGCGACTATGTCTACAGACGAAGCCGAAGATACCACGACCCGCACCGGAGCTTGCATTTGCAAAGGAGTAGGGTTCACCGTCACAGGTCCTCCCGAGGATGTATTCTGTTGCTATTGCAGTGACTGCGCGATTGGAGCTGGGGGACCCTGTCAGATTGTGAGTCACGGATATGGCTGTTACATCTTTTGATCGATCGCAACCTCCAGCCTGCTGTTGCGTACCCTAAGCTGACGGCTCCAGACGGCCAGCTACGCTTCATCCAGCGTCACTATTCGCGATCCGGACGCTCTCCTTACCTGCTACACGATCACGAAGGGTACTGTCAGCGGCCGTGCGAAAGAAAAGCATTTCTGCAAACGATGTGGATGCACAGTTTTCACAGTTCCTTTCAGCCTTGGACGCCAGTACATCGTCATACGACCAGTGCTCATTGAAAACGGGTAAGAAGGAAAGCCTTGTCTGCGATCAATGCATTAATGACCTTCGCACAGCCTCGAAATCTACAAACCCGGACTTGAATGCTTCGTAAAGCGACGTCCTAGCTACTTTTCCGGGTGCCAATCAGCCAAGGAATACGACATAATGCCAACCGATGCTAAGAGCTCGGGCACGCAAGACTAATGTATGGTAGGATCATTCTTTTTCCTCTGTCATTGGATACAGAACTGATATCTTATATCTTGCAAGTGTATGCTCACGGAATCTACCTGAGTGCTTGAACGGTGCGAATTCTCAATGAACCCGAAGCCTAGTGCTGAATGATATTTCAAATGAGCAAGACATACAAAGGTACAGATAAAAGTCCAGTATTCACAGAGAGCACCCAAAGGCCTGAGGCCGTAATCCACCACCAGCATGTCACCGGACTCCTTACACTGTCGCTCTTACATCCTCTACCTCCTCCACTTGTTTGATATCCTTTCCATCAGCATGCGTCGCCTCTCCAGAATATGGTACCTCGTTCCATGTATCGCTAGTGCATGGAATGGGGAAAGCCTTTGCCAAGGCCCAGTATATAGCGGCAGCCACCAAGAAGCCGGACAAATAATTGATGTTGTAGATGTATTCCGCCGCCACCGGTACATCCGCACCAACGGCGCCAGCAAAGCCAACAACATTGATTAGTATGCCACATATGTAAGCCGTATAGCCCCTCCAGGAAACACCCCACGTGCCATAGTACGGGCCGTTCTTTTCGGCACTATATAGAGCCGGGATTTCCAGGTAGCCTCGACGGACCAAATAGTAGTCGCTGACCATGACCCCGGCGATCGAAGATAGAAATACCGAATAGGATGACAGATAGACCGTGAATTTTGCGGAAGATGCCACCAAGTTCCACTATGAGGTCTGTCAATAATTGTAGTGTAGTACCCAGGGAGAGGCGAATGGGATGTCAGATGATTCAATCGGTCATGAGAGATGGGGAGGATGCTTACCGGGCACATAGCCAGACCAATAGCTGCACACACGTACGCTCCTCGGCGAATGGTGCAAAATCTAGGGAGCAAGGCCGAGAGATTTGTTCCAGCGGATACAGAGTTGGCCGCAATATTGGTTCCTAGCTGAGCCAACGCAAAGCCAGCGGCGATCACAAACACCCCGAACCGTTCCGCCGAACTGGCGTCTTGCAAGAACATTCCTAGCAAAGTGAGAGGATTCCAAACCGCCTCGCCGAAGATCACCGATGAAGATGAAGTTACCACGATTCCGATAAACGACGTGACGGCAAAGCCCACTGGGATCGTGATCAACTGTGGCCATATCGCATCTTTTGGATGGCGTGCGTATCGGCTAAAGTCAGGGTTATTGATGATCAAAGCGGCGAAATTGGCAATGCAGTTCATAATGCTTTTCACCACAGCCCATGCTAAGTCGCTTCCTTGCGCAGTATTGGGCTGATGGATGATAGGACCCAATCCATGAGCGCGAACAATCGCCCAGATGAAGAAAGCAATTGCGCAGGCAGGTGAAAAGTATGCTTTCGCCGTGAAGAGGTGCCGGATCTTATAAATAGGAAACCATAGGGCGGGGAGTGACCCCAGCCAGAACAAAAAGAAGCTGGTGAACTCCATGGTGGTGACGCCTGAACTGGCTGGGATGTTATTGGGGATATTCACGTAGCTGGGCCAAATGGCCTGGATCATCAGAGTCACACATTGCCCTGACACAGAATTAGTCCTCCTCTAGCAAAGGAAGGTGGTGGCATAATATACCTCCAAGATAAGTCTGTTGGGCCGAGTGGGTTAGAGGAGTACTAGTACTTTGGTGATTTGCAAATAAGCACATACCTGAACGCCATACCAAATGACAGCCATTGCCGCGCGATTGATAATCGGCCAGAACGAACCCCATATGCCAAAGGATGCTCGGTTGGCCACTGCGAACGGAATGTAATAGATGGTTGCAATGCGGCCCATGGCTACGACAAAGATACCTGATATTGTATAGCCGGCCCAGACGCAGAGCCAGGACTGCCACCAGGAGAGTCCATCCACAATCATGGACGAGGTAATCATCCATGTATTCTAGTAAATTCCAGAGTGATTTAGGAATAATGCACTAGGGTCAAGATTGGGCTGGTTTTGGGGTAGCAACATACGACATTCAGCGAATCCGCAATCCAGAAGGCTACAAAGTTCAGCCATCTCCATTGGCGACGCTCCGGCTCGACTGGACGCGATCATCTTGATGTATCAGTGCTCAATTGACGAAACATCTGTGCACTCCATGAAAACACGTATCGGAATCCATGGATTGTGCTCACCTGGCTTTAGATCTTCATTCGTTAACATTAACTCCGCCGTCGTCAGACCAGGTTCTGTCGGCACCTGTAGGGCCTTGATGGACCTCTTGAGTAATGACATTGTTGGATTTCATAGAACGTTGCCAAGCAGAGAGAAGAACAAGCAACGTTGTATGATGCGAGCTGCCGACCATGAGACTTGGGGGTGTCTGGTTAATATATACCCCGCATTATAGGCAGACAAAGATCAACATCTATACAGTTAGCTTCTCCCCGCAGACGGCCGACTCCGTAGTGGAAGCTAAATCAAACGCCTTAGAAGCCGAGGTGACTACAGTAAAGTCAATCAGGGACCACTCAAACAAGACACAGACCGCCATTGAGGGGGGTTTGCAGTGCGAGGCGAAGAAGGTCGAGTCCCTTTTCAACCCCAGTGTCGATCTCCCCACAGTGGTTTTGTGATCAGCGTTGGGGTTTGATCTGAGGTGACCAATAGAAGCAAGAACATGCTTCCAGAAGAGGGAGAACCCGCATATCAAGGTTTCGTTTCAACCGCTTCTCCTCATCCTTAGCGATGGCGGCATCAACAGGGTAGATTTGAATTGCTTCTAAATCTAATCCAGAATGCTCTTGGACCTTGGCTAATAGCCGCAGTCGTCAAGGATCTAAGGACATTCTATGTTGGTTCCACGTGTCGCAGATCCTCAATATGCACCAGGTCTGGCACCTCATCGTGTTTGGAATCCACGGTGTGCGGGTATCTTGTTCATGCAAACCTCCAGTAAGTGAATCAGCAAGCATCAAAAGGGAGACCTGGATCCCCAGAACCCTGTGAGAGACGTGCACCATCAATATACTAGGTATTCAGCTCACTAAACAGGGCGATCAGTTCCGGATTGGGATAATGAAGAAACGGCAGGTAGCAAGCGATGAGGGGATTAATTGTAACAAGACTGGCTCTAGCACACCAGCCTCCTGGAATTCGACTTTCTAGCCATCGGGATTTGCAGGGAGCTGGAGATGATCTCATCCGGCACCTTTACATTAGGGCCGATCTTTCTCTGCTTCGCACGTGTCTTTCACCAACTCGTGTCGGCGTACTTCATAGGGTGCCTGCCCTTGGTATCCCCTTTTTCTAATGCTCGGGGGCAACCATAGATGCATCGAAGCTTGCAACCATGTCATGGTTCCGGCGTTCTTCGTAGTTGCTCCCACAACTGACAATGGATTTGAATCTTTATGTCCCGATTTCGATCTCCACTTTTGATGAGATGATTCTCCGGCGATTACTGAAAATGGCAATTCCGTCAGCTCTCCGAAGGTTGTTTGCACTGTTTGATTGTGTGAGAGTAAAACGAAATCCATTCCCAAATCTCTAAAAAAATATCACAGTTAAGTTGACATTAATCCGTCCTGGAAAGACTGGCGTACCCCAGCAATGTTATGTAGAATACTAGAAGAAGGTTGAAGGAGCAATCGCCCAGAGGAACAGTGGTAGTGACTGTGCCAACATGGACCCAAATATATATACGTATATTTTTGCGCTTTCTCCCCTATTCCCCATGCATATAGCAGTGGATAAGATACCCACCCCGCACGAATATAGCTAGAAGCAAAACCAAGATTTCGATCCTACTATAGTACGGTCAATGCTATATCAACTGGTAGTTGTGGCTATCTACGCTGGTTCAAGACCTTCCGCTGGCCAACATTCTCTCAAATCTCTTAGGATTCCGGACATTGTCCGCCGTGGCAAACTCTCGGAGATATTACTAACTGATGTCAAAATTCGCTAGGATCGTTACGGTTAGGTCAAGAAGAGACTAGTCAAGGGCGGCGGACTCCGTAATATCAACCAGATTCGACTTGTCCAGTGGATTTCCAATGCTTTGCTGGCACCAGCCCCAAAGCTAAACCCAATCCAGAGCTAACCGTGGTGCAAACCCGTCAAACCGCCGCGGGAAAATTGGGACGGCGAAGTCTATTCAACATTCGATTCTTTTTTCTCTCTAGCATGGCGACAAAAGTCCAGAAGCGAGGCCACGCTAAGGGTTAGTTCGAGCGGCCATACCAGCCTCGAACCACTACCTAGGCTCGTACTATTTCCTCCCTTCATGTCACACGGACCTGAATGGCGAGATAGGAGAAATGCAACCCAAAAAAGAAGAGCCACTAGCCCACTTGAGAGTAGTTCGTCCATGCTGTCCAGCACGGGGCAAGTCTAGTCCTAGATAAGGAAAAGAAGACTACTGTAGCGCGCGAGCTAAAGCTTCATCGAGACTACTAGACCCTGCGGGATTGAAACCCTGCCAATCACCATGAGGCTCCTGCAAGTTTTCAATGGGATACTACCATACGACATGAAGCAATTTTAACATCGCTTGGCGAGGTCATGAGGCTCGAGTTGGGCTCTGGCCAGGGATTGTTTGAGTAGTATTAAAGCCATGGGTGCTACCATGACTGCGTCCCAGAGAGGGACGGAGATTTTTGCGCGACCATTGCCGGCGGCCATCCAAGATGGCGCCCTCACACTCGTTTATGTTGTTTTTGTCGGTCGTTTCTACCCACCTGTGTTCATTCGTTTTTGCCGTCCCGTGGGTTGTCACAGATTACTACGAGCAGGCTGTCGTCACTGAAGACTACTACTACACCAGCAGGGTCATCACTACGATCCAGCAAATTTCCCCGACTGCCACTTCCCTGCCCGAGGCAGCATCGACCATCACCTCCATCGGGACCGGATACTACGGAGAAGATGCAACCGTCATCCAGAAGCTCTATCCCACCGGCGTAGGGAAGCCTGCCTATGATTACGATTATCCCTCCTACTACGACAATGATTACCATTACACCATCTTCAAGGTGTACTTGACCTACTCAGCTCCAACAGGCTGCGCAACTCAATGGACACAGACCACTGCTGTCCCAGTAAATCCGCCCCGTGTGTTGGAGGACTTGCTGCCTCGGACTGCCATGGAGACTTCAGTTTCGGTCGACTCCAGCCAACCCTTCCAGCCGACCACTTACACTTATGATGTGGTCTATGTCGACCCAACTCAGGTCCCTAGTAGTACTCTGGCGTCACTCAGTTACTACAACCGACCCACCTCCCTCTACACTGGTGCACAGTGCTATTATACGAGTACAGACAGTCCCTCCTACAACGGCGGTTACTACGGCTACGACGACGACTACAACTGGTTCCTCGATGACTACTGGATGGGTATCTCACCGTTGGCCCTTACCCTGATTCTCACCCTAGGCTGGATTGGCCTGTTTCTGATCCTAGGATTTATCGAGGCCTTCGTTCGGTTCCGCCGCCTGATGACTGGCTGGCAAACCCGGCGCGGTCTGCCCGTCTGCTGGTCTCTCACTGTCATCCCAATTAGCCTTCTCCTTCTTTGTTTCTTCCGTAAGGGCTATCGCGCCCGCTCACAGGCTGACTCGGAGATTCTGAAGAAGAGATGGGCTGCCATGGGTTTCTGGACCAAGCTGCGCCTATTCTTCGTATGGGGATTTCGGTTCAAATACCCACCGATGCTGGGCCCGGCGCCAGCACGCGTGAAGACAAGCAAACAGCCGGGCAAGAACCCCGGGCCCCGTCTCCTGACCCCAAGTCCATCGCAGAGCGTGGCACCGGGCTCGCGTCAGGGATCCACCGCTGCACGTAGTACTCCGGATCTTGAAATGGCGGAAGTATCTCCGGAACCTTCGCAGCATCTATCTCAGCCCGCTGCTCTGCCGTCGACCGCATCCGGGGCGCTTCCACCTCATCAGGATGACCAGATTGGTCACGCGCATTGAGCGACATGTTGGTGTTGTGATGGGATTGTTGGCTAGCTACCACATCAGGGTGGAACGCAAAGCGGATTTGGCACGGCGACAACTCGAGGTCGCAGTGGCCACCTGTCATTCCTTTCTGCATGTCATATAATTCTTCTATACGGGGCCGTCTGACTATGTACCACCTATTACTCACTCTGCTCGCCTCCCATTGTGCCTTTTAGCGATAGACCTTCGTTGGGCCGTACATAATGTCTTAATGTCTATATTAAATTAATCTCAAGTAGCATATACCACACTCTCATTGCCACATTCAACATATCAGTAGCAACAGTGGACATAGTTACCGGGGAACCAGACGGAACAGGTCCCCAATCACAGGAATATCCGTATCAGCAACGCAGGGTCAAACTCTGGTATTGAGGACTGTTTCTTCATCGAGAAAACAAAACACAGGAGCAAGGTACAAATGTATATTGAGTGTATAAAAAAGAAAATACCCTACCCTTTCAACAAGGGCAAATAGTGAACACATAAGTTGATAAGTCAGGGTTGAACCCCAAAGCCACACAACCCTCAACAGGAAGAGAGCAAACAAATATTCACATAAGTATGCCTTTGTTTCTCTCTATCTCCTCATAACACTCTGCTCCGTAGACTCACCATCTGTCTTTGTTCTGTGCTAGTCCCAATCCATGCATCGGTGTCTCACATCAACTGTAATACCGGAGCCAGAGTCAAGTACCTGCATTTAAACATGCTACACGGCAATCGGCTACCCTTTATCCAGGAACCCATAGACAGAAAGCTCGTATCTGGATGGCCTGGACGAATACGTCTCACGTGATTGATTCCAGGAGGATAACACTGACATGCCCTCACACTCCAGAGGTGAGGATGGTAGGCTAATCTTCCTCAAAGCACTGTACATCCGTCCCGACATTGCCGTTATGTGACTCTCCATCGTCGAGGAGACAAGCGTCAAAAGGAGACGTATCTGCGTCGACGTTGTGAAGTAGGCTTAAATACCATGTATCGTTGAGAGATGTACTCCCTTGTTGACCGTTCAGCCGGTGTTGTTCCTTCTGCACGCTCTCTGCAGCAGGCACGGTTATTGGGCTCTTGGGGGACGTTATTGCCCACGGAAGCTTTGGCAGGCCCAGAACCAAGTACGTTGTGTCTCTGATTATCGGCGGAAGCGATTCATTTCGCGGAAGACGGCCGGTGGCCAGACTCGAGTCAATACACGTTGAAATCAAGAGATATGCACGAGGATACTTCAGGAACACTTCGGCCCAGCCTCTTATTCTCAGTCTTTTAAACGCAGGCGATAACAGTTTATTACGCCCCTTGCTCTCTGAATCAGTATCTTCGAGGTAGTTTTGGCGTTCGATCAGTGATAAACCATCCTGCGGCATGTTGCTTTCTAGAAGCAGGTTTTTAGTAATGGCATATGCTAGGTGCAGAATCTGATTTGTGCCTTGCGAGAATAGCTCTGTGACATCGTACACCCTTCGTGACTGGTCAATAACCTCAGAGCACTTAGCAAGAGAACGTTTTCGTTCGACCATGTCCGAATACGACAAAGAGAGCTTGACATCTATCGCAGCGAGGACCATTGGAGTACCGCAATAAGCAAGTCTTGAGGCTTGGTCAGTAAGAGTAAACAAGGAAAGCAAAACAGAACAAAACAAAAAAAAAAAAAAAAAAACCCAGTGTGAGCGCCAGTCTAGCCTCAATTTGGATGTTGAAATAGGCAACTAGGGACTGAGGGTGTATTGCCAAGGGCGAGGGAAAATTTGTCAGAACTTACACACTCAATGGGATATGCTCTGTTAGGTTCCTTGCACTAAAATAACCAAGCTTTTGCGTGATCTGATATACAGATTCTTTCAAGTCCTTCGCTAAAGGTAATAGGATCGATGTTGAGTGGTCTTGAATCATATCACGATGACTTTCCACAAGAAGTGTCTCATAATGGCCCAGGACCATGCGAGCGGTACTATAAATTTCATGAGCGAGAATATAATCGTATACTCGCAGGGTCAGAACTCACTGGTAGTGCATGGCAGTTAGATTGATCATAATTCCAACACTCTCCGGCTCGGCAATGCCAGTATCATGCAGGGGAGAGTAAATCGTTTCTTCCCATTGAGTGAGCTCCGCTCGCACCTCTCTGATCTTTGTGAGATATAAATCAAGTTCATGAAGGGATAGACGCGGAGCATCTCCGTCCGAAGCTGAGAAGGAGATAGTTATCACATCCGTTAAAATCACGGCCAGCCGGCATTGGGCTTGGAACACTTTCAGCAACAGGCGCTTGACATTTGGCTCATAAAATGGGGACATGATGATTTCGTTGGCCATCTCTTCCTCGTGTAGGTAGTCAATGTTCATGTTGAAATTCGCGGACGTGAACTGAGGGCGACGGTGACGGCCAAGCCATAGGAAGCGATCGCGGACAAAAATAGACCACCACAGCCGTTTCTTGACACTTATGTTGGGTTCCTGGACCGAAAGATGGAGATCGAGGCCTGTAGCGATTGCATTGTGAATTGCGCACATATTCCAGGTCATCGTTGCCTCGGGGTCTTCGGCTGTGGTATGGAATGTCAGCAGCAGGGCGCCTTGTGCTCGTGCTAAGGGGTTGCTCTCGGAGTTAGTATCATACAGCATCTACTTGACCGGGTGCACATTAGCAGACCGATTATCGTTTTTTCAGCATGAGCGAAGATCCAGAAGAACACATACCTTGGCGCGCTGATAAAACGCTCTTCTTGCTTCGCATGTATCGTTGAAGCCACATTGCTGGATGATCTCGACGGGCACAAACTGCACCATCCAGTCCATGGTTAATCTGAGGTCGAATGGCCGCATGATAGGAGAAGGATACATACCGCACAACTCGAAAGCAGCATGGCCTGGAATAGGAAGAGGGAAATTTTAGGCGCGTACTCGGCGTCTTCCAGTTGGAGATACGTGTTCCAAAACTCTACTTCATCCAGAATGGGAACGGAAGGATGCACGAGCAGGAAGTATTTCATGATGAAGACATCCAATGCAGCTTTGGGGGGCATGTCCAGACAGCCACCTGTGACCAGAATATGTACAACGCTCATCGGAAGGGGAGAGAGGGCATTGAGGTCTAGGAATTGTTGCCCAGAAAAGCTAGGGCCGACACTGTCCAGCCTCATCCGAGGAGAGATAACAGGCTGGGGATCTAATATCTGGCTCGAAGCATCAGACTCAGTTTCAAATATCGTTTCGGTATGATTGGGCGAGTCCAACAATTCGGGGAACCCGGAGGCTGGCGGCAGTGTGGAGGGCTGAGGAGTGGTCTCGCTGGGCTTCTCGCTGGCATTGACGGTGTTTTGTTCGTCTCCAATTGGCTTCGCCGACTTCTGGGCAGTGCTTCGACGCTGGCTCTGTTTCAGACTCTTGAATCGTGCTGTAGCATTCGGACGCAGAGTACAGTCCGTTCTGCCATCGAGCACGCAGTTTGTGCAAGGGTAGCCGAGAATCGATGCATCGCAGCGCACCTTGCGTCCATGGCACCGGTAGCAGGCCGCCGCCGCCCGTCGGATGCGCTTTTCCACTGGCCGAGGGCCTTTAGTCTGGTACATGGTGCCCCAGGAAGCTAGTGGGACCAATCAGTGTAAAAAAGTCTGACTATGTAATATCTCGATCTCCAGCGATCATGGAACAGAAGGAATACGTAGAATGTATAGTAGCGGTGGGAACTCCAGGTCTCTAGTGCCTTCAAACGGCTGTGTAGCCTTTAGATATCAATGCCATCCTGAAAACTTGCGACTCTCACTATGAACCGCCATAGCTGACTCCCGCATGACACGCAACTCTCTTCCCCAGAATATGCAGTCTCGAGGAACTCCAAACTGGTCACACCCCGTTCAACATGCGTCTGATCCTGAGCGAATTAGAGCCCAATGCAGCCTCACGGGCCGCGGTATGCTGTCTTCCCCCGCGGGGAAATCTTATTTCGCAAAGGATGGCCATGATCGACTTGCGGGGTATCCCTCGGACCATTCTGCCCATCAGGTGAATCGGATTACAGTCATTTTGCTAGTGTCGTGTGAAGGTTAATTGGTGTTGTGTGTTAGTACACCTATTGACCACATCTATTGGGGGATAGGCGATTAGAGCGGGTAGAGGGGCGATATATTGTCTATCCTTACATCTGGCTCCTTAAACGGATAGCCGATTATTATTAATTTTGTCCCAAGTATAGTTCCAGTTCTCAAGGAAGAACTCGCGTCTTGTTCCTCACTTCCCCTCCCCATGAAAAGAGTCTAATACCATATTATGGGAAAAGTGAAATCGGATATTATGGGTATACCCCATGCCAGAGAGGAGCTGGATCTCGACCTCGAAGCCGCCGATGTTCCTGGCAGGCTCGGTTGGAATGAGCAATCATATGCATGGCCACAACTCAGGAGTCATCTGGAGCGAGTCCTGTGCTGGACCCTTTCGTGGATTGTCTTTCTGGCTGTCGTCTACTTGTATCGTGGGTCATTCTATGCCAAATAGATTGAACTAAGCTAACTCATGACAGTGGCTTCCTGAGGGTTGATGTTGGCTGCTGCTTTTCAAGGATGTGATTCTTATTCTCGATGTTTAGCTAGGCTCATCGTTATCGGGAGTTTAGCATACTGTGTCCATGGCTATTTAAAACTCTTAAACCAAGGTTCATGTATATATAGCAGTCTTCCGGGAAGGTTAATTCGACCCAGTGGGATATTCCATATGTTTATAATCATCCAAAATGCCACCACGAAGCTATTGAATGTGAGTTAACTTGCAGTCGATTCACGTTCCAGTCTGGTCAAATACGCATAAATACATAAGATACCGAACAATCCATCTGGTTCATGACTATGCATGGGAATAATAGAGAGCGACTCAATACACTGGCAGAGTTGAACGAGAGAGTCAATAAAGTTAACGAAGGGTTATAGTAACACACTGCAGACTGAAGCAATAATCATCAGACGTAACAAAAGTAATCGTAATGCATTAGGCCATCCTCCTCAACCGACGACGCATGTCCCTCATGTAGTATTTCATGGGAATGGTCCGGATAAAGCGCGGGATAATCGGGTAGGCGACCTTGGCTCCTAGGATCACGGATTTATAGATTGAACGCCGCAAACGACCATCGCTCATACCATACTCCACGCGCAGACGCTGGGGCAGCATCTGAGCTGTCATCAATCGCACGAAGGGCAGGCCCATACGCAGTGGGAGGAACAACTCCTTGTTGTACAGCAGGTCCTGGGCGATGTTGCGGGCGTGATCGGTAACTTCTAGGTTGGCCACCGTCTTGTCCCAGTAGCGCCAAAAGGCCTTCTGGTCCTTGGGCCAGATCTCGAGCGGCACACGCAGTGACCGCGCCAGGACGGAGTATTCTCGATAGATCAGATCAGCCTTGCGAGGCTCCATGGCGCCGTAGACTTCCTCGTACATGAAGATGCCGCTGGCATACAAGGTGGCTGCAACCCACATCTGAAGCTCCGGGTCATCCGCCGAATATCCTGGCCCATTGACCTCGGCGTGGGCACGATTGACCAGGGAGATAATCGCGCGCTTTTCATCCTTCGTGCCGAACGCCATGCAGTAGACGAAGGTCAACGTGGTCCGCAGACGGTGTAGTGGGCGGTACGCAAAGCTGCTGTGATTGTCGACGCCCTTGGCAACACCAGGCATGGCAACTTGCAGGAGGATGGCTGCAGCCCCGGTGGCGAGCAACACCCCTTCTCGTACGATCTTCTGCACATTCTCTGTACCTTGGAGTGAGTCGAGCAAACTGTCATCCGGTACCATGCTCAGAGTGTGCTTTTCCGAGATACTCGATTGCCATGGCTCCGGGGTGTCATCTCGCTTGGACTCGTCCGAGTCAGACGTGGTCACTGATGGTTTCGCCTTTTGTTCCATTGTGAAACTCTTTGGGGATGTATATAAGACGTGCCAGTAGAACCTTGTCCCACAGAATATCACTCCATCCTTCGAGTAAAAAGATCGCGCCGTGGCTTTCGTATATATAACCTGCTATCTTACATACTGGGCTATGGACAGACTCCACAACTACCACTGCACAAATTTAATTCCACGGCCGCAGTTGGCAGTCCGAGGTGGTGTAGATCTTCCGTGGGGCAGGACGGATAAATTCACCAAGCTTAATTAAATTAAATTGTCGCTGGAAGGTTTCTGTTCCGCGGCAAACGGTCCGAGGAGCAGGAATGCACAGCCTCCAATATACCTTGAACGAAACGAAAATATGAATATCGACAGGGTAAATGGACAAGATCTAAAAAATATAATTGATAGGAACGAATAGAGTGCCAAAATTTAAAACTCAAGCTCGAAGATGCCAACCTAGGTAACACCATCACGAGGCATGAATTCAACCCCCACCTTTTTGGTGGCCAGGATAATCCAAGGTAAGGCGTTCCTAAGAATTGTTATACTTGTTACTAGTGCGAATTGACCGCCTCCTAAGGTGTGGGGATGGACAGAGCCTGACCTCTCCACCCGGTCTAAGACAGACTACCCTAGTTGGACACCAAGCTTGTCTCTACTGAGTGACGATCAGAGGGATCGTGAGTAGTCAGGATGCTTAAGATAGTAACGATCTGGAGCGCTAGTCGTCCCCAGATCCCCGCTTTGATTGATAAAGTGTTTATTCCCCGCACCCCAGGGTGCCACATATGCTAGATGCATTCGCTGTTGTGTGCACTGGTAGCTTCCTCTTCTTCTTCTTAGAAAGGCACCGGAGTGCGTTTCGCAATTGCTGATCCTCCATGGCTATCGGTGAGTCGGACAGGCCCTTTGACAGCTCCAGTGCCTGGAGAGAGTCTATCGATTCCGACTCCCCGGGCAAGGAGAAACAGCGTGCAGGAGAACCATCAGGGCCTCGTGGTGGCAGTGGTGTTGGAGCCAGGTCCACAGAACCGAGATATAATAAGCCCAGAGGCTTTTGGCCGCGTATCCTGAAGCACATCAAGCGGTATTGGCTGTGTTATGGCCTCCTGGGCATCATATTTCTGGCAATCTTCTTGCCCGTGTTGTATGATCGTTGCCTTTCTGTGGATTCTTTCGTTGTTGACAAGATGAAACATTGCTAAGTCTGGGCTTAGTTTCCTGGTAATCATACCCGCAATCGCACAGAGGCTAGTCAACGATGCTAGCATTCCAATCCACTCTGTAGCTATCATGCAACCAACCCCTGATAGCTTAATGTTTTCGCTGTCTGCATCTCTAAATGTTCCCCTCGGGCTGAGTGTGCGGATAGATCCACTTAACTTGAGTCTATTCAATCGAGATGTGAAGCCGAGAAAACCATACGTGACGGCTCCACTCAATGGACTTCGCCTGAAAGGCAAATCCGACATCACGATTACCAACCAGACGACCAAGATCCTGGACGAGGAGCAGTTCACTAAGTTTTTGAGCAATGCGGTTTACTCGAAGAGGTTTATCTTATCGGCTTACGGTAAGACGACAGCCCACCTGGGAAAGATCAAAGTTTCCCTCACCCTGGATAAAGATATAGGACTAGATGGTAAGTGCTGCTGTTGCACCGCAGTTGATCGACCCAGTACCATTGACCTCCGGTGTTGCAGGACTCGATATGTTGAACGGGTTCTCTATTGATGCCGCCAGACTGGCCCTCCCACCAGAGGATGACGGTTCCAACCTGGTTGGGAAAGCAACACTGCCAAATTACTCTGTCGTGACATTTGCTCTGGTAAGCTAGATCATCGGTCTACGGGAACTCAGTAACTGACTTTTCGCACAGGGGAATGTCACTCTCAATCTTAAGGTCGATGACATGATTCTAGGAAACGGTACTATCAACAATGTACTGCTGAAGCCTGGAAACAACTCAGTTCCGTTGCGTGGAGTGGTGGATATCCCAAATGCGATCAGGAATATCGGGCCTATTTTAGCTGCAGAGACAGAGGCTCTGAGCCAGGGAAATGTGATGATCTCAGCATCCGGGAATTCGACTATCTACGACGGGGAGCATATATCGTACTATGAGAAGGTGTTGAATAACCTGACCATCAGCGCAAACGTGCCCATTCTCAAGGTGCTGTTTGGTTCCATCTCCGGATTGGTGTCATCGAATCCCGACGTGATGCAGAATGTGACCGACGCGTTGCGGCAGGCGAACTTGTCGTCCAGCCAAGATATGTGACTAGTGATGATGAATGAATAATGACATAGTGTTAATGACACAAGATGAGCATGGAACTTTTGCCGCGGTAGTATAACAACGGGCGTAAATCAACCATAAGGGCAAAGCGAAGAAGTCCTAGCCCTAGCTAGTGTCCCAGCGGCCGCCAATCTCGAGCCTCGTGGAAGTAAGCTAGCGACAACTACCACCAACCACAAGCGCAAGTGGCTTGAGAGACAGTCTGAGACAGGCGTACTTGTCTCATTTCCCCGCAATCCCAAGGAATCCTCAACATCGCTTCCCTAGTTCCCCGCATTTTAAATGAGCTCTCCACTCTATAGACTTTCGGTCCGCGGCAGTAGGACCGGCAGCGTGAAAGAGAGAACCTTGACATATGTAGAAAGCGAAAAAAAAAAAAGCCATCAGCCCCTCTCACACGCGCTGTTGTGATACTCGGCCGCGGTCACAGAGCGAGAGGGTCCAGTCGGACCCTTATACCGTCTAGCATTATCATGGGACCCCGCACGAGAATACGGCAGCGCTGTTTGTGGTCAACCTAGGCGAGGGCAGGGCTTGTCCGAAAGGAATTTTCTTACCGCCACGATGTGCAACGAGGAAAGGCTCGTTTCGACAGGGTAGCAACCAGCAGACTACGGTGCGATGGCGCACCTGGTCCTCGGTAATCACTGGCAGTGATGGAATACTAATAAGAGTCATCGGCTCCTGCTTGCATCCAGAGTGTCCGTGGCACCCATCCACATCAGTCAGAGTCCGCAACCCTACACAGGATGAGGGCTATTTCTCTACTGTCCCCAGTGCTGCTAGCTGCCCTCGCAGTCGCAGCTTCAGAATCAGACCACAATGCAACCGAGGGATCGACTGCGGTGAGCGTAGCCAACGTCCTAGCTACTAGCATAGCGCAGGAATCGGCTGCAACAGGTGACAGCAGCAACAGTGCGACACAGGAGCAGGGTGCGGTGAGCGCAGCCAACATCGCGCCTGTCAGCGCAGCGCAGGAACCAGCTGTGACAAGCGACCGCGGTAACAGTGCACAATCCACAGTAGCAGAAACTGAACAAAATACTGATGGATTCAACATTCCAGGTCCGACGAATCTTCCCTTATCTGTGGGTGATATTCCTATCCCGACCGTTTCACTTCCTGTCACTGTCAAGGTTCCCACACCCTCGATAGCCACCGAAGAGATTACAGTATCAAAAACCACAGTATCAAAAAGCACAGTAACTGAAAAGGCAACGGAGTCGACGCCCAGACCGTCTGCGAGCAACCCGGGTCTTGACTCCATTGAAGACCTCCTAGCAGGTGTGCTGGGTGGCGACGGACTCTCAGAGATCGAGGAGGGCCTCAAGAATGTTCTGAGCCTATTTACGCCATCGTTTGTCAGGGATGCCACTTCTCTGGTTAGCCAGGCCTCTGGGTTCTTTGACCAGGATACGATGCAAGATACGAAGGCCATGATCAGCACCTTGGGCAGTATCAAACCATTGCTCTCATCGCTCTCACAGAGCAATAGTAGTGAAGTTAGTGTTCAGGGGCTGACATCGCTGTTTGGTAATGGGTCAATTTTCAAAGACATCGACAATATCCTGAAGAGCATCGCTGCTCTACCGGCCATAATTAAGGAGATCCTCGATATACTAACGAGCGATGAAGTCCGGGAATTCCTGCAAGCGTTCCCGGAAATCCTGGATAAGCTCTTGCCGATCCTGAACCCGGAGCTAATCAAGGCTCTGGAGTCGTTGATCACGGAGAACCTGACACCAGAGCTGGTGAATGACTTGTCATCAACTCTGTCTGCCCTACGTCCGCTACTCCATGATATTCAACCTATCCTGGCGAACCAGACCATGGAGCCACTCCTGAATCTTGTGAAGACCATCATCTCACCCACGTTCATTAATGAGATCGAAGAGGTGCTGAAGGCTTTGCCGCCACTCATCAAGGACATCTTGCCTCTCCTTGGGTCTGATATTATCACCCCACTGGTGAACCTTCTCAAAGAGATCCTCACTCCTGAGTTCATCAAACAGATCTCGTCCCTGCTTAGCGACCTTCCTGAGCTATTCAATACTCTTGTGCCGTTGATCAAACCCATACAGGAACTTATTACGGAGATCGTGACACCAGAATTTATCAAGGAGATCGGGTCATTAATTAAGGCTGTGCCACCGATCATTAAGGAGCTTATACCTCTCCTTGAGCCTCTCGGCAATCTGATCAAGGAAGTCCTGACGCCAGAGTTTGTGAATGACATCAAATCACTAATCCAGGCAGTGCCAGGCCTTTTGGACACGATTCTACCGCTGGTGCCCAAGGTTGAGGAGCTACTCAACAAGGTTCTAACACCCGAGCTCCTGAATGCGCTCGAAGCGCTTCTTGACGCCGCACCCGAATTGTTAAACAGTCTGCTACCGCTTGTGCCGGACTTGATAAACCTGATTAAGAAGATTCTGACACCGGAGCTCATAAAGACCCTTGAATCGGTCTTGGATGCGGTGCCAGGGCTCTTAAATAGTTTGCTACCGCTGGTGCCAGAGTTGGTCAACCTGGTCCAGAAGGTTCTGACACCGGAGCTCATTCAGGCGCTTGAGTCGCTTCTCGATGCCGTACCAGGGTTATTGAATACTCTATTACCGCTCGTGCCAAAGCTTGGGGATCTTCTTAAGAAGATTCTGACACCGGAGCTTCTGAATGCGCTTGAATCAGTTATTGATGCTGTACCAGGGCTCCTAAATAAAATATTACCGCTTGTACCAGAGTTGGTGAACCTGGTCCAGAAGGTTCTCACACCGGAGCTCATGAAGACACTTGAGTCGCTTCTCGATGCCGTACCAGGGTTATTGAATACCCTGCTACCGCTCCTGCCAACGCTTGAGGACTTACTTAAGAAAGTTTTAACGCCGGAGCTTTTGAACGCGATTGAATCAGTTATTGATGCTGTACCAGGCCTGCTAAATAAATTACTACCGCTCGTGCCGGACTTGATGGACCTGCTCAATAAGGTTCTCTCACCGGAGCTTCTGCAGGTCGTTGGCTCGCTTCTCGACGCAGTTCCCGGATTATTGAATAGTCTATTACCTCTGTTGCCTACGCTGGAGGAGATGCTGAAGCAGATCTTGACTCCCGAGTTATTAGCGGCCGTCCAATCGCTCCTTGCGAAGGTCCCTGGCATTATCAACGCGATACTGCCATTGATACCATCGCTTGAGGACATGATCGTCAACATTCTCACACCGGAATTCATCAGCGTGATTCAGAAGATTTTGGCGGCAGTTCCTGGATTACTCAACGCCGTTCTACCCCTTCTTCCACCCCTTGAAGAGCTTATTCCGAAGATCCTAACCCCCGACTTCATTGCTTCCATCGAGTCAGTGCTCGCTGCTCTCCCGTCGATAATACAGGACATACTGCCTTTGCTACAGGGCGATATAATCAAGTCGCTAGTACAGATTGTGACTGACATCCTCACTCCTGAGTTCATCAACGACATCAGCGGTATTGCAGGCCTGATCCCGCCATTGGTGCACGACCTGGTTCCAATCTTCAACAAAGAGCTCATGACGGCAATCGTGAATTTGCTGGCGAGCGTTGTAACCCCAACGTTCATCAACGATCTTACCGCGCTGATCAACGCAATCATCCCAGTGGTGAAGGACATCATTCCCATCATTGGAAGCGATGTTGTGAAGGATCTGGTTGCAGGACTGCCAGATATTATCAACGGTTTATTGCCAATTCTGAATATCGACATTATCCTGGGGATCGAAAGGGCTCTTGCTGGGCTTGTCACTAAGCAATTTGTCACCGATGTCGGCGTCATACTGGCAGCGGTGCCACCACTGCTGCACAGCTTGGTCCCCATTTTTGGCACAGAGCTTCTTGGGCCCGTGGAGAATGTCTTGTCCACATTGTTGACACGAGATTTCCTGGAAGACGTTGGAGGGCTGGTTGACACGGTGCCACCCCTTCTCAACGAAACGATGCCGTTGTTCCACCAAGACATTATCGTTCCAGGAGAAAATGTTCTTAAGGAACTCATTACCCCCGCGTTTATGAATGACATTGGGTCTGTGCTCAATGAAACCCCTGCCATTGTCGAGAGCTTGATTGCCGTCGTTGGCAGTGATGCAGTGAGCTCGCTGCTAGACGCTGTGCCGAAGGTTCTGAATAGCCTTTTGCCACTTCTGAATGGAGAGCTCATATCGAACATCGTGAACGATCTGACTAGTCTTCTAACTACCGACTTCATGAATGATATTGGCACAATTCTCGGTTCAATACCGGGTCTTGTACACTCCATCCTACCAATCTTCACAGGAGATACACTCACAGACCTGGTTCAAAGCCTCGTCCCATTGATCAAGGCAGTCGTAGCTGTATGTTTTCCCCTACGGCCTTCTACGAAGAATCGTTGCTAATTTGTGCCTTGTAGTTGCTGCCGCTGCTGACCAATATTTTGGCATCTGTATGAGCTGGGATTTGTGGAGGAGAGTTTTCGGACTATGGCGATACTAACGCAACATTTTTGGCGTGTTTCTGGAAGATATATATATGGAGATCTCGGAGTGTAGTGTAGCGATCTGGCAAAGACGAGTGTTAACCTGGAGGACGTGTCTGCTGATCATTGCTCAGCGGCTCGCATCATATGGACACTGTATCTAATTTTCTGATTAATAATATCATGATTGATGTTCTCTATGGGCACCATTTTGTCTCTCCAAATTACGTGGAGTCCGCTTGAAGGTCCCCAAACGTGGAGGTCATATACAAAACTTGGCTTCGCATTCTGGTGGTAAAGACGTCCTATATATGTCACTCCAGCCTCTCATTGCGATAAGGTTCCAAGAGCTGATACAAGATTCCAAGACCGATCGATCTATATAGATAGAGAAAAAAAAAAAAAACATACAACAGGAGGGATTCGCTGATAGTTACCTACCTAACTACTAACCTCCCGGTGTGTGGCTTCAACGCGGCTAGAAGTTGGGTAAATATTGCCCGAGTAAACTAATAGATAAGCCACTTTAACGTAGGCTTCTTGATGGCCTATCCCGCCCAGGCCAAACCCCGGCCCAAGCCCACGGTGGGTTGGGCTTTGGGCCCGAGTCTAGGGCCTATAAGAGACCTTGGGCCTAGTATAGAAATCTATAATAGATCTATATTGTTACCAACCTCCCTACCGCTCACCTTAACGTCTTCCGCTCTACTTCTTTAAGCGTCTTTAACCTCCCTACCGCTTATCTCAACGTCTTCCGCTTTACTTCTTTGAATATCTTAAACTTCTTTACTACTTATCTCGATATCTTCCACTCTACTTTTTTAAGTATTTTTAATATCTCTACTACTTATCTTAATATCTTCCACTCTATTTCTTTAAATATCTTTAATCTCTTTATCGCTTATCTTGATATCCTTCGCTTTATTTTTTCAAAATATCAAAATAAGTGCTATATATCTTAGATAAGTGCTTAACTACTAATATCTATATTTAGAAATAGCCTTAATCTTGAGCTATTAATATATATAACGTAGATATATATTTTAATATAAATAGTAGCTAAACACGCTACGTACTACGTTATTTTCTATATAAATATTAGGATTAAATATATTATATTCCCGTATTAATTTACTATACCAAGATAAAACTAATTATAAAAATAATATATACCTGATATATTACACTGAAAGGCCATATCGCACGCAAAATACACAACCTGATCTACATGGCGGTGGCTCTCTATTTGTTCATTATATAGACATACCGAGCGGTCTCCTCGCGTAACAAGACTCCATTTTAGTTATATATTGATGTCGTTCTAGGAACTGTACAACGTCTTCCATGGAGGGACGACTCTATCCCCTCCGCGAGATTAAACAATTTCGACTAAAGCACTGAACCTTTTCTAACACGTCTGGAGCGAGGAAGGGGAATACGCTGAATAACTAGCTAGGGGTGACAGGCCGCAGGTGGTTATTTAAACGCAGTAAACGTTACTGTCGTCCTTTTATTTTTTTGTGAGGTGGTTATCCTGAGGCGCTCTTCGGTAATGAATAGGTGGGGACTATACGGGTTCCATAGTTTATAATAAGGCTGGACGCGCTTGATCATTCTCGTCCGTTGTGATGATGGAAGTCCGATTAAGCCAGCGATTAGTAGGTTAAGCGTTACAAGTCTACGGTATTTAATGCGGCATTGAATCTGCAGTTTTTAAGGAATTTTTTATTACTAGTCGGTTGTGCTTTACTATCTACGCAACGAGCGATGTTTGTGACGGGGTAAGGCTGGGCATTAAGTGCTGGATCCACTGCAACTTTAATAGGCTGTAGATTCGTAGCTACGCGTACGTAGCGTCTCGCTGTGTCACGTCTTATATGCGGTTTACCAGGGTGATCAAGGTAAATGTATGGTTCTGTAAAATGGCAGCCTCGTCAATCCACCGCTATGCGCACGTTTGCTGTGTCGGTGATAGGTTTGGAGGGACTGTCAAGACTTATTTTAAATGTAGTGGCTGTAGGGACGTAGAGTTGACAGTTCTAGCCATATTAGCAATGCTCGCCAATAGTATCCGAAAGATGCCTTGGGAACAAGAGTCTTCATGTTACAGCCTTTCTTTTACCAACTAGCACTTACATGAGAGAAGTCAATCAGTACTTATTGTAGGATTTAATCTAGTATATAGAGCTGCTATTATATGATTACAGGCCCGCTGGTGAAGAATTGCATAGAAGAAAGCTCTGCATTATTCGTTTATTCTAGACCTAGTCTAATCTCCGCCGGCACCATCTCCTGCAGATGTGGACTGCTCTGTGCTAAGCGGGCTTTTGAACCGATCAAGATACACCATCCGAGTATGTTCAGAGCGCGAGTAGCCTGGGCATACTTTGGATGGTTCTGTATCTAAATATGGTATACGATGGAATACGATAGGGCGACAAAACGGCCGGGCAAAAAGTCGCGAAGAACGACCGGGCAAATGCCGTAAATGGCAATCCCGTATCATCCGACACTATTGACCGACATACTACCATTATGAAGTACTGTTACTGGATTGCAGTATTGCAGTATAGTGGCCCTTACAGGGAGCCACGGGCTAACTTCCGTACCTCCGTAGACTGGTCCTCTACTACATGCTCTACATCAGGTCCCTCAGTTGGCTAACTCAGCTCGTTTTGGTTGGACCCATTGCTGACTAGACGACGAGTGGGGGTCAATGATCACGTGTATCTGGCAGGATCTCGAACCTCGAGATGCTCAGTAAACGTACAAAAATTCGTGTTGTTTTGATGGTATGACGCGTTTTCACGTGGCTATATGTGTTACTTACCCATGTAGTATATTTTTTTTCACCAACAGGCAGAGGTTGTCGGAGAATAAAGACGTAGGAGTTAAGCAGATCAAACTTGAACGTTCGTTCAAAGAGAGAGATATATATATAATTGTTCACTGTCATGTATTGTCTACATGGTCAATCGAAATTCGAGTCCGGGAATAGTGTCCAAGATTCAATCCGGTAGGAGTAAACTTCATTTTGTAATTGCTATTCATGCTATTTTTCTGGATATCAAGAATCAAGATACATGGGATACTCAGTACTTGAGCCACTTCAATACCCTGGAGCTCGGTTCGAGCCGAACAATGGTGCATATGTTGAACCCCGGATAAACCGCCAGTTGAACCCCGGTCAATCCACTTCTCACCGCCCCAGTATCTACAGTCGTGGGTAAGCTGGATCCTGAATCTTTGTATGCAGGATGAAGTTGTACAAGCAAATAGAGTTATATAGTAATCTCTATTTTCCCACACTGTAAGCTACGTTTGTCGGGAAGCTATTGCATACAGTATTGGTACGCACCATTGTATCCACTGACCCGGTCGTCTAGCCAATTGGATACTTGATGCCAACCCTTCTTTCGCGACTTGCGTCACAGCGACCGCCATCAGCAAAACAGCGCCTAACAAGATACTGGCTCTTCAATATTCAAGCATATTCGAGTGTATTTAACTACCTTAGCCAACTCAGTATCATATATATGAAGAGCGAATTTGATGATACCCTCAGATTCATTGTGCTCATGGCACAGGTGCGATGGGAGGGTGGGACTGGGTCCTTATTCTTGTCTGGGAGTGATAATCGGTTGACAAGGTCGTGTACATCATGGGGCTTAGACGATAAAATGTGGTTTTAATTCCTGAAGCTTTCCCCTGCTAGATTAGTATGAAGAAGATGTCTCCCGCTGTGTCTCGTTGGGTGCGCCAAGATCTCGCGAAGATTTCGCTATGGCCTGTGTGTTGTCGCATTGCTCGGAGGTTGGCTTATAGGCTGTTTGGTAAATTGGTGCGTTGAATAATTGCTTCGATTGGACTTTCTTATCACTGTGCGGTGGTTTTTTTGTATCTAACTACCACGATCGCAGCGGCGGCTAGATGTTGGGTATCTATAGAAAAACAATTATAGTTGTTACACTTCTCGCGGTAAATATTCTTGTAGTAGCGTTGTGAACCTACGTATAGTATAAGATGCAGCGACGAGTAGGGATGCTGGCGGTCGTCTATATGGCTCTGTTGTGGGCTAGTCCAAATTTTGGTCTTCTCGCGGAGACTTTCAGTGTCAAGCGCAAGCCTGTCTTTTGGCTGCATCGGTGGGCTGGTCGGTTTTGTATGCTGTATTCTATTCTTCACGCTTCAACTACTATGGCTCTCACTAGCCACCGAGCTCACTCACTTATATATATATACTACATACCGCTGCTGGTACAGGAACTCCCTGTATACAGGACGCACATGAGGTGCTAGGCCATTATTACAATCTCTTTGATTGTACCATTTTCGCTACATGTCGTGCTTCGACGGCACCCTCAGTTTGTTTTGAAATCCATTACCTCCTGGTACTAACCTGTGCATTGCGCTGGCTCTCCATCTTCGGGAATCATGATCGGCTTGTTTCTGTACCTTGTTGGCGTTGTTGGCCTGTGGTGTCTGTCCAGTGGGGTGCCTTGCCTCCTGTTGCCATTGTGGAAGAAGCGTTGGGGTACCACTGACCAAGATCTGCTCAGACAGCAGGGAAAAACGAAGTGGTTGTACGACCATGAGGGTTTTCTTGTCCTTACTCACCTGTTGGCCTGTTTCTTCACCTCACATGCAACCAGTCAACAACATCAAGGATTAGCTAAGGTCTGTCCTGTTGCCTTGTCGTACTCTATCACGACGAAGTTAACCTCTACTGTTCGAGGGGGCCCCTTGGATAACGGATAGCGAAGACTTTGGTCCCTGGGTCTTGCCATTGACCGGAGATCTGGAAAGACCGGGTTGGGCTGGCAGCACCGAAATAACAAAGAATCGCCGACAACCGATTGCCAAAAAGTATATTATCAACCCGTACATTAGCGTGCACGATACCAAGGCTGTGGAGGTGGCACAGGCATCAACGAGGATGTAGTCTCTTTTTGGTTCGTTCATTTTTCAATAAATTGAAACGAAATAGTGTGTCCGAAGCATAATGCCAAAGGTCGCTTCGAGAGGCATCAGTGCTAAGTGGTGCGAAAATTCGACAAGTCCTGAGAACAATTTGGTCGCTAAAATTGTAATTTGGCTAGAAGCCCTGACACCCAAGGCATCCAGATCATGCTGAGTTTGTGAACGCACAGTGTAGGTTTCAAAAGTTACAGGGGTGTTTGGGATGTTAAAAGGGATACTGGACTCAAGACGGTTCGAATTCTTGTTTGCAAAAGAGAGCTTCTTCTATGAAAGGGTAGCTTATGCTAGAGAAAATGCCAAACGACTGTAATGAGAAGTGTAAGAGCAATTGTTGTGGCACGAAAACCGATTAACTATGTAAGAAAACATGTCAGATTGTCGAAAGAACAGGATGCCAGTTAAAGCAGCAGCATGCAACTTCGTCACATAATCCATATCTCAGAAGACCCCGCCAGACAGACCTCCAGTACTTCCATTGACTTTCGCGGTTGAGGCCAATACCCGAAGCTTTTCTTATACTCCCTTAAGAGTCGAATAACGTGGAAAAAAGGCCATTTTGTATCCATTATAGAGTTGACGCATTCGACTGCGTGACCCGCTCGCTTAGCGAATACGTTAACAAGGATTATAGTTAGAAACTCATTAACTTGATATAGAAGAGCTGTATAACTACCCCTAATTTTGTTTAAACCTAAAGCTCAACAGAGGACTAGTTATAACCTAAAACCAATAAACCGAGGTATAGTTCCAACATTTGGCATTGAGCTAGACGATTCTTCTATAAAGTAGTTTCTAGTGCCTTCTATGACTATTGCAAGTACTGAAATCGATCACTGAGATCACTACAAAACAAGGTACTACGCTTCTAGTACCGAATTCTTGGTAAAAGCGATAATCTCTAAAGAGGACTGGTCATGTTTGACTAACTTCGTTGATTGTAATAACATAAGAATGAGAAGGAGAACAATCAAGGAGACGATAGTAGGGCGGTGACCGGGGCGGTCCACTTTATGCTTGACAGTACCATCTGTTCTGACGGATAATCGACAAGCGCGCTTAAGCAGCCTGGATACAATAGGCATATTAGGAGTCCACTGGCGCAGAGGGTGTTTCAGTAACAAAGAATTGAATTATCCCTTCGCTAGATCATCGTGTCGTTATATCGTCCAGAGTATGCATTTACTGTGCGGCATTTAGATAAGTCCAGGATGGTTGGTAGTTTATTCTATAGCTATGGTATAATCCATATCACTATATACAGTGCCTAGATCGAGGCGGTAAATTGGAGTGGAGTATTCTCCCGCAGAAAGTTAACGTCCCCTACCCCCCGGAGCGCAAAGTCAAAGAAATCCCGGAGATTTTCACCCACAACTAGGAGAGTTTGCAACGGATTGCTGGTCGCAAGACTCCCGTGAAAGTTTTGTGCGATCCCTAACTCAGGTGCCTGGGAAGCCAGGATTGCAATGTCGCTGAAATCATTATGAGCTGCACTCTTAATGGCAATCGCTCGCTTCCAACCGCGGATGCGCGGCCAAACTGACTGCAGGGTGCTGTAATTTCCCAAATGCGCAGTGGCTAGCTGAAAAAGGAACGGGCTGGAAACCCTGTTGTAAGCACTGGACCGTAAAGTGGTCCATCAAGGGAACATCCAGCCTGAACCACTGATGGATCTTGCATCGCCAGAGCTGTTGCTGCTCCCCCGAGTGAATGCCCAAACATGCCGACCGTTATCCCTCGCACATTTTGGCTTCTTGTTGCCTCCTCAAACCCCGGAATCCAGGTTGCCATCTTCTGGGGAGTGAATTGCTTGACAATGGAGTGAATCGATTTTGCACGTCAGACAGTTTCATCTGCGGATCCACTAGAGCTTGCATCGCTCGGTGAACTCCCTAAAGGATGTTCCACTCCGATGACAATATAGCCCCAACTGGCCAGCGCTTCCTGAAACACCGTGTACAGGCCCTCTGGTGATCCCAGACCCGGCGAGAAAACGATCACCGGGAGAGACCTGTGGGGAGAAAGGAACGGGCACACTATATCAGCCATCTGTGAACGAGTTAGTTCGTACCCAATCAAAGGCGCCTTCCGGCAGTGTATAGGTTTGCTCGAGTTGTCGTGCTGTTTCTGATGGGATATACAAGGCTCGTGTTACTGTATTCGCGTGCAAGGTGGGATACCGAAAATGTAGTATGACATGCTCAGGGATTTCTTTACCTGCCTCATCGTCGACCTCTATTCTTGCAGAACCGACTGCAAATGGTCCCGGGGGGGTTGGCAAGGTCAGAGACATATTGGCAACCTCAGTGGAGGCAGGAGGGAGAGGGAGTAGCAGAGCTAGAAGACCGGGCCACCAGAGAATAGATTGGATTCTCGAAGCTAGGAGCCGCATTCCTGACTCGACTTAAATGAATTCTGTGTGTGTTTAGGAGTTGAAGCGGCAAGGGAGTAGGAATCGTGCACGGTCTGTAGTGAGCCCGGTGCTATTTGAACTCCATAGCCCCTGGGGAGCAATGATAAATCGAGAAGAGCAAACATCTCCCAGGGGCCCGCAAAAAAGGGTGGCGTTTATACAACATTCCGATCCTGGAAGCAAGGGATGTGACCGCTTTCACAGATTCTCTATACAGAGAGGACCAGTATTTCAATAATTCACGTTCACGGGCCACTCTATCCCGCGTCGCTGCAGTCTTCCAGGGATAGTTTTCTTTCTCTCTCTCATAAAAGAAAATTCCCTCCTTCCACCCTGTTTGTTTGATGGAGATGAATTGACTTACTAAGTAACAAAAATGGTGGTAGTTATGGAAAGTGGTTAAAATAGCCACTGAGCCGATGCCTGCTTGCCGTTTTAGGACTAGTGCGAGGCTCATGACTGAAGCGCTGGCTAGACCGCGTCTCGGGTCATCCATCTCTAATTCCTCACTGGCTTGCTTCATTTTCGTGGCCTCGACATTGACATTTCTGGTACTTGGGATATGTAGAACTGTGGACTGCTTCTCAAATTATCCTAAACGATCATCGAAACCCCGGCTAAAGCACCAAAGCAAGCACCCTCGGAGTTGAGGTACGCCGGCGCAAAAAGGAGATACATACCAGGGACTTGTGACAGGAAATTTTATACCTTATGATCGAGTCGACACTAAAGCATATTCTGTATTGATAGCTCCGACGCAAAGGTTTCGAGGACATGCTGGACTCCTTCGCATACTACCCCACTGTCGGCTGGATAGCCAGGGTCAAGTCGCGGACAGGGTGCTGGATCTGCAAGTATCGCGGTACCCCGTCCTTTTATGAACGCATATTAAATACCGCTGATGGCTGATGGTTTTTTGATTGGTCCCATGGCAGGATCCGCAAAGTCAAGTGTGATGAAGCGAAACCGTACTGTAGACGTTGCCAGAGCACCGGTCGGAAATGCTTATACAAACTGAACGGGGGAAGTGAGCGCGTCGCAGAATCACCGATGCCGTCAATAAGGCACACGCAGCCATCTTCAGACCTGATCACTCATGCGTTGCGTGAGAGAAGGGCCTTTGAGTATTACTGCCATCAGGCGGGACCGGCGATAGCGGGCGGCTTTGGCAACCAGTTCTGGATGAGTGTCGTCCTCAAGGCCTGCCGATCGGAGCCAGCGGTTTGGGACGGGATTAATACCATCGGGTTGCTGTATGAAAATCTAGACCCATTTCTCGGACCTCCCATGGTCGTCGAAGCCTGGCCATCCGTTAACATACCCAAGGAAGCCTTGGCCTGGTACTCGCGCTCGGTAGAAAACACTCGATCCAGAATCGCACAAAACAAGGCCAATATAGATGTGGCGCTTATCACATGTGTACTATATATCTGTGCTGAGATGCTCCAGGGTGATATGGCAAAAGCCATTCGACTATATGAGCAAGCTGTGCAGCTGATTCTAACTTGGCGGCGACAGGCTTCCATGACGTCACGAACCGTATTCATGGTAGAGGACATATTGCCGCTGCTTGTTCGTCTAGGTGCAGTTGTTCTGATAATCGCTGGATGCTCACCAGAAGGGTTGCCTCAGCTTCTAGCTATATCTAGCAACAACTCCAAGTTCTCATCCCTGGAAGACGCCCAGACAGCGCTCCTGAAGCTGACCATAGAGACCTTTGGCCTCAGGGATGTGGCCCTCCGACATGAGCGTCGTTCCAACGACCGCGTTGGGACCATGTTTGATTTGACCGTACAACAGCGGTCTTTGATGTATCGACTAGGAGAGTGGGACAGTGCTTTCGCCTATCTCACAAGTGCGGAAGGACAGCCGTTTACTGACTTCCCATATCGAGGGGCAGTAGGAGTACTCCTGGCCTTTCGTGCTGTCACGTCTATCATTATTTGCACATGCCTTTCGCAGGAGGAGATAGTGTATGACAAGCATATAGATCAGTTTCGACTGATTGTCGAGCATGCAGCAGCTGCAATACATGCATCTGCGGCTCAGAATCACACGCAGCCGCAGTTTACGTTTGAACCAGATATCGGCCCGCCGTTGTTTTTCACGGCCGTGAGATGCCGAGACACAGCACTGCGATGGAAGGCGTTGACTCTACTTCGACAAGCACCAAAGGTTCAAAGCTTATTCAAGAGTATGTCGTGGGCGACACTTGCCGAAACAATCATCCGGCTCGAAGAAAATCATTCACCGAGAGTAAGAGAGGGGCCGTCATCTAACCTTACATGCACTTTGATTGCAGGAAAGGAAAGTCGTAGTGACCGTTTGCCCAGGGATGAAGATGGATATCTGGATAATCCGCAGGGAACCGTATCCAGCGCAAATGAGTCGGTTGAGGCCGGCGGCCATTGTTCGGATGAATTGTCGATAAACGGAAGTCACTGCATCCCGGAAGAGTATCGTGTGCATGAATTCGGCCTGTCTCAAGCAAATGGAACCGCACCTTTTGGCTTAGCCTCGCGAACGCCCAGCCCCTTTGTCCTAAGAGTCACACGCAATCAGCGTGATCCAGTTACTGGAAACTTTGAGCTGGTAGAATGCTTCCTGCCTATGAGTTACTAGCGTAATAAGTAAGCTGAAGTGTCGAATTACTTGCCGCGAACTGTATTGTATGTTTAACATGAACGGAAAAAAAGAGAAAAATGACCAATATCCTTTGGAGTACCTTATGAGCTCCATATGTGAAGTAGTCCTAGAAGCCAGGGCAGAGGCAAGGAACCGTCGTTCCAAATCAAAACATGAATCAAAGGTGCTGGACTGGTTCCAAGCGGCTCCCGCGTCATTTTTCGAACGACACGGAGCGTTAGGTCATTTCTTAACCCAATGTGTGAACAACCGAACGCAAATGACTGATACAGAGAATTTACACTAATAAATAGTGGTAGTTCTCATTCAATAATATACAGATTACACCTATTGGAAAGGAATCGGAAGTCTGCGGGCTCTCGTCGACCTGTCTCTACGCTTTACGGCATTAACCTGAAAAGTTATTGCTATTAGGCATTTGCGTATAGGGCTCAAATTCCCTAAACTGCTCGTACTTTTATCATGGTGATCTTGTCTAAACTCCGTGCAAGCCTCGATGCCCAACATACAGAACAAGCGCCTTGAACACACAATTGACACCCTGTCCAGGGGTGGGACTGTATGACAAGTTTGAGACTATTCATCTAATAAAGAGAAGAGTTGTTACGGTCAGGACTCGCGAGTTAACGTCGCCAAATGTATACCGTAGACCAGACATGGTCTGGGATAAGGTAGATCTTACAGTATAATGGCCCATCGTGCGTGCACCGCAACGACAGTGGCACTGAAGGCTGGATTGCAGCTAGGGGTGCGCCTGGTGTTCATCGAAGAATTGGGTTTGGTTCGTGTATTCTCTACACATGCTAGTAGGCATGATGTATAATTGCTTACTGGCATATGGTCTGCGTCGCGCCTGTTTAAGGTCAGAATGTGGTCCCAGAAATGGCAGAAAGACATTGTGAGTTGCAGAGGCACTGAACGAGGACCATACCATTGGTGACAGAACTTGTCAAGCGCCCATGAAGGGGTAATGCTGGTCTTATCGCAATACATCTCGAAACGTCTGTCTACTAAGTTGAATACTAGGGATTAAGGCCAGATAATCATATCCTGAGTCTCAACGCATTGTCCACAAGCTCCCTGTTACTACTTACGGCATGCTTTTCAACCACAGCGCATGGACGGATCTATACTGTATCAACACCTTTGTTTCTATAAGGGGTTTGTACTAGAATGTGGTACTGGAAAGATTTAGAATACGAAATAATGCTCGTTGAAAAGACGGAAGGAGGTCAAGGGTCTGATTTGAGGTTTCTGGTATAGGGCAGTATGATCCAAAGACACATCACTGCAAACCGAAAATAGTATATTTGAAGGCTTATAGGAACTAGAGAAATAAAAGTTTATGTGATCTTAGCATTACCTGATCAGCAATCCATGAAACTATCTTGAAAATCAACTAAGGGCCCACTGCCGATCGATGAAGCGAAGGAACAACCGAAGGAACAACCGAAGGAACAACCGAAGGAACAACCGAAGGAACAGCCGAAGGAACAACCGAAGGAAGCACCGAAGGAATAAGTAAGGTATTAAGTTTGTATGATCAACAAGGATCAAAATGCCAAGGAGAAAGGAGATACGGTCTCTAGCCTATTGGGTAGGCTTGGCACTCTCATCATACACTGTAAATGAGATCGCATTTGGCGCGTAGAACAGTAAGATAGAACCATTGGGAGAATCATGTCTCATTATCCTGGCTAGACAGGTTTCTAGAAATTTTACGCTGAAAGAAATTGACCTTTCTTAAGACACCAACTCTACAAGTGGGGACAAATGACGGCCACCAAAGAGCATTACTGACCCAGAGGTATCGAGCCAGAGTGGATTGTAACTATAACCGGTGTTAGACTGTCATAGTCAGCTAATTAACGTTATCTAGCCCGTAACTGAGAGGAGCATCAGTGTTCTGATTCGGTCCGTGCGATTGATTAATCTTGATAGAACCCTGGGCAGCCATGCATGTTCTACTGGAGCTAGCCTAGAGGCATCCCTGTACCTGGTCGAATACTGAGAATATGAGGGGTATGTTTAGGAGGTCCTCCTACAATGGAAAGTTGGGCAGATCAAATGTTACAAATCTTACACAGACCGGCGTGCGGCCACTGGTATAATTTTGACTAAGCCTCTCTCTTAAGCAAATTTTCCAGAGCTGTTCGAGAGCATAGAGCAATCCATAGATACGACTGCCGCTACGATGGTGTTCACTACTTCTCCTACAGTGCAGTCCCTGCCCTTCCCTCCGGATAGTATTCCTATCAGTGACCTGATATTCGACGATAAATATGGACGGTGTCTCGTGGAGAAGTCTCCTAGTCCTTTTATTTGCGGACTCACTGGCAACAGTTACTCATTCAAGGAGTATGAGCAGCGAGTCGATCTTCTATCCCGCGGCTTGTCAAAGGATATCGGCTGGCAGCCGAATCAAGGTACTGAGCTACACAAAGTCATTGCAATTTTTAGCGTCAACACGGTCAGTAGAATTCTCGAATTCCAGCTCCCAAAATTGCTTGTAGGAGGCAGGGTTCACTGCTAACCAGCTCTCATCTTAGATTGACTTTGTTGCAGTGACTCTGGCTACGCAGCGTCTTGGAGGAGCTAGTCTTCTGATCCATCCGACGAGTACGGCGACTGAGTTAGAAAGCCATCTTAAAGCCATTGGCTGTAAGGTTATCTTCACTTGTGCTCCACTGTTACCGACTTGCCTAGAGGCTTCTAAGAAGCTAGATGTGCCTCTGTCCAGCATTTATCTGCAAGAACTTCCTGTCCCAGCGGCGGTACCCAACGTGGATCACTTCAAAACAGTCAATCAGCTCATAAAATTCGGATCTGACCAACCAATGCTGGAAAGAGCAACATGGACGGAACACCAAGGGAAGTCTCGATTAGCCTTCCTATGTTCTTCCAGCGGCACATCGGGATTCCAAGTTTGTGATATGAAAACACCCAAGCGGACAGAAACTAATATGCTTCTTAGAAACTGGTGAAAGTCTCTCACTACAATGTCGTTTCCAATATTCTCCAAACCGCAACGTTTGAACTTGGCGCAGCCAACCGGGACAAATCTTTGGGTCTTCTACCTTTTAGCCATAGCTTTGCACTAGTTACTGCCCTTGTCCAAGTATATCGGGGAGATACTATTGTTATCCTCCCTAAGTTTGATATGCAGCAGATGTTGGCAGCCACAAAGCAATATCAGCTGAATCGACTGTATCTGGTATGGTGCGCTTCCGACTTGCTTAGGGCACAGTTTAATACGTGCAGGTTCCTCCGATCTTAGTTGGATTGTTGAAATATTCGACCCGACTCGGCGTCAAAGAGCTGTCAGCTCTTAAATCTCACCTCGAGTCCGTGAAGTCGGTTGTCATTGGGGCCGCCCCCTTTGACGTCGCCATCGCAAAGCAGCTTTCCGTCATCTTCCCCGATTGGGAAATATTGCAAGGCTATGGTAAGGTTTGCTACTCAATCAATTCTCTTATAGTACTCTACCTGACGCCTAAAAGGCCTCACAGAAGCATCTGTTGTAGTATCATATACCAGATCCGGTAATGTCTATCTAGGCTCGGGTATGCTTCTTCCTCTCGTTCAGGCCCGTCTGATAGAGAAGACTGGAACGGAGGTCACAGCATACGGAACTCCAGGGGAGCTTGTTATTCAATCCCCTAGCATTGTCCTTGGTTACTTTAATGACCCCGAGGCCGACCAGCTGTCATTCACTTCGGACGGCTGGCTGAGGACCGGGGATGTAGCTATGTTCAAACCCGATGAAACAGGCGCCGAGCATCTCTTCATTGTCGACCGACTGAAGGATATGATCAAGGTCAAGGTAAGTTCAGAGTCCGCTCCCAATAATGGTCAATGAAAAACTAATGTACGGGATAATCCAGGGTATGCAAGTAGCACCCGGAGATATCGAAGCCAAGTTACTCTCGCATCCTTCTGTCGCCGATGCTGCGGTTATCGGAGTCCCCGATACAGCCATGGGCGAAGTAGCGAAAGCATTTATCGTCCTCGCCCCTCCAGCATCAGCAAATACCCAAACTAGGGACGAGATCTTCAGCCATTTAATGCATAGTATGGCCGAGGCATGCTGGTTGAGAGGTGGGATCGATTTTATCGAGAGTATCCCCAAAAGCCAGAGCGGAAAGATATTGAAAGCAGCTTTGAAGCAGAGGAATATGGAACTCGCTTGATCAGTTCTCAAAACACGGTTTGCAATCTACGCATTGATAACCGTCTGCCATTTCCTGTGTTCACTGAAGCCATCTATAGTCACTGGCCGTCCAAGGTCATGAATGATGACCGAGCTGTTCTCAACGCTTCGATATCTGTTTCGGTACACGTGATAATTGTGAAGTATTCCCATATGAACTAGATGACCCTGGAAAGTCCGACGTATTATGGCTATGTATCTATTCGCACTGAAGCCAATGCAAATGTGTGGTTCCCAAATGTTTCTAGTGTACGTTAGGTCTAAGTTTACGATACTACGCCTTCCACGACTTGGATGACTGCTTTCGATTATATCTATCTAAGACTTTCGACCGTGCTGCATACCACAGGTTGCTACTGGGCCACGATCTTGCGTTTCGTTAGTCTGCTGGAAAATATCCAACTTCCTATTGTGCTATTCCCTAGCCGAATTAACTTATTATCTGCAATTTGGGAAGTGGAAATCATCGCTCGGTTCCAAGAAGTATGCTACACTGTAGCAAGATGGATTACGGACATGAATCAACCTCTAAACAAGCCAGTTTTTCCTTCCAGAAGATTGACACGATAGTAATGGGGCTGGAATCCTTTTAAATTACTTGAAGCAGAGTAAGAATTCTGAAGCAAAAAGGCTTATTGCCATGGATAACGCTTCCAAAATCGGCAATGTCATCTCCTGGGTGCAGTTGCTAAATCTTTCTGAATAATTCAAGTCGGAGAGGACTACACTTTCAAGCGGGGCGTTAGGCGACCGCTGGCAATTTCTCAAGGCCTACAGAGCCAGCAAGGTTCGTTGATTGCTCATCACAGACCTTGGGAAGGAACGCAGTGCCTTCAATGGTTCATAATAACCTCGTCTAGGCCATGAATGTTAACTTCGGCTCATGCCGACAATTGTTGCTACGATGACGACTGATTTATCCGTCTTTATCCATTCCCCAATACTCCCTCGTCTTTGGAACATTGCGACTACTCAAATTATTTAGTCATCACCCAAAACGAATGGACCCAATTACCTACACATTGGACTCTTCCCAGAGGTCTATATAAAACCCATGATCATTCTCACATGCGTCAAGTTCTCGGAAACAATGATTATGCAAATCACACGGAACAGACAGAGGTGATAATTAGTAGATAACAGACAACCGTCTCGGTCGACATAAGTGTAAGCACTAAATGACCTGTGGGTCCGGCGGGTGGTCTGGCGAGAAGGCTCCTCGTCTGTAAGATTTTAACCCCTGCTTTGCATGCCCGAATCACCTAATGGCAATCAAAAGTGCCTAGGCCTTTGCAGATGTCTCGTACAAGCGAAACATGGGTGCATTTAGCCCTTTAAAGTGGGATTAAGTAGAGTAGGGACCGCTCTAGCGAAGAATCTATGTTTCGGCAGCAAGAACCTGTAGAGAGAAGCACAATCGGAATCCATTCATACTCCAGGTCCGCTTAGGGGAACGAATTCTACCCTTGTTGCTATATTGTATTGAATACGAAGATATGTGATCCTCGAACACTGTTAGCACTATGGAGCCCCAAGCTTGGAGTTATATCCAGGGGTATGAGAAGTTGCATGTACAGCCTATGGATTATCTCCTGTTGCCTGGGCTGAACGAGCACTTCCTGAAAATACCGACCTCCTCTCTCAGCTTCAGATTCAACATGCCAGGATTACAAATAACGCTGAGATACCAGAATCGGGCGATGGTACACGGCACGTTAATCGATGTCTCGAGCCCTGGGAGTTTCTCTGTCCTGCGGCCACTGCAATCAATGACCCACGCGCCTACAATCCTGTGCAGACATTGAATGCAGCACTGCCTGGTCACACGAATCATGTTGATACAGGAATGAGAAATGATGTACAATTGACGGGACCGAACATGGACCCTCCTAACGAATGCGCCCAGTCGGCGATTGACGACTTCCTGCAGTATCTGATGAATCTGAAGCCCACCCCCTCGCTTCACTGCTTTGAACATGGGTGCAATGGGCGCCGGTTCTCGACCCGCACGAATTATATACGACACCTAAAGGAACAGAGTGGCAGCGGGAAGCTCTTTCGCTGTCCTACCTGTGCGCAATCGTTCACCCGGTCCACGGCCAAAAATATCCACGTGAGCTAGAAGCGATGCAGACGATATCGAGACTTCCAAGCCACGATGGGTGCTTTCGCGGCAACACTGTAGCACAGCTTTCTCTGTTCGCGATTCCTCCATTCGATCATTGAACGACAAACAACGTGTTTTGGGTTATACAAGCCCGTCTCAACCTGCTGTCTGTATAGTATAGGGACGGACTTTTCAGGTGTATATCAAGTTTTCATGAGCCGAAACATTATGACGTCCTACACTTTGTATTTCTGTACTCTATCGCCTCCGCTATTCGACTCTGCTATGCACCAGCTATTTGTCGCACCAAACTTCGTTTTTGGAGGAAATTTTCTACTCATAGAATGTATCCTTTCCAGTGGTACATATCGCTTTGCATGTTATGTGAAATGAGAGTACTTTTAAGTCGTCTGTTAATAGGGAGGTATACATGTCGGCCTGGTTCAGGACAGGGTTCGGTACACAACGCAAAAGTTTAATTTATTGAAAGTGTCATGAGTTGTTGGGATATCTTATAGTCACTGTCTTATTCTCTATAGCTAGATAGTATTACTCTTGGAGTTCATCACATGTCGTCATCGTTACCATCTGTTATACTCTTTCTCATTCGAGCAATTCTCTGTGGACGACTATAAATCCGACATAGGAATAGGTTCTACAACGATCGTATTTTAGAGCGAGCCAGCACCCATCGCTCCTTTAGAGGCCCCTTTGAACTTGACAAGAATGGCGTGGAGGATCGGCTTTCTAGGCGGGGTCCTTTTTTGCTTTAGCAAATACCTCCGTTGGTTTCCATGGTGAACTAGCGTTTTTAGTTCTTTCTTCGGGGTTAACGTCCGCACTGGCAAACAAAAGAGCAGGTGGAACGCTAGGAACATGCTACATGCTATAATGTGACCAAGTACCAGGAGTGGTAAGAAATGGGAAGAGCGTTTATTGGAGATCACCCCACCTTTAAATTACTTGTCTCGTCGCGTCACAGCTAGTTATAACAAAGGTCCTACCTTTACACCGCCCCTCAGGTGCGCCGATGTTCAGTGGCCCGTGAGACTTGGTCCCTAGGGGCTTACGGAGCCTAATTGGAGAGCTTTGCAAGGTACCGAGTCCTTCGTTATAATTAGTACTTTATCAACTTCGCCTAAAGCACCGATGTAACTTATCAAGTGCTCACACACTAGCCGAATGGGTAGATTGCCTTTACTAATGCAATAAATAAAACAAGCTTAAAATATTCCACGACACAGACACTTCCTGCATAAGCAGCTGGGCTTCTAATAGTAGGTAGAAATATGCCATTGTCTATTTAGTTTCTTGGCACCTGTTGGGCGAAAAGGACGCTTCGAGATCGTGTCGAAGGGGTACATCCGAAACGACTGGGACGTCTTATGTTATACTTCCAGCCCCAACCCTGCACATGAGACGCAACAGGCATCTCCGTTGATGCGTAAATGCGCGGCTCTGCTAGCTGTATTTAACACTGCGTGTGGGCTGCCAAGCTGGGTGTACATTGTATTACCCTGATGGATAAAATGCAACGTTGAATCGCAAGCCACGCACAGTACACGTACAGTCTAATACAGAAGCGTGTCAGGACATTGATGCATCTCGCCCATTCTAGTTATGACAGGGGTTCACCTGTGCTGACCACGGACCACGGTTATGGCTCTTCGTGCATTCTTTCTTCGGTCCTTATCGGGGAAACGACACTCCTCCAGTTATTGATGACACAGAGTGTTACTATTACTTATTCGGGTATTTCCTGTCAAGAGTTGGGAAATGAAAGAAGAACATTGGAGCAAAAAACCGGGGGGGGGGGGGTGGGGTCAGTTATGGAATATCCAAACAAGAAAGTTGCCAGTCCACTTTTAGCGTCATCTCTGTCAATTAACAATGACTTATGACCTGTTACCTGCAACAAGGACGAGGAGATCATACAATGCTGTGTCGCTGTCCTGGTCAGACTTTTTTTTTGGGTGATCTCTCACCTTTAGGGCTATTTGAAGTAATGTGACGTATTCTACATGTAAGAACAACCTCTGCACAGCTTTGGATCTTAATGACATTGTCGGGATAAATCAAGGACATGAAAGTAGAGCTTGTCGGGCCACAAGCACTTCTAGCCCATTTTATCCTCGTGAGACTTTTCAATAAGCCGAAGTCTATAACAATTGAGAACGCTTCAACAGATCTGCTGTCTATTGTCACAGCGACCTGGATAGGCGGAAAAAAAGAGCTAAGATAAAGTAAGCAAGGAATCTCTGTCATACTAACCCCCAAAGCAGCTGGTTCAGGTCTGTCATCGATAAGTTGCCTATCGATAACTATTGACAATAATCGTTTTCGTCGTCATTGATCGATTAATCATCGATCATCAGCAGTATCCTCACCGCCCACTCACCGCCTCCAGACTATCTTGAGAAGCTTCATGTTTATACCGCTCCTTTCCAATTCTAATGAATCGTAATCATTCTATTCAAAATATGGATTCTGATGCAGATTCATCCTGCTTATCCTATGTATCTACGCTCGATTTTGTTGAAACTGAGTCTAGATCGAACTCAAATAGGGGGAAAAACTCCAACGGGCTCGATGACATGGACCCATACTTTACCTGTACGTGATGAAGTTTCATAGAAAGGGCCCGATCAAGTACTGTGTCCATTGTACAGATTCTCCGTACGGTACTTCAGTCACGACAGATATGCGAAATCATCTTAAATCAAAACATCAGATCTCTATCCTATCTGTTCCAACTTCCAAGCGCACTTTAACAAACTGTAGTCCACCAATTTCAGCAGCTTTATATTCATGTGGAGTCCTTAGGTAAAACGCAAAACATTGATACGAAGGTTTTCCAAAGATTATAGACCAGGCTGTTATTGGTGAGGAGTTAGTTTCATTAATTGTTATCCGAAATATCTTGTTTTTCCTTGTTGAATGGCCTGAGTTCCATGCTCTCCATCGAGTGCTGATTCCAGAATCAGAGGACTATATTATCACAGCACATGTCTCAGTCCCCAAGAAGATTGAACAATCATGGCAAATCTACAGAAGGTTAAAAAGCTTTGGGAGGAGTATCGGGAAAAGGCTCCTAATTACATTCTTATGCAATCATATAAACGGAATACTAAAGCGCTCGATGATTTCAATCGAATTGCTCTAGCCTGGGTATGTTTGCTCGGCCAGCAAGCCAAGATCGATGCGAAGATTACAATTCTGAGTTACCGTATAAGGTTCGTATGAGTGCTCTTATATGGTGGTGTCAGGATCAACAACAAAAAACATTGGCCAAGCCTGTCATATATGGCGATTGATGTCTTATCATTTCCAGCAATGAGCGATGAACCAGAACGAGTTTTCTCAGGAGTCCGTCGTACAATCTCATGGAAAAGGACTAAACTATAAGCTAAAAACATTGAGAGGATAGAATGTTTTTAAAAAAAAGACTAGCAGGAGATTGGGATTGCAGAGAAGAGATACTAGTTTAATTAGATTTTGTTGTCATCGAAGCCCTTAACCGTAAGGCCAAGAAACTATCGATGTCAAGCTTGCTCTGGTTGTCTATAGAAACAGCCCTTTAGACTCAATAGAACAATTGATTGGCATAGGTTACAGTTTATCGCTACAAGTCTGCCTGTTACCAACTCTTTTCTGAAGCCAAAATACTCCAACCCGCATTGATGACCCACCAGATGGCATATGGACTGCAACCATAAAAGTTTGCCAAAAAAAAAAAAAAAAAAAAAAAAAAAAAAAAAAAAAAAAAAACAAAAAAAAAAAAAAAAAAAAAAAAAAAAAAAAAAAAAAAAAAAAAAAAAAAAAAAAAAAAAAAAAAAAAAAAAAAAAAAAAAAAAAAAACAAAAAGATTCAGACTAGCATATCACAACGTGAAAAGAAAGAGAAAAGAGAAATTTAAAGGAAAAGTATAGTAGAAAAGCCGCATTTTATCAAATCAAGCGTGAATGATGGAACCAACTTCTGTCTCTGGTGACCGGTCTTTTGACCGTGCAACATACCAGAGTCGATCGAGACTTTGTTGGCGAACTTTCCGTAAATAGTTCCTTTGGTCTACAGACATATCACGAGGCGGAGGCGGCGCAGGGTACATCATTTGACGGATTCCGCAATATATCATAACCGTTACACACATGCCGAGTATAATGAGGCCGACAATCAAGCTCCCGTTGCCATCATTGTTGTCGTTCGCCATCGTGCGAGAGATTTATTTAGCAGACCGTGTTCAGTAATCGAGGTGCCACAGTTCGAGCAATACTCTTGATCGTGGTGAAGGCTGCGTGCGGCATGAGTTTGCACGATTTGAGGTCTCAACGGTCGTTCCAGGCCAACACCGGTATTCTAGAATCTGTATTAGATTTGAAACATTTCTGAAAGAATGAATGCACCAATGGACAACATACCGGAAGCTGAAAGTTACCTTTGGACTCTTCTCAAACCTTGACCTTGTAGCACCTTGAATATGGCGAGATTCCTTGATGCGCTTATTCAAGAGTGACGTGCCAATATAGGAGGCAGAAAAACAACACAAATCAGCGAGTGAGCCTCTTGCGGATTGTTTATTCGTCCTAGAATCAATGAACTAAATGTGCAACAAGTTTATAGGCTGTTACGCTATGGATGCGCTGTTCTTCGTCGTGTTTTCTCGTTATGTCCGAATAATAAGCAGGTCTCGAGGGCTAAGGGCTTCCATCCATTCCCTCTTATGTCCTCGCTTTCCATTACGTCCTATTTTTCAAAAATACAGTCGTATCAACGCTCCCTGATCCTTGGCTATTTGCCAATGTCAGCCTTAGCCTCCAGGCCGAAGCCATATCCTTGGACTTGACCTATCTGGGTTATTGACGTCAGGTTCCGAGCAGACCAATGGAGTGGAAGGGCTTAACTAGGGCTATAACCAATCAGAGTATAGCCTGTGCATGCGTGCTCCACATCTGAGATGGAGCCCCTTTAGGAGATAAGGCTAATGGCTTAGACTGAACTGAAATCCCTGAGACCTCCAACAAGAGAAATTAAAAATAGGGTAGCTGTGTATGGACAGGTCGTATATGAGCTTTACAATGCGAATGCGACTACGAGCCCCCACTCCGACCTTAGAATAAGCGCAAAGAAAATACATATGATCTCTGATGGGTCTAGATCTTAAAAGATGCCTCTTTTTATAGGCACCAGGCAGAGCGATAAATATCTGCACAGCGATATGCCATATACCATCAAATACAAGAGAATTTTGAAATGATTAGTCTCCTGTACAAGCATGGAGTTGCTGCAAATATCCATAAGTAAATACAATTGGCTGGATACCATTCTATGCAGCATCGTCTGGCGGGTATCTCGAGGTGGTGAAACTTTGTATGAGCACAGAGTCGATACAGATCTCTATAAAGGTGGTCTCGAAACTGGTGTCAGCCGCGAACACTATCACCGTGTTTCCGGGTACCTACCATGGAGACACGCTAGCACACGCATCACTAGCTTGGTGACAACCCCAGTAAAGGAGAGCATTTAAATGGCGGGCCATTCCTAGAACGGTCTATCGTGGCTTAGCGCGTTTTAGAATTAGGGCCTGAGTTCTCAAGAAGAGAGTGTTGGGGACGATACTCGTTTCAAGGTCTAGCTCTACAGCGACAAGATAGAGAGTGTAAGAGAAGAGAAGGTTAGAACAAGATAGCGGGGTTGATATCCTGCAATTGCTTGTTATCAGATTCGTGATCAACATGTATATGAAGCGGCCACTACCCACTATCCACGGTCCGGCAGACCCACTTGGAGATGCTCCGGTTTCCATCCACCAACACGCACACAAACACGCAAGGGATTGCGGACCCATTATTGCGGGAAAACTTCAAACCCTTGATCATCCTCACAAGCGAAAAAGATCCTTGAAATTCTAATAGCTGGATTTCTCTGTAAAGCTGGCTCTGCACCTTACTTATGGTAAGACCGCGGAGTGGTGGAGACGCTACGGCTAGTTCAGACTTCCTTCAAATATTAGAGCATTATTCGCCCAAGGGCCAGCCTACAAAGGGCCCCCACGTAGAGGCGATGAACACCGCGTCGGATAAAGTGTCCTGAGTGCTGCTCAATGTATCGGCAGTTTTGTAGTAGCACACGGGTTGGGCTGCCCTTCCACGATCTTGGAGGCGACAGACATCTGGTGATTGCTCGCTGCAAGCGGAGTGTCTCCGGTAACCTGCCACCGGTGGTAGGCTCGACCAGACTTCGGAAACAAGATATTGGCAATAGTCCATCACGCAAGCAATGTGGGTTGTCGAAGCTGCCTACGTAGTCATCGGTGATGAGCGACGCGATGGCATCAAAATGCTCGTTTAGTGATTGGAGTTCTAGTGAAGTAAGAAGAGGATCATAGTTCGTCCTAGATTGTCGCTGCAGTGGGCCTCGTATGATTGTCGGGCAACGACCAACGAAAGGTACGGAAAGATCGGAGATCAGGCTCCAGCCAAGGCATTTCAATCCTAAATGACCCTTCGGGACCATGTTCGGAAATAACACGGAGGTTGCGAATCCACCCGACGACTGCATCAAAGAGGGCTTCCCCAACGACCCTAGTAGACTTATTAAATTGTACTAATTTCCCATATTTATTTTCTTTAGCGAATGTAACCATAGAAAAAAGCTGGACAAGTTAAGTGGGGAAAATAAGTGGCGACCAAAAAATTCCTCTCGTTAGAAACAGACGGCGCGGACCGTAGGGGTATAGGCTTATAGCATCAAAGTATCACCTACTACAGGTCGGGAGCAATTCCAAATCCGAAACACTACCGAGCGACTCTCCCAGGAGAATATCTCCCAAACTTATTTACAATATACCGGACGTTCCTGCTCCGGTGGGTGATAGAGGGTGGGTATGCATATTATGGAATCTTTTTTAGCGTACAGCCGACGATAAGATACGACGGGACGGCCGATGCATTGCCACGTACTTTCGGCGGCGGGGGCACGCAGGAACACCAAAATCGGGCCAATCAGCGGGCCCTGATGCGGGATGTACAGCTCGACGTCACAAGTTTCCGTACGCGCCGCCTTCCGGCCCGAATCATCAAACTGACCTAGTTTTCTAAAACGGCCACCATTCTTCTATTTTCTTAGTAATTTACTAGTAAATTTAAATATGTATAGAAAAATAATAAATCTATCCAGCGACTAATTTTTGGCTGACTAATACTTAGTATACCAGCCCTTTGCCTGAATAACTGCCTCACAACGCCTAGGCATAGACTCTACCAACCTATTAAAAAAATCCTAGATATCTCATTCCACGCGCGCTCTATTAAAGCGCTAAAACGCGCTTTTAAAGCTTCTTCGGTGCCTTCAAATGTCTCTATCTCAGGATCAAGCTGATATATCATTTCTTTCAGCTTTGACCAGGCGTGTTCAATAGGGTTAAGATCAGGCGAGTAAGGCGGCCAATCGATAGTAGAAATCCCTATATCCTGGAACCAACGTTTAACCTTGTTGGCTGTATGTATAGGAGCGTTGTCATGCATGAATTCTAGACCAGGTTCCCATATAGAATAGAGATTATCTTCCAGAATCTTGAGATAGCTCTCTGCAGAGTAGCCACGTCGTCGGGAGTCAGGATCACGCGCCATTATATTGATATCTGAGCGAGAACTACCCCAAAACGCTCCCCAGATCATAATAGACAGACCTTTTGACTTGCTGTATGGGATGATATACTCCTTTTTTCACTTCTCCCCTAATCGGTTGAGCCTAAAGCACCATTTCTGACGCTTTCCCTTTCCTAATTCAACCGAGCATTCGTCTGACCAGATAATTGTACGCCACTGCTCAACGCTCCAATCCCGATGAGCTAAGGCCCATTCTAAACGCTTCTTAGCATGCTCATCTTTCAATCTAGGCCTTTTTTGAGCGCGCCAGTGGCCATACCCCGAAGTCTTGAGTAGTCTAAGCAAGGTAGAATTGGAAGCAGTCGTCCCACTTTGACGGCGTAATTCATCGTAGGTAATAAAGGGATCAGACTGTATAATGACTAGGATTCTGCGCATATCATGTTTATTAAGCATTGTAGGCCTGTCTGCTTGATTTATCGAATTCCCGTTGTTTCGAAGCGATTTCTTTTCGATGGTATACTGAACGGTTGACTTGGAAATTTGAAGCGATTCCCCAATTTTGGATAAAGGAATCCCTGTATGAGCTAAACCACATATAAAACCCCTAGAATAGGGACTTAATTCGGATTTCTTTATCCTATTAGGATTTATGGCCCCTAAAGGCGTTCTAGGGGCCATGATTGAAGAAATAAAAAATAGGTAGGAAAAACGCGTGGTCGCGGTTGACGCGTTTCGTACGGAAACTTTTGGTGGGGACTGTAGGGTACATCCCCCAGGTACTAGAGTATAGGGTCACGGGCCCGGCGTTGTTCTGGCGGCTGGGGGGATAGTAGGAAAGCAACGAAACGGGGCGAGAACTGGTGGTAGGAGAGCAGAAGTTGATATACTTAAGATATAACAGATGAGGCCGCTGGGCAAACCCTATCGGTCTACCTGCGGGCGTTAAGCCGGATCCGTAATAGTTATTGTCTTATCTCCAAGCAAGCCCCAACGGAAAGCCAAACAGGAAAAGTATATATAGTGTACAGAGAGAGAGGGAGAGGAGAGAGATAGATATTATAATAGCTCTGCTCTCTTCCAGTAAAGTCTAGTCAAACGCATGAAGTGGTCGACTCGCTTACGGGATACGTTACGGCCAATCGCCAACCAGGGGAGAATCCTATTTACATTGATGTCTAACGTGGCGATCTAACGAAACATCAAACGTAGAGGAGCAAGATAAAAAGAAAGAAAGAATTTTATCATACAAGAACTGTGGGATTTTGTGCTGTAGAATTAGATCATTCAGTGAATAGAGAGACTTGGTGCCAACAGTAGAGAAAAGAATGAGGATAAATACAAGACTGAAATCATGGAACTAGTAAAAATAGTAACAAGCGCAAAAAAAAAAAAAAATACAACCAGTAGAACAGGCTCAGGAATGAGAATTCGCAGAGCTTTCCAATACATATGGAGAGTTGACTTTTTCGGGTACTGAGCTCTTCGATTCTTGCTGAGCTTGACACAGGAAGAAGGCGTAAAAGACTAAACGGAACATGCACCCAGGATTTGGCCTTAGACTCTCTCTAAGTTTGTGCTCATGTTACTGGCGGCTAAGTACTGTGCTTGGAATGTAGGCAGATCGATGATATCGTGGACGTTTATCAAAAATCCTTTTTTCTCAAGGGCATTCGCAAGTATCACCGCCTTCGGAAAATCACCACCAAGATCGATAAACGAGGAATTCTCGCTAAGGCCGCTTGACCTTTCACCAGGTGTCAAAACCTGGTCCCACGTAGACCTCGCCATAGCAAGTCGTTCGCCAGGCTCATTAGACTGAATATCCTTCAATTGAGGACAGATCATTTCTCGTTCGGTGCTGCTAGAAACGTCATTCGGGTGCTCATATAGGATTTGCATGTCTGTCAAAGCGGAATCGGTATTTAATAGCATCTGCTTGATGACGAGATGCAGGAGATCAAGCAAGTACTTAGCGTAGTTGCTCTCGATTAGGTCTTTAGCGTAGCCAATTGAGATATGGATGTTGCTATCTGCTTGTGGGATAGAAATGACTTTGATGTCCACCATATCCTGTGGGTCATCCAGAGATGCGATTCGATAGTAATTCTGGCCAAGGACAATTTCCGCAGAAGGATTAAGATTTTGATGGACCGCAGCAGATGGAAGACGAGTCAAAGAGGGCCAGTTTGTGCACAGATCAATGATTTTTTGAAATCCTAGGGTCTCAAAAGGAATGCGGGAGAGTTGCTGATCTTGCAGCTGTGAGATAATATCCCTGAATCCAGGTGTTGAATTGAGCTTTATCCGCACTGGAACATAATTGATACAGGGACCCATTATTGTGTCCACTTCAGGTATGGCGGCATCGTTTCTTCCATTGACAATATGCCAGAAAATGACATCTTTGGTTCCCGAGATGTAAGACAGGACGAGGGCCCATGCGGCTTGCACAGCATTTGAGGGTGTGATACCGCTGCAGATGATTGATTCAAAAGAAATAGCAATGGGTGCTGTATATGAAATGGGCAACGGACGAGCTATGCTATGACGTCTCCCTGGAATGGAGGTCATCGAGCTCTTTTGAAGAAGGTCCTTCCAATAACTGACACACAATTGAGAACGCTCGATGCCGGACTGGATGAAGGGCGTAAATGCAGGCCTGGAATTGGCAGAGCCAGTCTGATATATGGTTTCAAGAGCTTCCCATAGCATGGAAAGACTGACACCATCATATAAGGCATGAGAGATTCGAACGATGATGCGATGCTGGTTGCTGTGAAGTCGACTCACAACGGCAAGACGAAGGAAAGGAACACCCAGGATCTGTCTACTGTGCATATCTTGTGCACGAAGGTTTTCAGTATATGGCTGAAGCTCTGTGTCTGTCTCATAAACTTCGAATCCAAGCTCAACATTCCTGACTACAACCTGGACAAACTGATTCTGATGAATCACAAATATCGTGCGCAATATGTCATAATTGTGAACGAGTTCATTCCAGCTGGACTTGAGCTGTTCGAGGTCAAGAGGGCCACTCCCATCCAGGAAGTAGTATACTAGGGACCACCGAGAGTCTGACACGGCACCACAGACAGAAAATAGTTGCATATCTGTGAGAGGCAGGATTCGGAGAATATCCTCGGGGGGGTATTGAACGAGTGGGGAAATTTCAGCTTTGCTGAATGCAAAAACGCGATCTGTAGAGCCTTTGAAGGATGACGACTGTACAAGCAGTTCGTGTCCAGAGTTGCTATGATGAGCTGCAGCAAATGCGGCGAGGTCACAAAGCAATGGGTTGTGGAATATATCAGTGACGGTCAGGGATATTCCGTTATATCTGGATACGGTTACCAGTTTCATGGCCGCAATAGAATCACCACCAAGGCGGAAGAAGTGAGCATTGACGGAAATTAAAGCTGGATCCACCTGAAGAACCTGGGACCAGAGTGCTTGTAAATCCAGTTCTATACGTGTGGATGGAGTCTATGTTGATACGTTAGAGAGTTGATATAATACCATATCGTCTAGAGACGAATTTATAGCGAGGCCACGTAAATAATACCTATCTTTTCTCTTTTATATATAATCTCTATTTATCTATTATAAATATAATTATAGACTATTATATAAACTTTATTAATTAATATATATTTATTTTAAAAATAGTATTTTATATAAGTCGTGAAAATAGAATTATAATATATAATATTTTCTATATTATTTATACTATTTCTAGAAATTTTTACTAAATTTAAATCTATTTTTCTATTGTTAAGCGATATATCTAGATTTTTTATTATTTTATTAACTTTTATTTCTAGAAAAACTACTATATTTTTTATAGAAGCCTTTTTAATATATTTTATTTTTTTATAATTTAAGATACTACTGTAATTATTATTATTTTATTTATATTTAGTAAATAGTACTGTCTACGTATTATAAAAGAAAATAATTTATAAAATTCTCTATTTTAATATATTTAGTTTAACCCTTCCATACTTATATTATTATAAGTAAATAATTTAATCGATATTTTTATTATTAATATATTATATTATTTTATATTAAAGAATAATATTAATATATAATTAAAATATATTATTATTATCTTATTATTATTTCTACGTCTGTAGGCTTTTTTCTGTTATAATAAATAAATAATTTATTAAAAACTCCCTATTTAATAATAAATATAAAAAAGAAAAAGAGATTCTTTACGATATTAGATATAAAAGGTAATTATATATTTTTATTAAATTAACTTTTTTAATTATAAAAGAATAATAATTTTTAATATCCTACAGTATAACTTTTATATTATTTAAAAATTTCTGGTGCTAAGGTCTACGGTTAAAAAAAGATTATCTAAGATAGGATATGCGGTATTAATATATTATTATATTTTATAATAATATATATAAAGCTATGGTAATAGTTATAAGATTAATAAAAAAGGTTCTGTATTTTAATTTCTACTATTTTTTTCTAAGTATTAATAATAACTAGATAATTCTGTTAAGACGTCCGCTAGGAATATAGCTATCTAAGTTTAACTGTTATCAGGCCACGCCAGGCGTGGCTCTACCTACTTGTCTACCTGTATATAGCCTGACCTGTAGCCTGCCCGCGTATTAGCTCTGATTAGCCTGCCTGCCGAAGCCGCACCCTGACATATAACATGTAATGGAAAATTGATAGCATATATTAAACTTTTATATACACTACCCTTAAAATCTGCCTAGCTTTAAATTAGTGGAAATAGTGGATAATGATGTATTAAAGCTCTTGGCTTTCAGTTTAAACAGTGCCCAGTTACACTTTGTAGCAAGCGAATGCTTCAATTTTTTCAAAAATATGTGATGCATTTCTGTCTTAGCGCCGTTAGATATACAGTACATAGCAAATATTACTCCACAGCGCTTGCATCCACGGCTGCGGGCCGACATTTCTTGTTTTGTAGTATATTACAAGGAAACACTACTTTATCTAAGGTATCGTGGGCCAACTGTTACCGTCAGCCAAATGGCTAAACAAGAGCGAAGCGGAGGACGGAATGAATAAAATGACAAGAAAAGAGTCAGTGCACTAATTTACAAACAAATATTCACATTGATTTCTCTAATAGCTCCTGCCTACAAGTTCCTCCCTGCAGATGAATGGGTACTCGGGATGTCATAGTAGTTGAGACAACATTCATAGAACGTCATTGAGGGACAACACCGAAGTTGAGATTACAAGTAGTGGTATGCTATGAGAGGTAGCTCTAGGCAGCCTCGCATCGCAATTGCTCGTTACCATATTCCTTATCGGCTGGTCAACAGTTGCTTTCAGCAGCCGCAGCATGGGTTGAATTAAGGGTTGACCCATTGCTTGGTAAGAGTGGAGACTTTGGTTCACTAGCGTGTCGATCCATCACTTCATGCCACGGACCAGGGCCTGCAGCGGCCTCCCACTGGTTAAAATCCTGGCCCGGGTTAACCGTCTCATAGTGGAATATGCTGAGGAAACCATAAAATCCACATGCAAGGAGAGACCCTAGCAATGGTCCTACCCAGTAGATCCAGTGGTATCCTGGGAAGCTGCGGTTGATCACATCAGGGCCAAGGGCACGGGCAGGGTTAAGAGCACAGCCGGTATAGTAGGTCCCTAGTTTTATAATCAGCATATGCGTATGCTTATTTGCATGATTCAGGCGCACAAACCGACTAATTGGTTTACAAAGAGGACGAGGCCAATTCCAACAGGAGCCAGAAATGTTGACTTTTGCTTGACCACAGCCAACATAATAACGACAAATACCAGATGAGCCGTTAGGAACATTTCAATAAAAAGGCCCTGGGAGATCGAGGTGCCACCGCCCAGCCTAGTCTGAACGGCCAGAGGTCCTGGGAATAAGCAACTGACGACACCTGCTGATGCAATCCCCGCCACTATTTGAGAAGCGAAGACCAATACACCCCGAACAGGATGCATGCCTCCACAGAGGCAGAGAGCCAATGTGACCTAGGTGGGATTAATATTAGTATCAATGTCATTTTACTAGCCAGGGGTCTTAATCAGAACATACCACTGGATTGAATAAACCACCCGTCACGCGGTAAAACGTCCAAACATTTACAAGGAGGGAAAACCCGAAAGACAGTGACAGATAGAGTAGATTCGAGGTATTTGGTGGCGCTCCTTCAGCCGGCTTAGGAGTATTGGAGACCTGACCACCAGCAAATGCGAAGAAGAGGAACATAAAAGTTCCGACAAATTCTCCCACTACCGCAACAAAGTTATTTTGGAATGTATGAGGTACGTGTAGCATGGGCAATTGGCCCTTCTCTGAGCGGACAATAGGGGCCGTATTCCCCCCAGGCTGGTGCCGTATACGAGCTGCTAAGCTCTGCATCAGTGGGGTATTCGGCATAGTCGAATGGCTTGTTGATGCTGTGTTATCGGCCGTCTCATTTCGTCTCTGATGAATCCAGCTTGGCATTTTCCCGTACGTGGAGTAATGTGTCTGTAAAACAGGGAGATAACAAGTTGAAAAACAACTTCTAAATGGTTTACCAAGCACGATCTGGCAACTTCTAGGGCCAAATATTCGCTATTTATGTTGAGCGCTCTACCGGGAAGCTACGGCTCGTGGATATAGATGATATCATGGCTGCTCTATGTGGGACAGTGTTCTAATCGGTTGTAAAATATATGGAGCCTGGTATGTCATAAGGTAAAGTAGTGGCAAGGTGAACGGTTGCTAAACGTCGGAGAGCCAAAGGATGGACGAATATGGCATTCAAGTACGGTACTCAATATATCACATCAGCAGTTTGATTGAGGCTATAACTCCATCTCGAAATTATGCTTTAGGAAAGACTAACTGGCCAATCACTCCAAGTGCAGTTTGGACCCACAACGGGACCCATGGCTGCGAAGCTTCTCAACGGTCCCCATCATTCCGAAGCCTTACCTAATTGCACCTAATGGGGGAAAACTCCTAGATAGCACCGAAAAGAAGAAAAAAAGCTACTATTTTATTTTATCATCAAGGTGTCATCTGAGTATCGGTCTAGACATGGCCCATGATGTCAATGAAATATGCTTGCATGCAATAGTAGAATGACGCATTCCCCGAATGCAATGATAAACATACTTGTATAATTGGCCGATGAGCATTGTGTCTGGAGCATGAACTGGAAGCATTTCCGTTGCTGAAGAGCTCCATTAGCTTTGGGTACTAGCGCTAGTTTTAGACTTATAACTTCAACATGGATCAACGTTATTACAGCCTTGCCCAAGGTATTGATGCTGAATCGTGACATTTGGTGCTTATACATACTCTTGGGTAATTCTTTGGAAGGTTGTCCTTATGCCAGTAACGCCACTTCAGTTCAATTGCGTAAAGTGGGGGTGGTCTAGTACTTCTTCAGGACACTCAGCTTATTGAAACATCAGCCCACTTCTCCAGCGAAAGAATTCCAGAAAGGTAAGTTCAAACAGCGAATCAAAAGTTATTGATTCTGACAGTATTGTGCCTTGGACTTTAGGGTGGTTCATGCGAAAGCTGCTGGGTAGGTCAACTGCTGTTCAAGCGTGATACCTCTTAGGGATTCTGACTGACACTCACCAGGGCTTATGGTAAATTTACTGTCACCGATGATTGCTCAGATATTACCTCGGCCAGTTTCCTCAATCAAGTGGGCAAGAAAACTCCAGTCTTATGGCGCGTATCCACAGTTGGGCCTGAAGCTGGCTCAGCTGACACTTCACGCGATGTGCATGGATGGGCAATGAGGCTGTATACTGACGAAGGAAATCTCGACTGGGTGTTCAATAACACCGTATGTTAGTATTCTAGCTCGGTGGGCCATGCATACTAACGGAAATACTAGCCCGTGTTTTTCGTTCGCGACCCGATCAAATTCCCTTCCATGAACCGATCCCACAAGAGGCATCCGCAGACTCACCTTCCGGATCCAAATATGGTAAGTAAATGCTCTTGAGATCCCCTCGGCGTGCATGAAATTATGTAGCTGACTGTAACTAGTTCTGGGAGTAGGTAATCTTGTAATGCCATGTTTTCATGCCGAACACTAACTCCAACACAGCTTCAATGTTGGCAATCCTGAGGGCGTCCACGAGTTGCTCCATCCTTTCAGCGATCGGGGAACACCCGCGTCCCTCCGTGACATGAATGCTTACAGTGGACACACATACAAATTTACAAGAGAGGTACGGGGATCCTGTTCCCACTGGTGTAAGGGTACTAAACATCGTGTTCCTCAGGATGGCTCTTTCAAATATGTGAAGATCCACATTAAAGCAAACCAGGGAGTTCAGAATTTAACCAAAGAGGAAGCCGTGCGAATTGCAGGGGAGAATCCTGATTTTCTCATTAAGGGTACGTTCGAGGCGATTGAAAAAGGGGATTACCCAACCTGGAATGTTTACGTGCAAGTAATGGATCCTACACAGGCGAAGAATTATTGGTGGAATATATTCGACATGACTAAAGTTTGGCCACATTATGACTTTCCTCTTAGACAGATTGGAAGGCTGACCCTGAATCGTAACGTGACTGGAGTATCATTTATACCGGGACATGGAGAGAGGCTAATTTTACAAAGCCCAATAACTATTTCACTGATATTGAACAGGCGTCATTCTCACCGTCTAATATGGTCTCAGGGTTTGCACCATCTGCTGATCCAAGTACGTACCTCTTTGATTACTTTTAAATGCTGGCACAGTTATTTACCTGGTGAGAGAACGCTAAACTGTTGATTTCTATATAGGATCACAATTGAAGCCGTTTCTTGAGAACGAGTATTTTGGAGGGGAAAAAAAAGTGATGGACAACCAGGTTGACTGCCCCTATTTAACCTCACAAAATTCCTACTAGATTGTCTGGCTCACCAACTTGTTCACCCCACTTGCTCACCCAGCTCTCACAGCTCACCCAGCTCAACCGCATTTACCCTGCGACTTAGCGGCGCTCACCCCTAAAGCAGCAACTCCTAAAGGGCTCATTTTCCAGTCGGCCGCGTTCAACATGTGGCTTAAGTACGGCTGAGCGGACGGGAAGCCCTGTTCTCCACACCCTGTGGTCGTATGTACTAATATGCTGAATGGATAGGTAGAGATACTAGCATCAGAATTAAAATATAACCCTCAGGCAATATGAGAAGATGTGAAGTGTGCTCAGCTACGGATTTGGGAAAAAAGCAGTACATATTCATATTAAGAGGATTCCACTAACGGACACTGATGATATTCCTCAAAGCTGAACTATTGAATCATACAAAAATGCCCACCAATCATGGCTTGACCAACTGCCCACCCCGTTTTTTGATCCGCCTTCTCATCTGACCCATCATATAAGTCTTCGTAAACTGTCGTAGGAATAGTGGCATGAAGGGATAGACACCAGACATTCCACTGACGAAGAGACCAGAAATGGCCCGTGAAGACTTTGTTGATTTCAGGAGGAATTGATCACGCACGCGGGGAGGCAACTGCTCAATAGTGAGCCGTTTAACAAATGGCATGGCTATAACAGCCAGTGGCCGGGCCCACAGTGGCAGACCTTTGGCCGGGTGGAAGATGTCATGCAACACCGCACGGGCATTCGGCGTCACACATAGTCTTTTATTCACCATATCGTCCCAGTAGAGCTGAAACTCCGTGAGATTCTCTGGCCACATCCCGGGTGGTACTTGCAGTGATGTCCCCATGATCGAGAATGCCCGATAGACTCTTTCGGCCCTCGTAGAATTGAGGGGTCCATAGATCAACTCGTACATATTGACCATAGTGGCATATATCGTGGCCGCCACCCACACTTGAAGTTCAGGGTCTTTTGCGTCATAGGACTGTTTGTTATGTTGTCCGACGACCCGAGAGTGAGCTTTATCGACGTAGGCCTTCATGGCCGCCTTTTCCGAGGTAGAGCCAAAGATCATGCAGTAGATATACATCTGGGTATACTCCGCCCGACTGATAGCCCGGGTTCGGAAGGTGCTGTGATCTGCGACGCCAGCCCCTACCAAAGGGTGTGCGATTTGGAGCAGGATCGCCGCAGGGCCTCCGACAAAAGTGATGCTTTCCCGAGCCACCATTTGCAGCTCCATCATTGCCAGATCAGAGATTTCAGGCACGGAGTATCCCTTCTCCACATCCACGGGAAAGTCGTCATCCTCCTGGGTAATGTACACGGCACCTTTTGCTTTCATAATTGGGACTGTCTTGAGTAGAAACTGAGAATATATTTCAAGGATACAATAAAGGACTCAAGGAGGTAAACGTTTCCGCAGAGCATTATAGGAGGCAATATCGCCAGCTTTATAACAGAGATATCACAAAGACCTGGTATGTCCATCTTGCGCAGCCTTTTTGGGCTCCCCTCATCACGGCTCAGCGACACCGGTCCGTGGAACCTGTATCGTGTATCCCCGTATACTTCCAGGTATACAGCGCGGTACCAGGTTGTTAACGCTGATCCCATGACGATGACGGTGAGCATGACATCTTCATGCGGGGACGAAAGAGGGTTCACGAAATCACAGTCAGTAGCCACCCACCAGTACAAGATAACTATCCACAACAGAATCATAACTGGCTCAAGCAGACTGGATGGTGTGGTGGGATCCGAAGAAAGAGATTGCTTGCCTCGGACCGCTTTGTGGATTCGTCATCATCTTGCAAATTTATGGAGGTGGCCAAAGTTTCAATGCTGTCTATTGGGTCACGAAACGTAAGGATAAGCTGACATCGTGGACGGCAGTAACGGTTATCGGCATCATTAAGTTAACTCTGGCTCCTTGATATGTTCCCTCCCACTTGCTATGAGCCAGGAGCTCACTGTATAGATTTAGAGTGGGCCTATCTTTGTGGTTCGCACCCTGATGTGCGAGGTGATAATCCAACAAGCTCCAGCTTGAAGCTTATCTTTGGCTGTACATCTGGGTTCCCTACCGAGGAACATCATATCAAGCCATTAGATACTCGGCTAGCCAAGACCTTGATGCCGGGATCATCCATAATTCTATCACCCCGGTAAATGTCTGATTCACTTTGACGGTCTGGGTGCATGTATGCTCTGGACAGGCTGAATAGCCCCCACAGTTGCTGAGTCCATACGGCGGAATGAGTGAGTGATAATCGAGTCAGATAGTCACGAGGGCAACGGGTTGCATAGGCGATCGAGCATTAATCTGAGCAAAGATATTTCTGCCTATCCAATTGAGCTTCGCCCTTCGTGATTGGCCTTGTTCTGTGCAATGCAGCCAGTACCCCGCGAGGTCATTCCATACGGATCCGGGATGAACTGGCCGTCCGAGGCTACTCACTGTTTCTTGTGGCTTGACCTGTCGTGTAGGTTACCGTTTACCTCATAAGTTGTAGTGCTAGCAATGAAGGCCTTCTCATGTGCATAGGTGGAGGCTTGCGGTGTCCACTATATCTAACTTTCCCAGGATCAGGATCACTGCAAGCTAAAACCTCACAGTTTCGTGGAAGAGACAGGCTTAAACCTATAGGGTTGGGAAGCCAAACCGCGGGATCATCTCCCGGGCCGCGGCTGCACCAGTCGCCCTCGGGACGGGACTGCCAGAGCGTCGACCAGCGCTATTTTTGGTTTCTTTCGTCTACGACGTAGGTATGTAGAGCACATGACCTGTTACTATAGTTATTCATGAGGGACGTAGGTCTGTGGCATCCCAGAGAGAGAAATTGAGCCCTTGTCGCAGTTCAGCAATTAGGATATTAATATCCGCCTTCTTGGATAGATGTCAGATAAAGCTTGCTGCTTGGACAGGTTTCGATACGTACTTTCAGCTGTTAGGTCTGGCATTTCTTTTGCGTATTGACAGCAATTAAGCACAATGCGACACTTACGGTACGTTCCTCTGCTGGCTACCAGTATTGCTATGGGGACAGAGGGTATTGCCTTGAGAGGCCCACCAGCCAATATCCGAGGTTTACGGGAGCAGAGGTGGGTGTCATGGCCCTTCGCAAAGGTGACTATAGTTGCTAAAATACTCACGCCAAGGTCCACAATGAACCACCCAAGTATCATATTCGAGAGGACGGCCTCCCCGAACAGCTTAGCCTTTCATCCACCACTGGCCTCAGACCAGATACGCTCAATACTAGTGGCCAGAGCACTTGTCGGGTTGCTCAATTCCCCGTTATCCAGTATTCTGGCCAAACACTCACAGAATGCGAGCATTGCCACAGGGTCCTCGATTAGCCACAATAAAACCACGCACGGTTCATCGAATATGGAATCGTATTTGGGATCGCCAGGTGTAGCGTATCCGACGGGGCTACTGTCGGAAGGAAGCCATCGGATTACTAGCACTATCACTGCAAATGGTGCCGAGGCAACAGATAATGCTTGTAGTTCAATCTCAATGGGTATGGCGCCTCAAGGGACAGAGGTGATGCTGGGACGCCTGCTGAGAACTTTGAAGACCCTAGGGGCGTTGATGTTTCTGTAAGTATCTTTCGAGCTGATGGGATTGAGCCCAGAGAATAGAGTGGCTAAAGTGGAGTACGCAACAGAATGGTCCTTACGCTCGATTCTCAGTTTGGACGCAGATTCATCAATGCATCAATAAACGGAATTTCGATCGTATAAATTCTGATACGAGCGTCGCTAACCTAAAAACAATGAAGGGGTCTGGAGAACCTCATTGTCGCCGCAATGCACGTCAAGGTCAACGGCATGGCGCTTCATATTTCACCGCCTTATGAACACCACTTGAACGCTATGGGGTTCCTAAACGACAGTGTCCCCTCCCCATCCAGAGGTCTTCCTGAACACAGCGGAAGAGTTTGCCATATCTTGTTTAATAAGGTAATCATATTTTCCACCCGCTTAGGACACCGTGACTATCTCTAAAGCCAGCCTGCTCCTGCGTGTCCATGCTCTCCGTCCCTGCTGCAAAAGACATCCCTGATGCATTCAGAGGGCCTTTCCAAGGTACAGGATACACCATATCATCCATTCGCGGAAGGCAAAACGCTGCGTCAATAGGTGGCATTGACTGGGGAAATTCGAATGCTACTGCAGGTTCATCCCTGTCACCAGGGAGACCTTGACCATTCTGAGTCACTTGACATGGCGAGAACAAGTACTCAGGCGCCTGCTGTCTGGTGTACATTTGTGGCCCTGTCTGGGAAGTGGTTCTCGGGCCCAGCTGTGCACTAGGACCTATAAAGTCTACTTCGGTAATATCTCGCGGCCTCACGCTCGACTCTTGCGCCTTCCGTTCAGTTTCATCCAAGGACACCTTAGTCACCCATGGCAGCTGAAACCCTAAGAAGCCGGAGGCCACTGACCGTAGGACCTCCGGTAAACCGTTTTCATGTGGTAGTCGGCCCGACGAAAGAGAGTAGTCTGTAGAAGTTGAGATGAGAAGGTATATACGGGGATAGCGGATGAACAAATCAAACCAACCCGAGGCATGCTTCGCCTCGACGGCCTTCCATGTCCTAGTCGGATATGTCGCTCTTTGTCGGTACGCCTCAGATGCCCGCGCAGGTCGACGTCCTTGACTACCCAGCTCTCCTGACATTTTCGTTACGAGGCGGAGGATCTCCTTTGTACCCACAACAACAAACTTTGTTACATCATAAAGTTCTATAAGGGCATGATAAATGGTCCCTAGAACGTTTAGTCGTTGCTGCCGTTGCACGGCTTCGCTGTTGTTTCGTGCGAGGCCAGCATCAATCGCCGCCACCACTATCGGCCATCCAATGAATGCCAATCTGTTTAACGAGCGGCGAGTCAGTGTTGTCTGTGGGAAGTAATGGCGCAGCCAGGGTACCTACATAGAAAGCGGAATAACTTCAATATCCTTCATATTACTGAAGTATTTCAGAACATCATGCAATTCATTTACAGCCTCTTGGAGGCAGTCACCAGTCTGCTGGAGCTGCATGGTGTACGAGTGTCCGACAAACATCAGGTTGGCTTCGAGGAGAAGGGCTTCGTAATGGGCCAGATGAATATGGGCTGTGCTGTATCGTGGGGTTAACTGGAGATATAAAGAGGTCTAGGGATGTGCTACCTACTAGTAATAGACATAGGTCATCTTGATAAAAGACGTCACTGAATGCAAGACATTAGAAAGAGTCGACGACAGAGAATACCGCGATTCCGTGTCCCATTGACGTAATCTATTTCTTGTCTTCAGAACATTACCCATGCATGTCGGGAACTCCTTTGAGGGTAATCCCATTCCAGAGCTTTCCCAAGATGAAAAGATGAAGGAATTCATATCAGTAAGGACAACCGCTAGACGGCACTGCTGCTGTAGCACCTTAAAAAGAATGCGCTTGGTTTGCACGTCATACACCTTAGATTCCTGGATCTCCTCTGTGAAGTCTCCCTCCTCCAAGGTATTGTTCTCAGCATCGAAATCCTTTGTTGTAAGCTGGCTGCGTCGGCGGAGGGCGAGGGAAATCCATCGGTCGCGCAGCAGAATTGACCACCATAGACGTTTAATGGTGGATTTCTTAACACTGTCCGATGGCTTCGGTGGCTTTCCTAGGATGATGGCATTCTGTATAGCATTGGCTAGAAGTAAACTACCAATTTGAGGATCATCAGGGGAGGCTTGGTAGGAGAGCAACAATGCTCCCTGAGCCCGTTCTAATGGTTGGTCTTCGGCTTTCAGATCTAGTAGCAGCTCGAAGGTGTGTCAGTGTCGCAGAATCCGAACTCATGCCGCATAGGTACGGTGCTCACCTTGGCTCTGTTGAAGAAGGTATCACTTGCTGTGGGCCGGTCCTTAAACCCACATTCATGCAGTGCCTCCAATGACACATACTAGAAGGGTTAGCTTGCCTCTTGATGAAAGCAAACAGAAGCGGCGTACCGGACAGCTTCTGAACAACATGGCCTGTAGCACTAAGACAGAGAGATTGCGACCGTGTGATGATGCGCGATTCCCTTGCTGGCAGTACAATTGCCAGAACTCTGCCTCATCTAGTATAGGGGTGCCGACGTGGATATGCAAGAAGTACTTTTTCACAAATTCATCCAGAATCCGTCGAACGGGTATTGTAAAACATCCTTTCGAGCCTAGGTATGATATATCCCATTTGTCTAAACAAGACAACGAGCGAAGCTCGAGGAATGGATAAGAAGAGAATTCAACATTAGAGCTCGACATCGGCACACCAGGTGGACTACCTGACATCTCGAGCGACGGCGGTCTGCCGCCACTGTCAGGTCTTATTTCGTTGCTCTGCTGTGTTTGCGGTGATGGATCCAGGGGACTCTTGGGACTCTCGGTTTCCTGCAGCTTGTGCGATGCCGGGTTTCTTCTTTTCCAGATAAGGCCCTTCGATCTGGTAATTGATTAGTTCAGGCGCCTAGTCCTACTGCTGTCCAAAAAGCGATGGAATAAAAGACAAGATACATACGCGCGTGGAGCTCGCTCCCGGAAGGTGCATAGCTGGCCATCCTGGAGGCACCTGGAGCAAGGGCATCCGCCAAACGATGCGTCACAGCGCACCTTGCGCTGTTGACACCAGATACAGGCGCGAGTGGCCCTTCTGGATCGTGAGATAAACATGCGTACGTTGGCGCTTCAACTCTAACAATACGCCGCGGACTTGATCTTGCCACCTGGTGCAAGAATATTAATGACTGGAGCCGAAAACATTAGATAGGAGAGAGTAAAAGCTAGTATTGAGGGGCGCTATTGTAAAGGAGAGCCGACCTTTGGGGGGAGGCGGCTACGATCCTGACCACGATGTGCTTATTCAGTGTGAGATCTTCATCGTCCAGTACTTGGCTTTACTCTCTTGAATCAGCATTGGGGCGCGATTATGCTGTCCCTGAATCAGATTCAAAACCTTCACTAGTCCGATCCTGGGGTCAAAAGCTGCTGTGAAGATCAATGGGTAAGATTATTGTCCTCGGCTCATGCGCACGGACGCATTCTTGTTGTGATAAACGCTGATGCATACCTGTACGCGTGTCCACCTTTCATGCAGAAGCCCCATTGCAGCTGTCTAGTCGAAGGGCTATCAGATACTCTGGCGTGCGGCGTACCCCGCAATCGTGATGATCAGCATGGACGAAGTTGCATGTGGAAGCCCTCGGTCCGCGGGCATCGTCGTATTCGATACGACCCAAACTTCAGTCCATTCTGGGCGATCGGGGCGCATTGATGGCAGGGCTATCTCCTGGTCCACATACTGCACAGCCAATGTGGTGGTCAGCGGATAAATTGAGGTGAGGGAAAGTGTTCTACAGGGAGGAAGTAGCTCGATTCGACGGATGCAGATCCTAAGGTCAGCGTTCGGAATTAACAGTGGATTAAGGCGGAGATTGGCAATTTTGAGACCAATAGTAGTATAGTGAAGCTAGGAGATGCTTTACTATGGAGTGAAGCTTTCTTTGGAAACGGCTGGTTCAACACCGGACCAAGATAGTGTACATGCCTCTGCAGATCAGCGCTTTCGCATAGTCGAAGTAACAATCCGAATGAATTATGGAAACTACCCATTTCACCAAGAATTGAGACCATGGGTAATAATGGCCAAAGTGATTATCCGCGATAAAAACAAATAACAATAACGGCCTTCTTCACAGATGCTTGTAGCTCTCATGAAGGTTCATGATCTGAGAGAGCTAAACTGGCTAAGGCAACATCCAAGAGGCAACCAAGATTCCGTCACCATCAATAGGAACCTTCCGCAAAGAAACCGATACCAGATTTATTAGTCACCTGAACGTCTAGTAAGAGTGATCTCCAGATCGCACTGTACTGTTCAAGATCTGAACCGGATATCCCTTTTGTCCTGCCAGCAGAGACAAAGGCACATGGCTCACAGTATAGCCTTTGTCTAGTCCAAGTCTCCTGGATTTTCAAGGTAAGATTGAGACCACTGGGGGTCTTAGTTCAAGGCACGGGTAGTGACCTATGTATTCTTTAGGTGTATCTGTCAAAGTCGATCGACTAGCCAACGCACGGGAAAAGTCAAAGGTGAGATGCTGTCTGGCAGATAAAGGTACCAGTCATCCTCATCTATCAGACTCAGAGTACGTGTCAACACAATGCACTCGTAGTAGAAGGGATAGAAACCACTATCCTCCCAGTCGATAATTGCAGTCACAACATATTGGCCGCTAGAACCAAGGTCCTGCTTCACCATAACATTGCTAGTTCTGACATCGCCATGGGTGAACACTGATCCATCCGCCAATGTCGAAGTATCGTGCTCCAAAAGGGAGCGAAGAAGCCTAACATAAGTAGCACTACCATAGTGACGAGCGGAAAACTGTAAGTCGTCGAATCCTTTTGTTGTCGTAATGCCTTTGAATAGGCTGCACTCGTCAACACGAAGTTCCTTGACTCCCTCTCCATAAACTGCGCCAAGCGCATGACCATCCTTTTGTTGAAACTCTCTTAGATAGCAGAAAATATCGTACAGCTGACGTTGTATCAAGAGCTTCTCTTCGTGTGACATATTGGGCCATGCTTGGGCCAGAGTTGTCCCGGGAATATATGACATGAATATAACGCGAAAGGGACCCAATGCGACAAGTCCATAATAGGGCCTCGGAGCAGGAACATTGGGCGCCCGCTCCATGAGAAATTGCATACTAGTATACTCTGTGTAATCCTGATTTCCTGTCACAACTTTAGCAACGATATCCTCGTTGCATTTAACCACCACTCAATCATATTATTTGCAGCATAGTCAATGAGTGAACGTTGCATGTACAGGTGGGTGTGGGCGATCTGGCCGTGGCCCTACCTTCCATGCTGTGTTTATTGGCCCGCATTTCTGTAGTTCCACCGTGGAGCTGCATGTCAGCGGTTCCTTGTTAATTCTTTTTCTTCGAACGGGTCATCTCATATAGCAGGCGCCAAAACAAGTGAATGCTGGAAGGCGCCCTCGTGTGCCGTGTGTCACGGCCTTTAGGGAACGGTGCCACACACTTCAGTTTCCCCTTTGCCCCTCCTATTTCTTCCTAGTCCTTTGTCCTTGTACCCCTTGTCATGGATATTCAACACCAATTTCCAGGTGTGCACTGGGTCTGGGGAGGAGGCATCTCCTTTGTCTACGAGGTCTATCCTCTGATCGTGGTCAAGGTGCCTAAGTCCGGACAGGAAGAGAGAGAGAAATTTCGCAAAGAACTGAAGATATATGAGATTCTATCTCGCCATCCGCCCTACACCTCTCTGGTTTAGTGTTTTCACTATACAATAGACGGAATCTTTCTAGAGTATATGAGGGGTGCGACCCCTACTTGTATATTAATAATGTATCTACTAAGTGCGGTTGTAGATATATTTTTTGCTGATCGGAGACAATTCAATCTTACTCGAGATCCCGGTTCTCGTGTAGTTTTTAAAATGGAAAAGCTGGAGTCCCTGATGTTAGGAAAATCGTGTTAGTAGACAATTAATATCTGATTTTTAAGGAACCGACCCCCTAATATATTTAGGGATGAACGATCTTGCTCAAGGCGTTCCTTTTCTCGGATCGTCTAACCTCGCTCATGGTGACCTGCGACCTGAAAATATCCTGCTTGATCGTGACCGACTGAAACTATCGGATTTTGATTGCACGGCCGAATTCGGGACAGATTTCGAAACTTGTCTTTGTCCGTACGGAAGACTTCTGAATAGTAATGAGGCAGACCAAGGAATACCAGGAACTGCCGGCCTCCTTGGTCCTCGAGCAGAGCAGTTCGCCCTTGGTTCGGTGTACTACTTCATCAATTACGGATTTGAGGTTTATGATAATCAATCTCTTGCTGATGATCCTTATGAGCATGGACCCAAGGTTATGGACCTACTACAAGATATGAAGTTTCCGCAGCTCGGTGGCGATCCACTTATTGAAGATATCATCAATAAATGCTGGCATAACCAATATCTCACGCTTGGCGATTTGGCTACACACACAGAGACATTTCTTAAGGAACCACAAAGTGTAGCACCGAACCACGAAGCAGCTGCCTGTCCGAGATGGAGCACAGCTATAAACAGAACACCACCTCAAGTATGGTCCAGCCTCGGGTCCCAACGGCGAAGCAACGAGGAGGTAAACAATGGCGACGACTATTACAATACGGATCAGAAGCGCTCTGGTCAGCGTAGACCCTCGAAAGAGAAATTCTGCCAGGACTTGGAGAAGCGTAGACTTGTTCGCCTTCTTACTTCGAGTCGGCCCATGGAGCTTGGATTCAGCATGGAGCACAGGCATGTGCCACGAACTACTCCCGCGAACTGGGAAGGAGGAGACCACTATGGGGGGAGGTTGGAGACTTCGGACCATTTCTTTAGCTGCGGCTGGTTGATGGTAATTTTAATTTATACGATCAGATTCCTCGAAACAATGCCATCATGCAATGAACTGACCTGAAGCAGTAGAAGATGGCAACGACTACGGTTCGATAACGTAGGGAAAACGGACACAACTCGGCACCCAAGGGATTCGTGGCTAGTGATTGATCAAGCCTACTAGGTGGAGATATATATCCTTACAGAGGGGTGACTCTGGATTAGCTCCTGATCCCTATAGCGTGCAGAGTTATAAGAGAACACCATCATTGGGCACCTAGTGCCCGCAGGAGCTACACAGAATCGGGCCCTTGTAAAATGGGGTTGTCCGACAAGAAGCCATATATATACTGGAAACACCAACTATATTGCAGGAGTGGTAGTAATCGATCTAGCTAAACATATTATCTATAGACACATCGGGTGGACAGGCTTGAAGTTGCCGTGTTTTCTTTTGTTTTTCTTTCCCTTTCCTTTCGCCGTGACCGTGTCCCTTTTGCTATTGGCTCCAATGCGAAGGTAGACTCTCGAATCCAACCTTAGTTGTCCCATCGGCCAAAGGCCAAATAGCCATCTGGCCGGATCAGCATCTCTCGGACTCCACACATATACAGGCTCGTCCTCTCTTCATCATCTGGCATGTCAACAACATCCACCACCGTCGTCCAGTTCTCGAATGCCGCAGGAGGTCGGACTTCAACGCTATGCTTCCCAGGAAGGTGCAGCTGGATCCAATTTCCGTCTTCGGTATAATTACGGAGTTCAGTCAGCACCCCATCAGGTAGTCTGATCTTGACATTCAATGCACGCCTTCCCTGAATGTTCTTGGGTAGGGCCTGCCATCCGTTTGGAAGTATCATGTCGAGCAACTTAGGGTAGGTGACTGAAAACCCGCTAATTTCCCTGGCCAAAGCCTTGTTAGCTTCTGGTACACACAAAAGCTTCTCCATCGCGTCCCGGACCGCCCATTCTGGGCCCGAGGAGGCAAAGAATAAGAGTGACTGTGAAGTGGTGTTTTGAACCACCGCTTTGGCAATCGGCCGCCGTTCTTCTTCGTACGTATCGAGCAACGAAACCGGGGCGGACTTGGAGATGACTGCCGCAATCTTCCATCCTAGATTCAGAGCCTCTTGGAGGCCGACATTTAAACCCTGACCGCCGGCTGGGAGGTGTTTATGGCATGCATCTCCGACAATGAAAACACGACCTTGGCGATATCTTGTCGCTAGCCGTTGTTCATTGCTGAAACGCTTCAGCATACAAGGGTTCGAAAGATTATAGTCGACTCCGGTGATTTTGTGCAGGCTCTGATTCATTTCGTCGAGAGTCACTTCAACTGACTCCGGAACTGTGCCGCGATCACTCGCGAACACATTCAGCCTGGTCCTTCCGCTGGGGACCTTCAGGTCAGCAGCGATAACTAATCCGTGCTCATTGTGAACAATGTAAGGATTCGGCATGGCCGCGCCCAGTGTCGCTTCACCACTCATGACTGTATTGACAGGTGCATTGCCCGTGAACTCAATGTCGGCGAGTCTGCGGATCGTACTGCGAACGCCGTCTGCACCGACAAGGTACTTCGCGCTGGCGATGAACGGCCGGTTGTCGATGTAGGCACCCTTCACCATGACAGCAGGCCCAGATTGGTTGACTGAATCGACCTGGACACCCTGGATGATCACTGCACCCAGCTCCACGGCCCGCTGGAATAATATCATCTCGGTTTTATACTGAGGTACGAGTAGCACATGGTTCTGGTCCGTTTCACGGCCGAAAACACTGTAATCGAGACGAGTGTCCAGAACGCCGTAATGCCACCAATCGGTTTTTTGGCCAGCTTGAACAAAAGAGTCCAGAAGGCCTCGACAGGCGAAGATTTCCAAAGTGCGACCATGCATCACAAAAGCACGTGTTTCAGCCATGCCATCAGAATTCGTTCGTTTTTCGACCACCAGAACGGAGAGACCGGCAAGACGTAGTTCACAGGCGAGGAAGAGTCCAACTGGACCGGCTCCCACGATCACCACGTCATGAGTATTGTTTGTCATCTTGAATCGATAGGAGAGGAGAACAGAGTGTGGAATGGCTGAAGCGTTTAAAACAATGCTGGATGATGTTCTTGCTTCCAAAACTTTGACAATCCGACGGCGTTCATCCAGCTTTATAGACGCCCAGATATCCGCCATGCCAAAAGTCATACATGTCTTACCCTAACAAACAGTAGGTTTTCGCGGATACCCTCAAGCCCGGAGTTACCTGTTTCTGTACTTATTCCGGGTTTCATCTCGTCGTTTTCCTCAGCCAGGTATCGGGGTTTGGATGCTATCGGCAATCGAACATTTAATCTATATCGCCTCGTGCTATACTCCCGATACGCCACAAAGCTCAAAAAAGTATGACTAACTTGATCGGCTTTATATACCTTCTTCAGACACTCGGGGAACTAGGTCCGACAGGGTCGGATTCAAGGGTCTCGGGGTGAAGACTCGAGGTGGGTTCTGCCCTAGTCGGGCCTAGATTGTGGCGTCACCCCACCCTAATCCCGAGCCATGTAGTCCGCCGTTCCTGACCCCGTCGGAGCTAAAGCAGTCCATCCAGCCCTGTGTTTATTAAAGGTGATAACAGAACACACTTGGTCCCATTCATTACCACACTTTACAGTAACCCGATTGACCATTTGGCCGTCGACATGCAATCCGCAGAGCCCTCTCCGCGAATTGGTTCCATAAAGAACGCCATCGATGCATTCCGTAAGTGAACCCTGTTTAGCTTTCCTTTGCACGATTGACAATTCCCTCTTCCTTGGACTAATCTTGTTGCAGGACAAGGGGAGTTCATCATCGTGCTAGATGCAGCAGACCGTGAAAACGAGGGTGATTTAATTATTGCCGGCGAGTCGGTCACAGAGGCGCAGATGGCGTTTTTGGTGCGTTATACAAGGTAAGAAAGTTCACGAAGCCCAAAGAATACATGTTTCCAGCCTACTGGTTCTATGTGACTAACCCCCGGTCATAGTGGCTTAGTTTGCGCTGCTGTCACCCCTGAAATTGCCCGTCGTGCAGGTCTGCCTCAGATGGTAACCAATAACACCGATCCAAAGGGGACTGCCTACACGGTGTCGATTGATTCCAATGACCCTTCGATCACAACCGGTATATCAGCCCGGGATCGGGCTATGACCTGCCGTGCTCTTGCATCTGTCTCTGTCCGAGCAGATGACTTCCGAAGGCCAGGTCACATCATGCCTCTCCAGGCTAGAGAAGGCGGCGTGCGTGAGAGGATGGGCCATACGGAAGCTGCTATTGAATTTTGCCTTTTGGCAGGGAAGCAACCTGTGGGTATCCTTGCAGAATTGGTCAAGGATGGGGAGTCTATTGAAGGCGAGCCAAATATCCATGCTAGTGGTATGATGAGGAGAGATGAATGCCTAGAGTTTGGAAAGCGATGGGGAATCACCGTGTGCACAATTCAAGACCTGGTGGCTTACCTCAACGAAGGGGGTACTGGGAACATTTAGTAGGTAGTCACGCTCGTGTTTACCAAATTGTATACTACTGTAATTATACGGGTCTGCTACTCGTCATCTCTTTCAGCGTTTTTCTCCGTTCACCAGCAATTAACTATATGCACGCCCATGGCTGGAGCCGCGGCTCAGGTGTTTGAGTCGCAACCGGCCCTCTTATGTGAAATATATCTCATGTGTTTTATGTACACATAAAGATATGAAAGAATGCTGGCTAATGGAATTTCCCTATGAAACATTGATCAACAGGCACACCGTCAAGGAATCAAGAATTCCTTATGTTAACAGAAGGACGGAGCATTTATTAGCTCCAGGAGAATACAACTACTAGTAGTAGGCACTTTAAATGAGATGAAGTAGAGACTTGGAAATTAGAATAATGTACGAATCCAGGGATAATTTATATCGTCCACTGCAACTACCATGTCAAACGTAGTAGTAACGTGTCCATGTTTATTGAGCAGGTCAAGGTGAAGTCTATGAAGGCAATTATATATCGCAGTAGCATAAGCTGATCGTCCTTTGAGGGCACAGCGTACACGCCCTTCTATCGTCTCGGACATGAATGAGGGCTGCTCGGAATTTAGCCCAATCAGGAAATTCCCGATGACGAGGCTCGGACTGACGGTCATGTGCTCTGTTGCAACAGAGTCAACAATGTGACCCCGCACTCGTAGTAAAAGAAGTTGTTCTAATGTTCATCACAGCCATGGCAAAAGCACCGGCCATTTACCCCAGCCTTGATGGCAAGACGGTCGTCATCTCAGGCGGCGCGGAAGGAATTGGGGCTGCCACTGTCGAGCTTTTTGCATTGCAAGGCAGCCAAGTCATTTTCTTAGACATCTCTGAAGATGCAGCGCAGAAGACCATCGCTCATGTTGTTTCACGTAATCAAGAAGCTGAAGCACGCAGGGGTCCTTTGATCAAGGCTCCCATCTTCTACCCGTGCGACCTGACGGATCTCCCTGCGTTGCAGGCAACTGCAGCCAAGATTTTAGAAGAGCATGGACCAGTACATGTGTTGATCAACAACGCCGCAGCTACTGGCAGTGTCGCACGGCTTGATACTGAACATGTCACACCGGAAGCCTGGGACTTTAATATCAATACCAACCTGCGGCATGTATTCTTTCTTTCCCAGGCTTTTATTCCAGGGATGAAGGAGGCGGGGGCCGGTAGCATTGTCAACCTAGGATCCATCACCTGGCGCATTCCTGAAGCTGGCCAACCTGTGTATGCCGCGTGCAAAGCGGCAATCACGGGTCTTACGCGTGTACAGAGCAAGGAAGTCGGCGCCTCGAACATCCGAATCAACAGCGTCATGCCGGGAGCTATCGCGACAGAGAGGCAAAAGAGGGACGTTCTCACGCCTGAATATCGCGCCAAGGTCTTTCGGGTCAGAGCTTGCAACGTGATCTGGTCCCCGAGGATGTTGCGAAGGTGATCGTTTTCCTGGCCAGTGACGAAGCCAGCGGTGTGACAGGAAGCACATATGTTGTTGATGGTGGTTGGGTTAGTGACCCTTGAGCTACTGAAGGAAGTGTAAAAGGCTGGCACCGACATATGCCTGAATGAGTACCATTTTACTAGTCCATTTTCTGCTGGAATTATAGTCATGTACAGTACAAAGAGGCAGATGCGGTCAACATTCAAACATAACTGACCACGGTCACTCTTTTGATGAAAATTAGAAAATGGCTATATTTCCATCAAATTGGATGATACTCAAATACGATTTTGAGATGACGAAATATTTATTCCTCGTTTAGTGTCCTAGGCTTTATGCAGAAACTTGTTGACGATGGTTTTTCTGCCTTAAGTGAAGAGCGTGGCTAACAAGTTTGACGATTGTACCACTTCAAGTACTATTCCTTAACCCCGATGGATTATAGAATTCATAGGATAAGTCTGCCAGTGGCTGGCGTAGCCTTTCTGATTATCCTAGTTGATTCTCAAGGCATTCAGTATCTCAGCAACGAAAACATGTATCGTGCTTCTAGTCAACATACTTTGCGTGCCTTACTATATAAAGTTCTATGAGGAGTTCTGACACCGAACCTAAGAGATCAAACGTGCAGGTTGTTCATACAGCTCAGTAGACAAGCGGGATTGGGTCCAATCTTATATATTAGTGCTCGGCAGCTGTACACTAGGAGAGGGCGGGAGCTCAGAGTGCTGGGTGGGGCTTTGGGGTTTGCCGTTTTGAGCTCTGACTCCCCCGTTCGTGGGACAGTGAATTTGTGGGATTGACTTTAATGCAGGTAGAGAAGCCGAGTGTTCTGCGAGACGCAAGGATTTCCGAGGTTATATGGTTTCAAGATGCCTACTCCGTTCTCTGTGTGGGGAGGCTCATACCGGCTACTCCGCAGCAACAGTTCTCCTCTGGGGTTTGTGACAGGTTACTCCATATAGGGCATGGCTTGGGGGGTTCTACCAATCATTAATCATGTAGCCAGTCGCAGAGTTGAGAGATACAATATGAGCTCTACCTAATAGGATTGCTAAATGTATCACAGACCCGAATTCTGCTATAATAGACATGGCACAGCCTACCCACTTATCTATCTCCCTTTGATTTGTTTCTAACTGTCCGGCATACGTGTGTGGAGGAATGTAATAACCGGGCAGGATGTTCCATAAAGGCGTCTTAGGTAGTCGTGACTATATATAGTGGCTAGTGTGACAGCAGACTTTTTGCTGCAGGATAGAATTGCTATATTTGTGAAGTAGGGGGGCGCCCTTGAGGTTCCGGGTTCGGACTCAATGGCTCGGGCGCGCATTTTATGGTTTCTGGGCAGATTGTAACTCTGGTAATGATGGGAAAAAAGAGCAAATGAGAGAGGGAGGAGTGGTGGTTAAAACTTGGCATATTTGATACCTGCTGTGATTGGGTGGGCACTTGAGCTGCCACTCGAGATATCTCGATAGATTCCTCACCGAAGGATGCTCTTCTTCTCGACTGCTTGAGCTACCGAAATAGTTGAGGCTGTATCCGTAGGCCCTCATGTAAAGGGTAGTGAGAAACTAGAGCCAATCGTGGGGTTAGAAGGTGCTAAAAGAGATTACAGGAGATACACCAAGTTGATTTATCTGAACCGGACTCGATGGAAGGAACGGGGATCTGAGAGTACTTGGCGAAGAGTGATCCCCCTAAGGGCCCAGGTGCAACGTGCATGTATTCCACGGGCCTCTGACCCTACCCCGCAATCTCCATGACCTTCAGCCTGCAGGGTTTGACTTTCAACTCCGAAAATGATTGATCTGTTTGGGTCGTAGTGACATACTGACACTACTGTGGAGAACGTCGACCTCAATGCTTGGCACTGCTAATCTATCTTTGTACGCGTATTTCTATACCGGGCTTGCATCCCAGATATGCCGTGCGGGGTTCCCTTGGCGAGATCGTCAGGAAGAGCTAGGCCTGGGCAATGTATTGATTGGCACTAGAAGACTCTCAATACGGAGCCCCACAAATTCGGTTATCTACCCCGTGGGGTAAACCAGGTCGACTCGAACCAGAAGGCAGTACAAGCAAGCTCTTCGATTCTGGCAGCTGCTATGTGTCCTAAGCCAAGCAACAATGAGGAGATATAACCGCGCAGCCGAGGGTACCTATGCAGGTCTTCAATACTATGGGGGGAAAGCAAGACTACTTGAGGCGCCGACCAACTTTAAAAGGAAAAGAAACTGGTGTTCTGTGACATGAAATCTGTGACAGGCGCCTGCATATCCTCTGCCAGAATGAACAACAAACACAACAAAGCAGAAGAGATTGAGGAAGCCGGTTCTTATCCGCTTCAAGCCTTAGGTTCAATCAATGACGGAGAGGCTGATAGCGGTCCGCAGTGGACAGATGAGGAGGAAAAAAAGCTGGTGTACGTACACCAGTTACTGCTTCTGCTCATAGATGGACTAACAATCGCTTAGTCGAACGATTGACTGGCGCGTGTTCCCAATGCTATGCACCATCTTCGGGCTCTCACTATTGGACCGAACTAATATATCCTCTGCCTACATTGCTGGCCTCAAAGAGGACATTCACCTCTCGCAAGGGTGGGTTATACCGATGGCCCACACCATTGTTTGATCCTAACCTTTATAGATCACGATATAACATCGCTCTGCTTGTCTTTTTCATTGGTAGGTTCAACACGTTTCTGTGGGTGGCCAGATACATCTAACCAAAGTCAGGATATGGGTTATTCGAACTCCCATCGAACCTCGTCATCCGCCGAATCGGCGCCAGGGTGTGGCTCAGCTTCCTGATTGTATCATGGGGCGCCTGCGTTCTCGGGATGGGTTTCGTTCAGAGCTGGCAGTCCTTAACCGTGTGCCGTGTGTTGCTCGGAATCTTCGAGGCTGGACGTATGATTCTATACCCAATGATATCACCTTCATACATTAATATGTGGCCCAGTCTTCCCCGGTGCCGTCTTCATCATCGCATCGTGGTACCGGCAGTATGAGACAGCGACAAGGGTCTCGCTTTTCTATATGGCCGCACTGATTGCCTCTGGATTCGGGCCGATCCTCGCTTACGTGTTTTCCTTGATTCGAGTTGGTGATGGAATATACAGACAGGGCTGGCGGTGGATTTTTATTATCGAGGGGATTGCGACCATTGTGGCCGGGATTGCTGCTGCGTTTTTCCTCGTGGAGTGTACGCTTTACCTGCCCCGCTGAGCCCGCTGAGAGTTAAGGCTGACCGAATAAAGTCCCCGATAAAGCACGTTGGTTGACGCCCCGACAGAAACAGATTGCGATCGCCCGGCTGTCGGATGATAAGCGCGAGAGAGAGTATAAACACCCCAGTATTAAGGAGGCGATGGTAATGATCGGAGATTGGAAGATCATCGTCTAGTAATGCGCTCCCAGCCCTACCCCGTGCCTAGTCGGCATGCAGTTATCTGAACTAATGGACCTAGTTCTATCCAGTACTTCATCGCCGCCTCGAGCGTCTACTCAATTGCCTACTTCAAGACCATCATTCTCCGAGAAGGAATGGGCTTCAGCTACGCCCTGGCCCAAATCCTCTCATCACCACCGTATGTATTTGCTGTGATCATGTCTCTGGTTATGGCCTGGCTGTCCGATAAGTATAAAATCCGCTGGGCCATTCTCGTGGTCCAATCGCTTTCCGCAGTCGTTGGGCTCCTCATCACTCTGTACTGCAAACCACCAGGCGTTCGTTACTTTGGTCTGTTCATTGCCGTATTCGGGACGCAGGCGAATATACCAGGGACACTATCATATGGCCAAAGCCAGATCCCGACTGTGGAGAAACGCGGTGTGGTCGCGGCAGCTATGATATCCGTCGGTGCTGCTGGGGGGATTGCGGGGTCCACCATTTTTAGGACGCAGGACGCGCCTGTAAGTATCCTCTTGGCGCTTTATGGTGTGTTCTTCTTCCCACCATTTTACTGATTTGTGCCTGTAGAGATATCTCCCTGGAATGTGGGCCACGATCGCTATGCAAATGCTATATACCGTTGTGACGTTGGTCTTTTCGTTTTACCTCAAGCGACAGAACCGCCTTGTAGACGAAAAGAAGCGAGGTGACTTGGAGGGCGTGTCCGGGTTTCGATATGCCCCTTGATTCGGTTTGGGACTATATTATGAAGCGCCAAAACACTGGTTCCGTTTGATCGAACTTTAGTGACCGCACAAAATCAGTTTCCAGGCCGAAGTTACCGTCAGTTCACACCCGCTCGGTCATACTTCGTGTCCTTCCTGTTGCCTTGTTGTTGTAGTTAGTTAACCCGTATTATTGTTTATTTAGTGCAGCGTAGTAGCTAGCTTTATGAATCAGGACTTAGTATTTTTGTGGCTATGACCTCTACTCCGTATGCAATCTCCGGAATTCACACTTTCAATAAAAAGCTCAGTTCTGGGCAGATCTCCTAGAACTTAGTGCCTGTGCTTATTGAAGCGCATTAAAAGTAATATCTTTGACGTATATCAGGGGTAAATGCCAAGACTTGTCGAAAAAAAAAAAAAATATCAAAAACGGACTTAAGAGATTTCTACAGCCAATCTATAGAAGACAAAAAGAACAAAGTTTCAACATAAAAAAAAAGCCTACTCCCTATCATGTCCCACATGGCCACATCCGATCTCGAACGAGCGCATGCTTGCACAGCGCTATTATCTCATGCCTTGTGGAACAGTGAATAATTTGGTTCGCAGACAGTTCCTGGAGTGGGCAGTGTGCCGTTCAGAAAGTATTGCTGGATATGACGGATTGTGCAGTTTGACGGTTGAGCGATAGATGTGTGCTATATAGATATGTTAGAATCACAATTGAAACAGGATAACACGTAAGGAACGTACCCCGTAGCTGTTCTGCTGTAACACAACACTACCCTCTAGTCCTGCGCTGACATTCCGAGCGGACACGAGAGGCGTGGCAGGATCATAGGTATTGCCGATCAATAAAACTGGGTTCTTGGTTTTCACATGGAAGTTGCCGCTATATCGCTCTTTAGCCTCGCCTCCCCAGCGTATACACTGCATGGCGGTGGTAGATGCGACATCCCCGAACCACTTTATTGATTGCAGGTTTTTGTTGATAAGAGGGGTAACGTCGGATAGACTTGTGGCTCGTGTAGATTTGTCGTCGCATTTAATGCCAGCCAAAGCTTCAGAAAATCCTGGAGAAGAGCTCGATGAGTCCTCCGAGCCAGCACCCATGTCTGTGAGGTTCCCAGTCATTAGACCATCAAGTAGAGCGGCGAGCTGAGGCCATTGACCTGGCCAGTAGAGAGTTGAGAAAATCTGGCCTTTGATGGTTGAGTAGTCGATAATAGACTGGCCAATTTGAATAGGCTGGTATTTGATGGACTCGAAGAAATGGGACAGGGTTCTCCCAAGGCTAGCAGCAGTCGTATTTCCACGAGCCAAGGGGCAGTTGTTGGGCGAATCGACACAGCTGGACAAGAAGCCCTCAAACGCTTTTCCGGCGTCGGTGAACATCTCAAAATCTCTGTTGATCCTGTTAACCACCCGTTATAAACAGATCACCTGAAGAAATTAACTCACAGTCCATGGTAGTACTCATGAGGGTTCTGCACCCCATCCAAGATTACCTTGTCCATGCGATCTGGGAACATAGAAGCAACTGTTGCGCCCAAAACCGTTCCGTAGGAAATACCTAGTGATGATTAGCTGACTGCATCGAGTACAACTATCCGGTCCGAAGCATTCGTACCCCAGTATCGCAACTTTCCATCTTCGCCAAGGGCATCCACAATCTGCATCATATCTCTCGCCACGAATGCAGTACCGACAAGAGTGGCATTATCCTTCAGACGACCAAGGCAGGTGTCTGAGAAAACCTTCCCAGATGTCCATAGTCTTCCCAAGGCTGTATCGGAAGAATTGACCAGCTCCTGGTGAAGAGTTAACTGACTAACTGTTCTCTCAATGGCGTTATCATAGCAAGAGAAGTTGAGAGTGTTGCCAGTTCCTCTACATATCTTCATCAGCCCAGCGCAGCCCGAAACATGACCTGTGTCGCTTACCTTGGATCAAAGCTTATCATGTCATGGTAGCCACCGGTCATCCTGTGGAAACTAGTGAGCATTGTCTGTGAGATAATATTTTTGGAAAGCCATGCTTACGGCTGCATCTGGTCTGCGATTGAAGCTAGATTATGCAGGCCATCGCCGCCTGGACCACCGAAATTAAATAAAATACTTCCTCTGGATGGTTTGTTCACGGCAGCAACTCTGATAAGGTCAAGACTAAGGGTCGCTGTCGAGTCCTTGTCTGTATAGTCCAGTGGAACGTCCAGCTTGCTGCATTCTATGGGGAGGGTGCCATTGAAACCACAAGGGCCCCATTTGAGCTTTGGCGATCGTGCCTCGGAGTTCCAGACCGGAATAGCGCCGGCATAAGCCGTAGCGAGTAATGAGAGTGGAAATATAACTTGAGAGAAGAGCATATCGAATGATGTTGATGGGATTTAACACAGGTATGGTGAGATGGGAGGTGCCTGTTTATATATTCAACCAGGTCTGATCAAGTAAGTTACGACATGATTCTCAGTGATGCCAGCACCAGAAATGGCCCCAACCATGGCTCGTAATCGTAGCCATTCAAAGGACTCTATCCACATTCATCACATCGTAGATTGATGTCCTGGTTGCCTGACCCAGAAAAGGTACGTAGGCCAAGTATTCTGCAAAGGGTATGGCAAGGCTGGGCTGAATATCGTTTCATGGATATACTAGACAAGTCAGAAGAAAAATACCAAATGTGGTATAGTGAGAAAATAAAAAAATAAGGATCATCGCTCCTCGAAGATTCGAAGCTGTTGGGAGCGCCAGGTAGAACCAAAAGCGGTTAGCGCGTCTGTAGCACAGCCCTCAGCCATCACCGACAGTTGCTTTGCTCGAAGCAATAGGCTCCACGTTGTTCTCTTGGCTGTGGCCCAGCGCATGGCGGGCTCACGTCGAGTTCTTGGACAAAAGTTTCAGGTGTATTTTACTGCGGCCAAAACGCCATTGAAGAACCTATGTCGGTATGAGTAGTTCATCGGTGCGCTCAGTTTTATAGACTTTATTCGCAATTTGGGTACATATCGAGGTCAGAATGGCAATCTGCCCGTGATTTCTAAGATATTCCATGGAGAGTCACTGTCTATATATAATACACTTTACCACACAGAATGGCCAAGGGCCATCAACGACGTCGAACGTTAACATCGATAGCCACCGGCTTATACAGCCAATACGATGTGGTCTGTATCTCCTCGTCACACCCAAGTTCGAACGCAAAAGACCTTAGAAGCTCCGGGATGGCCTTGTAAATCTCGCACATTGATATCTAAACATCGATTCTTCAATAAGATCTCCCCCGGATAGATCGTACTAAGAGACGGAACTGAACTCACATTCTTCCCAAGACAAGTCCTAGCCCCCATCCCGAACTGCATAATATGCCGATCCATCCTACTGGCATCCCCGTCAATCCACCTCTCGGGTCGAAACCGATCCGCGTCTTCTCCGAAAATAGTCTTGCTGAAATGCATAACCCCCGGGTTCACCCCTATCCGCGCATTTCCGGGGATATAGTGCTCGCCAATCATGCAACCAGATGATGGCGCGTGACGGGGGAACGACACGCCAGTGATTGGGTGCATACGGATTCCTTCTTTAATGCAGGCGGCTAGGTAGGGCAGTTTAACGGCCTCATTGTAGGAAATACGCGGCGTGCTGAGTTGGTTGCACTTGACGGCGGCATCAATTTCAGCGGTCAGCTTTGCATATACGCGGGGGGTGCGAAGAATGTGATAGAGAATGCCAGAGAGCGTGAGAGCTGTTGTTTCGCTTCCGGCAAAGCTGCGTATATATCTGTCAGTAAGGAAGCATTAGTGGGTTGAGGGAGCCTACAATGCACCAAACGACTCCATCTTGACATCATCAAGCACGAAATCAAGTTCCTCGCCTCTTTTGTGCGAGATTTCGAGCAGCTTGCTTAGGATGTCTTGTCGTTGAGATTCAGACTCCGAATCACTCTGTAGAGTAGCGAGGCGGTCTTTGAGCATTGCATTTGTCGCGTCAGTCAGATTTTCTAGCGCTCCCAGCGCTCGTCGGACCTTTGGGAACAGGAACCCGGTCAGCATGAATAGACCCCGGACGTAGGTAGGCATATTGGCGGCCAGGAACTGAACAGGGACCAAATCCTCCGTTGCGTCTATGTACCCGAGGTGGTCACCGCCGGCTTGGAGGAAGCCGAACATTTTGCTGAAGTATAGCTCACCGATCACGTCGTATGCGTACCTATACACTTGTCAGCATTTAATTCTGAAGAGGTGGGAGTGAGTACATTCGGGTCCATATCCACAAATCGAAAGATTTCTTGCTATCCGCCATCTCCCCCAGCTTCTCGAGCCAAATGTCGATGCACTTCTCAATGTACTTTTCTGATTGGAGGATGCTTGTCATTGTGTAAACATGGCTGACGATGCGGCGGCGCTCCCCGTGTTGCTTTCCGCCTTCTGACGAGAAGTGGTCGGGGAATCGTGCTGCTCTTATCAGTTTTTGCTCTGCATAGGACTGCGCTCTGGCGTACCCCAGGGTGGTCTGAAAGCCAAATAGAAGTCGGTCTAGTTCGTTGGTCAGTGAAATTGTGCTCTGACCTAGGGCCATACCTTGGTTGTGAGAGATTTGGTTCCGTAGAGCGTTTGGATTGCGTCCGGATCACTGGTGACCAGCTCGTTGGGGGCGATACGAACGACAGGTCCTATACGTCATAAACATGGGTGAACTATATCTAAGGGGAAGCTCAAACCATATTTCGCATGTAGCTTCATCTGCCTCTTCTCAGCATTCCCAGGAAGCACATGAAGAAGCGTCCACAGTCTCGTGACAGACGCCCAGAACGGTCCAGGAAACTTGGCGAGAGGGTGGAACCATCGTGTGTAGATGATCCAAACGGCCCAATACGTTACAACCCCAACAAGGGTGCCCTGAGCTAACAGGGATCTATCTGGCAGTCTCAGCAAGTCCATTATTCGACGGATTACAATTGCACTGCTGTGTAGTGGCCAGAGAAAGACCCCTGTGGGCGCACAGCCCTCTTAATATAACGATTAACTAGTGCGGCAGACTTCGATGCGTATCTAGCGCTAGTCATGGTCGGCGCTCCAGCTCCACAGTCCAGGTCCAAAGAATTGACTAGAGGACGAACCAGTTAGCTTTGATTACAATCCAAGTCGGATTCAAATCAACGGTAAACCACCGTCTTGCACCGGCCCGGCACGGACAGAGTTAGTGCCAGACTAAAACAGTAGTCCTGGTCGGTTCGTGATATTTTATTCGAGGCCTGAGATTACTCCGCAGCGGCATGAGCTAGCTAGAGCAGTGAAATTGTGCCAAGGAGATAGTCCAGAGGCAAGATCGGGACAAGCAAATGGGTGAAATATTTTAAGAGGTAATGTCCTCCAGGCCTTCCCGAATCCGTGCTGGGCCACGCATTTTATTCAACATGATATAGACTAGCTGTATGAACATCTGAGCTGTCGCTCTACTTGCAATTAGGGTCGCTTGTCAGCAAATGCCTCCATGCGCGGTAAGCCGAATTCACTTAAACCTGGTGGTATGAGCTAATATTATCCAGGCGACATCCATAGAGGCAGGGCGCAATGGCTCATATTGTTCGCCCGTTGACACTCAGTGTGTTTGCGCAGATACAGCGCTGCAGCAGAATATGAGCAGTTGAATTATGATGACGTGTACAGTTAAAGAAGCATTGAGTATGTGCCTCTCGTAGAGCTCACTTTCTTCGCTGACTTGCATAGCCTCACACAATGGGTCTAACACAATGTGCGGGATTGAACCTCGCGATATTTCTCATATCACGACAACCGTTACAGGTGTTTTTATGGGTCTCGCGATACTGCTTACCTTCATGCGGTGATCCGAGTCGCATGATCACTTTGGGCCGGAGGATGCCTTCGCCATCTTAGCCTTGGTATGCCTCTTCAGAAACACTAGTGAAAGAGTGAAGGCTTGAGGAAATGATAGATCTTTACCGTTCCAATGGGAGCACTCGAATACCCAAGTATATTGGATTTCTCCTCTCGGGTTTGATTCAATGCTAATCTGACCAGTGGCAAAGGATGGCTATGGGAAACACATCTGGACCCTCCCCTTTGACAACATTACGCGCATTTTGAAGTTCACCTGGCTCCTACAACTGCTCTACATCCCTGCCCTAGCCGCAACCAAAATGGCATTCTAATGTCTGTATCCGGCAAGCCACCTGGTTGCTCATAGCTATCAACGCCCTGTGCCTTTTGATCTATGCCTTTTGCAACTGCATTTAACTGTCTCCCCGTATCATATATCGGATAAAATGGCATGGGGAAACAGAAGGTTCATGTCTCAATTTAATGCCCTTGGCATCGCGAATGCGACCAGCAATATTGCATTCGACCGGGCAGTTATTGGGCTTCCGCTGCACAAGATAGCCGGTCTTTCTGTAAGCTTGTCACGGAAGATCATTTTGTTGTCCATGTTTGGGCTAGGATTCTTGTAGATATAGCTTTCGTCTCCAAAACCCACTGATTGCTAACCTATATAGTTTAACAGTTGTCAGCATCCTCAGACTCAGAGTCGTGATCACCTACGCAACAAGCACAAGCGCTACATGTACATCCCCCCTTCTCCAACAGCAAAGTTCATCTTAACTAACATCTACCCCGCAGACGACACAGTTCCCACCTCCTACTGGTCCATAATCGAATGCTTCAGCGGCATAGTCTGCATCAACCTACCTTCCGCGCGTCGTCTCTACCGCAAAGTCACTTACCTCTGTTTCGGTACCCTTCAGACGGGGCAGGAGGAGGGCCATCAGAACGTCACGCCGGGCTACTCATCCGCGTCTAAGAAAAGGAAGCTGCCGATGGAACTCTCAATTTTGAAAACGGCTGCGACAACGGTCCGGCGCGAGATAGAGACGGAGACGGAGTCTTTGGTTCGAGTTTCCAAGAGCCGGGAGGGAGTTCATTTGATATGTTGAATATGACGGGTTGATTTTGTTCTTCTGGGCTGGTTCAGTCTGCTGTCTGTGTTGCTTCTTTGGATTAGGTATACCATGCTACATTCGAACACGGGATGAATAACGCAAGGCCATGAAGTATACGGGGGACGGGATAGAAATTGATCATCTATCTTAGTTGGTAAGGAAGAATCTGTAAAGGACAACTAAGAATAGTACTATGTCGGTATGTTTAATATTAAATTCCTTTTTGTAACTCCGTGTCGTGGTTATCGGATATCTCGTATGCGATGTTGTTCCGTGCTACTAAATATATCATCAGCAGATAATGAGTTTAGGTATAAAAGTGCTACTATTGTAAATATATTCGGTGAGTTTAAAGTGAATATTGAAGGACTCATAGTCCTGGGATATGAAGACGTAAGAATGGCAATTTTGATGGTAATCTATGACTGAATATCCTTATTTAGTGCTTCTTCCTTGGTCGCTATTTGACGCTGACCATATATAACCCTAGTTACACTGTATGGCAATTGGCAATCTATGTTTTCCAACATATACAACATTTATAGTCTAAGTTCTCTATCATCCCCGAAACACCTGCTGTCTATGCAAACAAAACAAAACACCCATAACAATAGACGATACCAGATAAGATGAAAAGAATTATTGATCATATCCCAACATCTGCGCCAACGTGGTGCTATAATGAGCAGGCTTCCCAGTGTCATCGGTAGGAACTCTCTGCGATGCAAACGCCAGGAAAACACCCTCCCAATGTCCATCCGGGAACCGGAAGAAGAGGCCACCATCTTCAAACACACCGTTTTCAAACTGCGGTAGGTTTCCCTGGTTCAAATGAATGTCATGAATACCGTCGTTGTATGGCTGACCAAAGATATACATGGTCGCTCTGTGACGAATTGCATCGTTTAGGATGGGCTCCATCAGGTCTAGCACATCATTCATTGGGCCGGGGATGTCATGAGGAAGCAGTCGACCTGCCTCGACGTCGACGAGACCCGGGGTGCGGAGATAGTCGATTCCTGGCACGGAGCCGGTGTGGTGGTCGTGATTGTGAGATTTTATAGGGTGGAGGCCTGGATCGAGCTGCTCGAGATGACGAGCTACCGGGTTGTGCAGATCTCGATCCAGCCAAAAGACTAGTCGAGTATCTCTATTTGTGGATTTGACATTGATAGCTGCTTCATATTCTTTGTCCATATGCGAGCCGTCGGTGAAGTGGAGGTAAATGTGGGGAGATCTGGAGTCCTGACGGGCAGTCTCAGCTCTGTATCTGGTGGGCTTGCCAACCCAGACGCCGTAATGGGGAATTGCCATGCTGAGTGGGTTGAAGCTAGATGCGCAAGGAATAGACTTGCCCAGAAAGCGGGAGAGTGATGGCCAGTCCAAAACGTGGCGGACCGTTGACCATATTTATCCGCTTCGCTCACTTAATCTCAGTACCGTGTCTACTGAAACAAACCGGCATCGCCAGCGGTGAAGATCAACTCTGATCTACCATGAATTTAGGAGTATCGGCGCAGCTAAATGGGAAACAACTGAGGCGATTGGCTGTCTTGCCCCCGCTCTGGGCACTATTAAGCCGTGAGGGGCAAGGTAAACGACACCGCTGAATGCTATCAATATCTATTACTTACCCGAATAGTCCTTGGGAATCGACTTTTTTTCACGGTTGAGATCACACAGAGTACTACTGGGGTCTCGCCACGGGTTGAGCCCTGTGAGGCTGAGACATTGGCATCCAGACTTCTGCCTCAGGCACCGACCGAGGCAAGAACTCACTGGGTCACATGACCCAGCTGCTGCTTCGCTCCCATTTGTTTACTATGATCACAGCAAAACTCCGCGCACTTCCTAAATTTGAAGCCATTTAACACACTACAAAGCCTACATTTCGAGTCCTACCACAGTCTGGACTAGGACCTAAGCCCCTTTAGGGATATAATATTTGACTCACCCAGAAGAGTACTAGTACTTCAATTGATACTTGGCGAACCATGATCCTGTTCAACAATGTTTTCAGCAAGAAGCCAAGCTCATCTCCCTGATATCAACCTTTTCGGACCCCATCCCCCCCACATCAATCATCCCACCGAACGCCGCGTGGACCGGCTGATCCATCGCAGTTGGACCCTCCAATCGCAGCACCAGCAAACACCGTTTCCCCCGCACATCTCCCTTCATGTCGACATTCCACAAAGGCAGCAACCAGGCATTCGCCAGAAGAGGATCCTCCGCCACAGTGACTGTCTGGGAAGACACGATCCGCAACCCATTCGAGTCCTGGCGATAGTGACAGAAATACGTGATATAGTCTTTTGAGACACGGAAGAGGCTGATTCTCTGACCATCGCGCGCTTTTACACGGAGGTCCTCGGAGATGAAATCCTCGTCCGAGAAGTGGAGTGTTGGCTCCTTCTCAAGAGGCAATTCCGGGTCGGTATGTGATTCGACTACGAAGAGACTGGCAGGTAGCAAGGCGTCATCCACGATGTCCGTCCACTGGAAGGGCCGTTTGACGGTCCCTGTCGCTCCCTCCTCTTCGACTTGACACTCCCAAAATGGCAGAAAAAGCATCATCCATTGATACTTGTCCACGAGTGCGGAGAGAAACCTTCTCTTGATTTCTGGCTTGGGGAAGTCGTAGCTGACTTCGATATTCTCCACTTCCATGGCGCCAATCAACGCCCAGCAGGAGTCTTGTATCATGCCATACTTTCGGCTGTTCTTCCCACACAGAATAGACAGAGGGCTAAAGGTGAAGAATCCGACTAGCCCGGACTGAGCTAAAGTTTGAATTGATCGACGTAACCAAATGACCGACTCCGGTGATTTCGGCAGCAGATGCCCGAACTGACCGGCACCAGGTCTTGTGGTGTCCGGGTCGTGACCTTCACTTTGTATAAAATAGGCCGAGGCTGAATTACGAGCTAGGACGGACACCGGGATTGACAGATCACGAACGGTGGCCTGGCTGCCGTTGTAGAACCTGCTATCGGAGAAGGTATTCCCATGCCCATCGATCAGAAGAGTGCTCCCTAGAAGGACGCCTTCCTGTAATGTCCAACCAGACTTCAACCAGTGCTCGTCCATTTGAGCAGTTCGAAGCCAGTTCTCGACCTTCTCTGTATATTCTTGAACGAGCTTTGGTTCCTGGTTACCAGGTCGTGACATTTCCAGCAGCAGGTCTTTCATTGCAGAATCCTCGTCCCATGAAGTCGGATGGAGCCAGACGATACTTTTAGCCGCGTTTTTGTAAATGTGCCTGGGAATGATTAGACTACGCACCGGACGCTTTGTAAAGAGACTCTTCTCGTTTCGCTCCAAGTAGGTGAAGCCGAACAAGGGCCAACCACAAAGCCAGGATTGTCTACTTACAATTGTTTTCCGATCTCCTCCCCTTTGGCCTTGAATAGCTCAGGGTCAAGCTGGTGCTTCAAACCCTGAGGAACACACATCCAATCCCACCAAACATACCGAGTTCCCATCTTCTCCATCACCTGTCTTGCCCTCGCCAGGGGCCATTTTGACGTAGTAGGTACCGTCCACACAACCCCCTCGGGCGTATCCGATGCCGGTTTCTCCCACTGCGCAATATACCCCCAGGTATATGACACCACGCCGTAGCCTTCGTGGTCAAGGATCTCCCTGGGAACTTCCGTATATCGCTGGATTCTCCACTCCTGCAGGTCCAGCAGTCAACGTGGGGTCTTGGGGTCGTTGGGGGGTACGTTGATCCTGCCCATGTTGAGGATGATATCGATCTTGGAGAATGCGGTGGAATTTCGGGCTGTGTTGAACGGACGGTTCAGCTGGCTTTTATCAACGACACTCAGCCGCATATGGATAGTGTAATGAAACGCTCGGGGTCGAACGAGGGAGGGGCAATGACTCCACCAGTCCTTTCCAACCAGACCCAAAGAGGATCGTTGCTCACCGACTTTGCAGGCTTAGCTGAAGTCTGCCATTCTCCGCTGCAGGTCTTTCCCCGATTTGTGTGGAGGGGGCCATGACCCCCAACTGGAGCCCAAAACCCTAGCGAGGGTGTGGAGGCGGCTACGAACTGATGTCAGCCTGCATGAGATGGACGCTGAGCTGTGCAGGGCTACCGTGGCATTACGCGAGACAACGCCTGATATATGGTGCTGAAGAAAGTATTCGACGGCCCCAAATGGGCAGTCATTTTGGGACTATTGATTATGGCTACGAGGTGTACCAATGAATGGCAACATTGTAGACTAAAGGCAAAGCTTCAACTTTCACTAGTCGACGAATGTAGTTGCTTCCCTCTTGCGGGTCAAGTCTATTATCTCCAGCGATCATGAGCAACCACCGCTTCAAGATTGCTCGCCTGCAGCCTTGACTATTTTCGAGCCAATTTGTTCGTACAGATCGGCAGCACTCCTTCCGGGTGCCCATTGCGCCTCAATGTACACCGGTTTATTATTCCATCGAGCTTCAACTTTGAAAGTCAGGGGCTTCTTCTTCGCAAATACCTCTGTACAACCAGTTACGACAATGCGTTTCACAGTGGGGATGCCCTGCTCGAGAACGTGAACATATCCTCGCGCCAATTTTGTCGTCTTGTCGATGCCTGTTCGGACCTCTTGAAGCTTCTTCTTAATGTTCTGGATCTGAGCCGTGACACTTTTATGGTCTTGGAGCTTGGCCTTGTATGCATCCTCGAAGGGCCTCGTTTTGAGCTCGCCTCGAAGCTCCTCAATCTCCTTTTGTAACTTCTTCTCCTCCTTGGTGACCTGGCCTTTATTCTTTTCGAGCTCCTGGTGGGCTCGCTGGAGCTTCGCCTCTATTTCTTTGCTTATTTCTTCGAGGTTTTGAATGGCCGCAACCTTCCTGTTGAGTGTCTTTCTCTTATCCGTTTCCAGTACCTCGATAGCCTTGTAATGCTCACCATTGATGATATGGTGTAGGGCTATGGCGTGTTTCTCAATCTGCTGTGCTGCGTCGTTGAGACCTTTCTCAATATTCATCCATAACTCAGTGCTGAGGAACAGCCCTGCTGCATGACGGAGTTCAGCGTCGGCAGCCTTTTTGGCGAGGATCCACTCCAGGTTGGCCTCTTCTTTCTTCGTTCGCGTATTCTATGAGGCAGGTTGATTAGCAATTTGTGGCTACTGAGTACCAAGACGCCCTGTCTTACCCAGTATGTGGCTCCACCCCAATCCCAGTTGTCCCATGCCTTCCACGCTTTGGAGCGGCATTTCTTGACTTCCTCCCATTGGCGATCCTCCTCCGCTGTGGACCGAGAATGGTGAGTACTTCTCGGGATTATAAACATCGTGAAATGAAGGGTAAATCCACTTACCCACCGTGGCAAAAGCAGTCTAAATCTATATATTAGGGTTAACAATAACAAATCAATACATTATCTATTTAAATCTAATCTAGATTTCGCATGGAGTCGGATTCAATTAACTTAAATCTATGCAGACTCGGGGCGGGGAGAATAGTCAGTCAATTACCGAGTCGGGCCCGGGTCCGAGATCTCGAACCCGAGCTCCAGTTACTAATATATATCCACATCGTCTTTCAATGGGACCAAGCTCATCTCCAACCCCGGAGTTCTCTGGTTTAGACAAGTTGAAATGGGTGAAGTTCGGTATTCTGATTCAGTCTAAGGTTTTTCATCCATGTAGTCAATTGTTTCTGTTGAATCACTGATTACTGTGGATCAAAAAGTGAGCATTGGGGTCAATAGACCTTGGAGATTCTGTCGGCGAATAGGGCTTGCCATGGCATCTCTGGCAATTAGGTGTGCGGCTTGAGGCATAGTCCACTTTGTTTGCACTGTTTCCATGTAGTTAGGCTATAGTTATGCCTTCTTCCTTCCCCCCTCACGCGTACCTAGAATTCTGCATATGATAGTGCCAATATAATTACTATTGAAAGGCTGTCGCATATATGCTAATCATGGCGGTCTATGTACATTAAGTGTCTAGAGGTGTTTGTCTGCGCATACATTGCTTGCTGTTCAGCTGTCCGTTGAGAAATGGGTCATGGGTCTTGGATGAATAAAGAGATTTTGGTAGTGAAAAAGGCTTCTAGACCGCACCGCAGGTAAATGGACTGTGGACATTGCCGGTACGATAATTGTTTCTCTGGGAAGATCTGTCAGCACACGTGCATTGGACAAAGGGGAAGGTAACTTACTATATCCTGGATACTGGAATAAAGGCCGCCGACCAACACGACAAGACCAAAGATGAAGACAAAGAGGTTCACAATGCTGAGGAGAAGGTTTTCCCGCGAGCACCAGCTGCCCTTGCGAAGTAGGAAGAACCACATCACCGGGGGCAGATAGAACGAGAACCCCGATGTGAACAACGCCGACGTGATCGAGAGTAGATCGTCGAAGAATGGAACCGCCTCTGCAATCACCCAGGCCAGTATTGTGAGGACCGTGATTAAAGCCAACCAGGTAATCCAGCCCTTGGTTGTATTAACATAACGGGTCACACTGTTTTCGTAGATACGGCCGTGGATCAAACGCCCTGCGACAATCGTTCCGATCGCGCCGGAAATGAAGATCACCGGGAGCGCTATGCCAAAGGCAACCTTGCTCACGAGGGAGCCAGCGGAGAGGAGCGCAGGCGATTGGACCTCTTGGCCGACAAAGGCGTAGATGGTCGCTCCGGTGACGGTATAGATTACGATCTGCAGGATACCAAGGGTCCAGATCGATTTGGTGAAGTCCTTCGGCGTGTGCATCTCGTCCATGAAGGAGAACAAGCAGCTGGCGAACGTGTACGCAAACACAATGTTGCTAATGGCAATAAAGGCATCCGAGAAGCTTGGATCACCCTGTGGAAGGGCCGACCAGTCGACCTTGGAGAGTCCCGACTGAGTGCCTTGGATACCGGTGGCTATGATTGTGATGCCAATAGCGGCCACGATCGATACAAAATCAATGTAGCCCAGCCAAGCCATGTCGGCAAAGGATGACGGGATGGATAGTAACAGAAGAATCACGGCAGAAACAATGCTGAAGGCCACGGAGCAGACATTGTTGCTATCGGTGATATGGCGCCATGCAATCGTTCCCGTTAGGCAATTTGACCCAGTGAGGAAGACAAGCTGCAGGATCAACATGAAGGTGAACAGTTCATTGCCCACACGGCCCATCAAGAGACCACCAGCGTCACCATAGTGTCGGACGCCAGGAAAGGCGAGTTTTACCTTACCGATGATCCAGGATGTATAGATGGCAATTAGCCCAATGCCTACACAGCAGATCACCCCTGCAACCATTCCCAAGGATGCAAAGGCGGACGGAATTGAGAGCGCTCCCAGACCGATTGCCTCGATAATCAGCATGATCGTGAGGCGTTTCCAGCCCAGACGATGGTATTTGGCCTCACCGGCCTCGATGATCTGCTGCTCGCCGTCGTCCAGCGCGTCGGGCAGCACCTTGCTATCTGGAGACCAACCATTGGGTTTGGGGGTGTCCATCTTGCCCACACCACCACCATTGCCTTGACTGGCGTCTACTATTTCTCTCGGGCAGCTCATAGTGAGGAGAGCTGTTGGGAGCCTGTGCTGAGAGGGAAACGGGGAAGGATGCCACACGTAAATCGTAACATTAGACGTTTGATGAGCAATGATAAATGCAATGTAACCAATCTCTTCACTTTTTTTTGAGTCATTTTTTTTTTTTTTTTTTTTTTTTTTTTTTTTTTTCAATCTGGGGTACCTGGTCATAGATTACCACTGTTGGTAAGGTTGAAATCGGAGTACATTCCGCATGCGGTCTGCAGGGATTCAATTCAATCCCATTGGTCAGTGCCTGAAAGAGCAATGACTCAGCGACGCCCATCAGCCAATGACAAAGAATCGGGAAACCGAGTGGTATCCGGATTTCCCTAGTGGTTACTTTCGGAAAATGTCCAAGAAAATTCTGTCGGGGATCGACATGAGGTTATCAACGCGATTCGGCGTTTACAAAGCTTCAATCTTCATGGGTCTATGTTGTGCGGCTCTCCGTAGAGCAGTGCAGTATTCCCTTCTTTGTATTTCAACCACCTGAGCTTGACGAACTCGAATCTACAAACAAATTATTCATATTGCTAGGTTCGCCTTGGCTTACATGGATTGTGTGTATCCGCAGCGCCACAAAGTCTTACATTATTTTATTAGTTACTTTATGTGACGTTGAAGTTCGGTTCGCGTTCTGATTGGTTAATGCCCTTGCGGCTAAATACAAGGATTGCAACTAGGGAAAAAATCTCAACCTCGGGCCGGGCCATACTATTTCCCCTGGCCAGAATCCTGCAACAGGGGCGACGAATCGATCAACGTATCCCTGGGATTTAGGAGCACATATGGAGTACGTAGTACGGAGTCAGAATCTTACAGAAGGATTAAGGTAATTTCTATGACAGCCCTAAATATCCCATACCCGCACGGGGGAGGGCATAAAATCGCTCACTAGCTTCCAAATCCTTCTCCACATGTGCAAGCTATCGGATTGCACCACAACTTGCGTGTTGTCGTGTGCGACCCTCTGAAAGATCTCCAGTAGAACAGACTCATCGTACCCTCTATCCAAAATGTCATCCATCCCCTCGAAGATGAGCATTGTGACTGCGTCAGTCTTCAACCATCCACGAGTGATGCACTCCCATATCCGGCCAGGTGTCCCTATGACTATATCGGGGACCCGCCCCATCTCCGACCCTTGGAGCTCCGCAATCTTGTCCTGAGCATCATAGAACCCTCTAGGACAGCAGTAGACTTTCACTGATGGCATTGCGGACGCCAGCGTTCGGGCGATACTCTGCACCGTCCATGCTAATTCAAACGCCGGGCTTACAAACAGGGCTTGGCATTGGGTTGGAGTATCAGGCGGAGCAGCTGTATAGATCCGTTGGAGGATGGAGACCATGAGGTACAGCCGTTTAAGAGGGAACGGGCCTTGGGCGAGGACATGGTGACCTGTGGGCTGAATTCAACTGGCTGAACGTATGAACATCTTGCGTCGGTAGGTCAAGAAGATACCTTGAATAATGGGGTGAACTAGTGGATAATAGTCTGGGAGTTCATCACTAAGACTCCAAAGGCTCATGCCCTGCAGCAGCTCCGGTTTGAGAGCGAGCTCCTGCGCGGTCGCTAAGATACTAAGTTAGACATATGTCTTATCACACATGGCATCCAAAAAGGGATATGTATACCTTCGAAGCTCTTCCGTACAGAAGGTGAATGTGACATCTGCTCTGTCGGTTCCCCAATCCAATATCTATATTCTAGTATGGTACAATTCTGCCTCTCCCCGCCAATACTCACCGAGGAAAGAACAATGAATGCGATAGATACCAAAAACCTTCCGACACGTCGTTGAAACTCGAGATACGAGGAACCCCATGATGTTTGTCATGTTTGTTGGGATGTCCAAATCGGGCGGTGTTGCATTCAATCCATGGCGCCAAGCTCCTCAAGCAGAAGTAATCTCAGCTTAGATGATGGACTGTTGCCTTCTCGGCTTGAGGATATACCAAGTGCTATTCTCATTCTCGTCTTTGATGTGTATCGAAGACAGTCGGACTTACCCCTCGGGGATAACTACGGCAATTTCCTTTCCTGTCAAACCCCGAGATGTCTACAGATGTACTGCGAATGCATATAAACAATGTCAAGTCAGATTGCATGTCCAACCCTCACCTAGCATTCACCAAGAGACAAAGTGAGAAACAAGAACTGAAGCTGAAGCTGAAGCCATGGCCGGACTGAAAGTTCTTATCTGCGGCGCAGGAATTACCGGCAATGCCCTTGCCTTTTGGCTGTCAAAGATGGGCCACCATGTCACGGTCATCGAAAGGTATTCGACCTTGCGTGCCACCGGTCTGCAGGTTGACCTCCGGGAACCAGGGATCACAGTCTTGCGACGGATGGGCCTCGAGCAACAATTTCGCGCCAAGTCCATTCGGGAACAGGGTCTGGCAATTGTAGATCATACTGGCAAACGCAAGGCATACTTCGCCGCCAATAGATCTGGGTTGGGCATGCAGAGCTTCACCACTGACTATGAGATTATGCGAGGCGATCTCTGTCGGCTATTATACGACGCCACCAAGGACCGCGCAACGTTTATCTTCGGAACAACGGTCGAGAGCTTCACGCAGCGGGAAAGTCATGTCGACGTACAATTTTCTGACGGCAGCCACGGCCAGTTTGATCTATTGGTGGGTGCCGATGGGCAAGGCTCGCGCACACGCAAGATGATCATCGGATCCGCACCAGACCCGTTTCACCCACTGGGGGTTCACATAGGATATTTCACTGTCCCACGGGAGATTCAACCGGGGGAGGAATACAACGCGGCTGTATATATCGCTCCCGAGCGGCGCTTTATCTTCACCCGGAGACATAGCCCGCATTCGGTTCAGGTATACCTCGCGTGCAAAACCGAATCAGATCGACTGGATAAGGCACGCGGAAACATTCAGGAGGAAAAAGATGGCTTAGCAGAGATCTTTCAGGGAGCAGGATGGCAGACAGATCGGATTTTGAAGGAACTTCAGAGCGCGGATGATTTCTACTGCGAGCGTCTGGGAGTGGTCAGAATGGACTCATGGTCTGCCGGCCAAGTCGTCCTAGTCGGAGATGCGGCGTATTGCCCATCGGCGACCACCGGCATGGGAACGACCTCAGGCTTGGTTGGGGCTTATATCCTCGCGGGAGAGATCAGCAACTTGTCTGAAATGGAGCTCGAGTCAAAGGATCGTCTTCTTCTCGCTCTCAAGGCATATGACGACACGTATCGACCTTTTATGTCCCAAGTTCAGAAGGGGATCGAAAAAGGCTCGACATTCTGGGACTACACCCCATCTTCATCATGGGGGATTGCCATGGTACACCTTCTCCTATGGGTAGCTGCTTTCCTACGATTGGATATCGTCAGTCAATGGATCCTCCGTGAGGATGCAAGCTGGGCGTTGCCGGAGTACAATCGCATGGATCAGATATAGCCTTGCGTTGCAGGTTCGGGCCTCTTCTAATGTTGCTTGTTTTTTTCGAAGCAAAGTGCAACTTTCTGTTTTATCTCTAACCTTGCAGCACATTAATATATACAGTCTTTAGTTGCTTTACCCAGATAGTGGGGATAACAATGCTCTAAGGATTTCGTCAACTCAGAGTAATATATAGCGAGGAATCAAATTGCAGATTATAGCTATTCAACCTGTGAAAAAGGTCCTTACAGTCCCAGCTCGGCTTCTTTCCAGTCAATTTCCTCCTCCCCTCCCTTTCACTTTAAAAAGGAATTCCTTGTACACCTAGCCTTAAGATAACAACTCAAGTACTTCCTATCACAGTTTGACCTTGTAGGTCTTTCAGCTTTGCTCGTGCGCCTCTCCAGTTATCTGTCAGATCTTCTATGGCATCTTCAAGTGTTCTCTTCTCTTCAAAGCCAGGGCTCAATGTGCTGTCGTTGTCTTTGCACAAGGTCTCAATGTGGGTATCAAAAGCCCTCCTAAGGATGCGTGCGTCCCATCTGTCCCGACGGATGATAGTATAGTCGTTTTCATCATTGTAGTCCACCGGTATGGGCGGCTCCTCCTCAGTCACTGGGTCCACATCGAGAAACATCTTGGGGTAGTAGAAGGCTGCCCACTGAGGGAGCACGCAGGTCATTTCCCAATCAATGACAGCAACGATGTCATGGCTGATTGGATCCAGGATGACATTGTTTTGATTGAGATCGTGATGATAGAGTATATGGCCTGTGTCGCGGTCCGTCGGGGGAAAGAAACGTGTAATCAAATCCTGAGCTGACTCGCATACTTCTAGCATCTCGGGTGCCTCCTCCAGGAGATCCTCGTCACAGTCCGAGTCAATGTCGCTAGCATCGGATTGTGCGATCTCAACCCCACTCTTGATCCAAGCGGTCTGCATTTGCACCTTTGCGGTTAGATACTGGTGTGAATTGGCGAATGGCCCACGGTCGGAATGGAGATAGAGTCGTCGTTTGAAGAAGAAGAATGGCAAAACCATCGGCCCGACTTCTACCCCTTTTCCGAGATAATCGGACATGAGCTTAATCTGGCCAGTGTATTCAGTATTGCCGCTTCTTGCAGAACGGGCGTTCGTGCCCTCGAAAAAAAGACTCCCGACTTTGTCAAAGGGTACAGCTCGTAGCTCAGCGGCGTATGTTGCTAATTGTTTGGAGATTTGGACTTTTGTTTCCATAGAGATTGCACGCCACCTTTGTTCGAGTGGGACGCCTTCCACTTTCTCCAAAAGAATCCATTCATAACTGAGGGCATTCTCTGATGTCGAGCTCCATGCCACGACTTCAGGCACCGGAATGCTAGTCTTTTGGCGTAGGAAAGCCAGGGTAGCAACTTCACTCTCTGTTTTGAAGAAGGGGTCGACTGGAAGGGTGACGCGGAAAAGGAATTTCTGCTTTTGATTTGGGACCACAATCTCATAATTCTTGTTGAATGACCCTTGGGCAAAGAAGGTCACATCCTCCACTTGCAGACGCTTGGACAATACTTCTGAGGCAATGGAGAGAATAGTGGAGATCGCTGGTTCCGAGGGCCAAACTGGCGAGGATCCGGCGAAGGTTGTGTGCCATTCTAGACGCGGTTTAGAGAGATGCGAAAACGCCATTTTCCTTTAGGTCAGAACTGATATATCGCACAGTCCACGTCTGTGGAAGACAAAGAGTTACAGAACGATGCTCGCATGCGGTGGACATGCTGAATGAGTCAGATCTTAGTCATCATGCCATCCAGATCGGTAACTAGTAGTCAAAGAGGCCGTAAGAGTTAGAGTAATCAAGTAGTTTACCGATCTAGCACGGGGTAAGGATGTACCTGGCTCCAACTGTGTTGTGACGGATTTAAGCCAGGGTAACTACAATGCTAATTGATACCTTAGTGTTCGCTTGGCTAGTGGTATGTACTAGTAGTGTACTCCGTCTATACTTGACACAACACCTGGATAGGTAACGAGTGCAAGCTGAGAAAGAAGGAAAATCACGATAACAAAAAGACAAGTCGAAGTACAACTAAAAGGTGAAGGGGCACCTTCTATAATGCGATACGTTCCATGAAATAGTTAGAACATACACATTATTTCATGGTAGTTGGATGCACTCTGTGCATCGTTGCGAAGTGCGCTCTTTACTTCAGATTCCACACGCCACCCACGACGCCTTGAAGTTCCTTGCCACCGTTTTCATAACTCTCAATAAGGCCTTGCTTGATTTGAGCCCACGTGGCAGTGGCGTTCGCGTCCACTCGGGCAATTATCTCATTTGGCTTCCTCGAAGTCGTAATGCTGCTCCTCTGGCTTCCGGTCTTCTGAACCGCGAGGCGATGAATGAACTGACCCTCAGCAGTATTGCGCTGATTTTAACATTATCTCTATGCCTCTCACACCAATCACCCGATTCCAAACCCTACTAACAGGGGCGGCGAACTTACTCCTTGATAGTCCAGACGAATATGCTCGTCTGTATCGTTGTATAAAGTCCATTCATGATCAGGGAAATCGGCTGGATTGAGTGTGAATGTCTCCAGCCAATTTTTGAAGTGCCTTTTGCCCATGGTGACCGCGGATGAATTTAGCTGTAGCACAAGCTTGAAGTGAGAGTGAGATTTTGAGGTGTCTGAAGCCTTGGGGCGGGTTTAATATAGACAATCATCCAAATGTAAGCCCCTCCCTGTAAGACAATTTGCTTTTTCCCACTGACACTACGAGGCCAATAGTATTTAAATGTTGGCAACCTGGTCTTGGAGGCACGCGTATACCGTGTCGTTCATCACACCGTAGCCGTTGATGGACCTGTCGTCGAGGTCCATGCCCCGACAGCCACTATCCTGTAGTCAGATCTGTTACCCAATAAATGCAAGCAGGGTAGCCAGTTACTATAGGTTCGGGTGCATTCCAACAAGGCTGTGCAAGTATGACAAGTGAGGGGAAGGTGGAGAAGGCAGTTCTGCGGATGAAGATACCATAAAGCACCCTTGTTCTAGGCCGGTGATCCCTTTCCAGATCGGGTTTCCTATGCATGCGACAGCTCCATCCAACAGAGAGGAGATGTCACCAATGGGTATTGAGAGGAAAGAAAGAAAAAGCAAAAACACACAAAACTTGGGTGTGGTATCCGCTCATCTGCAGGGTTATTGCCCACTCGGTGCTTTGACCTGATTGAACCAGACAGGGTCTGGCATGCTTCATTCGCCCCTTGTGCCAGACTATAATCTGACCTAAGCTAATCTCACCCCGTCAGTCAGCAAAAGCAAGATATTGTAATGTAGCAGCTACTGTTTACTCTACGAAAAGGGTATCTTCAATATGGTAGGGGGGTGTTCGATCCTCGCAAGACTCTCAGCTGAGGCTACGTAATATACATGATGCATACTACCTTCAAGAGGGATGTATGTACTTCGGAGAAGCATGGGGCCTTCAAGCCCTAACTGCCTACAATTTTCTGACATCTCTATAGACACAGATTGATAAGGTATCCTACCAGGCGAATTAAAATTGAACGAGAATCGCACCCAACCCGCTTGGGCTCCGTCTTTGCTTTTGTTTTCACACATAGAGCATGCATTAAGCAGATCGCTAGCCAGGGAAGCTTGAGGCAAGGTGTTGATTTAACGTTGATTTTCATTGGAACCTTAATCCTTAGAATTCTTCTGGGCTTCATTGCATCATGTATCCTCTATTGAAATTATACCGCCCGATGAGATACTGCACTGAAATGTGATTCTCACAAGGTACTAAACTCAACTGAGCAACATTTAGAGATCATCAATCATTTCCCTGGCACTGTTAGATTTGGTGCTGTCTTTTGTCTGACTTCCACAGCGGTGACCACCTAACAGAAGTTCAATATGCGACATGCAGCTACCCAGGGCGACTGTCTTTCGTGTCGGCACGACAGTCATACTAGGGCAATCTAGGGTCAGCAACGCAACCACTTCCTGAATACGCCCGACTATTATGTCTCGGTACGTCTGGTAAATCACATTGATTAGTATAGACAAACACAATACCGAAAGTGACTTACTTCAGCGGCAGACAAATTACCCGCAGCGATGCTCTGCTGCAGCGCAGGAAATGCGCTAGATTGAAAGTAATACGGTACCCGGGGGATAATCAGGTGGTGACTGGATCCCGGTTGAGGGTGAGGGTCGGCGAACAGCCGCTCGATCTCGATGTACCTGTGGTTTACTTCTCCAGCCTTGGAGAGAAGCTTGGGCTCATCTGGATGAGCTGATATCTGGCTACCCAGATAGTCGGCATACGCATCAAATGCCAAGGTCGCTTGATTCAAATCACGAATGGCTCTCTCCATAGAGGAGAGATCGAGGCCTGGCATATTCACTGATTTCAGAGAACCTTGCAGGAGAACGGCGTATTCGTTGACCGTCACAGGGAGTAACACGTCGCTGGCAAGAGCAAAGACCGCAAGGGACCATATCTTCGTTGTAGTTAGGTGATAATCACGGTTCGGATCCCCATAACGATCCATCCACTCGTCCGTATCGTAGAGAGAATGATATGGAAATGGAGTATCCCCTTCCCCTGCTGAGAATCCAAAGTCCACGCTTGACAAAAGAGCTGTTCCCAGCAGGATTGACCCGTCTCCACCCGTTCCTAATGACACTTCGCCACCCCACACGTCGAGCATAGTTTGGTTCTTAGCTTTTGTGTTGGGATCCAATACCAAGCCAGCACCATAACGCATTGCCCGTCCAAGAAGAGGGCTTCCTTGCACATGGAACTTGCTACCTGCACCAGCAGAAACAACATCCAGGTATGCGAAAGCACTGTCGTTCAGCCACTGGTTCTGTTCCCACCAATCTTTTGTACCCGGCAAACTGAACTCGAGTCCCTCGAAGCTGGCTATCATGATTGTTCTAGAAGGCTGCCACCCTTGGGTCAACGCTGTGCCAAAGCTCCTGGCTACTTCATTCAGGGCGGAAGATCCACTAGAACCATCACCAGCCCCGGGACCCCAGGAATCGCGATGGGTTCCCAACATAATAACCTCATCTGGGAATGTGCTGCCTGGAATGGTACCGATGACATGGTGCACGTGCCCATCGGTAAAGGTCGGTTTGTTACATATATTCAGCACGATGTTACTAGGGGACGGACCGACATTATATTGAACGTTTTTATAACCCAGTCCCCCGCCTTGCCATCGCTCACCAAACTCTGTGGCAGAAGGGCCATAGCCGTTCAAAGCCCGAAGAATTGGAATGGCATCAGCAAAGGATATGGGCATGGCCGGCACGGTTGATGTGGAGCCTGGTTACGCTACCGAATTAGTTGTTTGAGCCTTTCATTAGGTAGGCGAGTTAGAAAAGAACCCACGTGCCTGCAAAGGTGATGACTCCACGTTCGATCATGCTCGATGGACGAGCTGGCCCTTCCGGAAACGCCGCATATCCATTGGCTTCGGTGATTTCACCGTCCAGCTGGGGATCAGTGTACACAATCAATCCAGCGAGACCGTACTCTTCTGCGGCCTTCATCTGCTCTTGGCGATGGACTCCCATATGAAGTTGTCGCAGAAGAGACGACCCAAAAACGGTCTTGACGACTGCAATCCTACCCCGGACGGTGACATGCGCCTTGATCAGATCGTCATAGTCCTCACGTAATCCAAAGTTGGCAAAAATATATTGCGCTGTGACATTGCCAACACCTGCCCATGCGAAAAAGCTCGGGATGAATGGTTTCAAGCCCTGGCCTGCACCCGGTGCAGTATCCTCGATTCGACGCGCCTCTAGAATTAAGTGATCCTTGTGACTGAGATCCAGTAATGCAACACGATGGTCGCCGGGATACGTCAAATTCACTTCGTGAGTAGTGAGGTTTGTCTCGATGCCAAATCCCTCCCACAAGTCTTTCGTCCACTGACCCTGTTCAAGCCCTTGACCAGGAAGATGTGATGCGTTTGTGTAGTAATGAGACCACTCCCGTATCTTCTCTGCCCGAGGAACGCTAAGCAGAAGATCCTGCACTGCGTCGTGGGAAACCGCCAATGTCGGCAAGAGCGAGCAGAGCAGGGTAGCTAGATATTTGAGGGGCTTACTGGAGGTCATACTTGGTCGGTACCTACGAAGCTGTAGAGTATGGGTCTCTAGCAAGGAGCTACGATAATGTACTCATAGGAAGGACTCAGACAAGTTATCGCAAGGGATGATTGTCTTTGAGGCGGAATATCGGTGAGTCCTCTGGACGATGCATGGGATGCCGTTGAAGGGAGGAATCCTTGTTTGCTGCCGCCAAGACAAACCCCCTGCATGAATGTGTTTTGCGGAGGACCGAGAAGATGTGTTATCGACACCATATCAAGCTAGGGTTGGCTATGCATACCTGATGGCTCCCTCCGTATTGATCTGTGGCGAATCTCTCAATATGACCAAACAAGAATGTCCCAAGATGGACAAGCGTGAGCTTAGTCATACAAAGAAATCTCGTAAGAAGCCGAGGCATCTTAATTGGTTCTTATCATATAAAATTCAAGCCGCCTCGGGCTCTTAATCTCAACGGAGTACTCCGTCAACCTCGCCTAGTTAGAAGGTGTGGACAATTCTCTATCCCTTTCTTACTGACAAACTAAACTCGACGAGCATGGTTGAATCGGAAGAGAACCCGAAGGGCATCCTGTCGCCTGCAAGTACGTCTACGCCTGTTCTGCGCCGCGCCCGAGTCGCTTGTAGGGCCTGTAATGCCAGGCGAGTGAAATGTGATGCGGCTGATGGGCAGCCCTGCTGGCATTGTCGCACTCGGCAAACGCCGTGCGAATTGATTGAATCGAGGCGAGGCAAGTATGTTGGTCTTGGACTCTACGGACTAGTAGCTAGGATTCCCAGTCAAAGTTACCAACACTGCTAGGTACACTCGGCGGCACACCCGAGCTCGAGATGTAAATCGCTCTGCACGGCCACAGGAAATCAAGGATCCATCTGCCGGTAAGCGGCCCCAGATGAGACCCATCGATTCGGGCCAGACAGATACGATCCACAGAACAACCGAAGGAGGAAGACACGATCGGGACAATGGCGTTGAGATACCCGGTGTGGGAATAGCCGGCATTAATGCTAGAGACCGATCCCAGAACGGCCAAGAACAGTCACCTCCTCATTTACAACCGCCAGGCGAGCCTACGAGTTTATCGTACGTCGTCGAGGTGGTCTATAGTCCCAATGACGGTTCCACCGAGCCCTTGAAAGTGCATTACCCGATCCCGGCTTCTATTGCAGATCGACCAGATACAAACCATGCACCACGTCTTGAAGAACCGGTCTCCTTGCAGGAGGCTTTCATCATGCCACCCCGCAACGTGGCTGACCAGCTAATCCAAGCATTTTTCCGCAAGCTCCACCCGGCATTCCCAGTGTTTGATCGACAAAGGTTCACCCGGTTGTACCATCAGGGCCAAGCCTCTCCACTTGTTCTGCAGACTATTTTCTTCTTGGGATTCACGGTTGGCAGTGAAGAGCTAGTTCACACGGCTGGCTATAGTGAGCGAGCCACCGCCAGGAAAACACACTACCTTCGGGCAAAGGCATTGTACGATGCTGACTACGAGAATGATCGAATGAATCTTGTGGCTGTCCTTCTCCTCTTTGGATTTTGGTGGGCTGGCCCCGAGGACCAGAAGGACCCTTGTCATTGGATTGGATGCGCGATAGCTCTCGCTCAATCGTTAGGAATGCACCGGTATGTTCAGTCATCTCCCCGGCAGGAGTCTAGGCTGACACTATCTTAGCACGTCGCAGTCTGCGATGAGTCAACCCATGAGGTCTTTGAGGAAGCGGATTTGGTGGGCTATATATGTATCTCACCACCAGTTGCCCTTTTGTTTGACCAGGCTAACCCAGCTAGACGCGTGACCGACATATCTCTGCGGCCTTCGGCCGACCCTGTCGCATACGAGATGAGGACTGTGATATTGAAGCCCTCGATGAGGATGACTTCAAGTTTGACGATGACTATGACCAGACACTCATTCCCGTCCAAACGAGTTTTCATATCGCTTATACCCTTGAAATGACAAAATTAGCTACAATACGTTAGTCGTCACCGATCCACTGGCCTCGACCCCCCAGAAAGCTTACGATACCTATCTAGTTAGCGATATCCTTATTGGCGAGTTCAGCCCTCGTCATGCTGCGCTAGACAAATATAATACAGAAATGCTGGCAGGAAGACTTGCCCAGTGGGAATCCCAATTGCCGGATCAGCTCCGAAAGACAACTCCGGATGGATCATTGGGTGCATCATTCTGGGCGTCCATGATACATTTCAGCTACCAGTACGGGTGCAGTCCCCCTCTATCTGTCAAACATACACTAATCAAATTTAGAAACTGTCTCATCCTTCTTTTCCGACCCAAGGCTATCGAAAATCTGTCTCCAGCAGAAGCCGAATGCGATGCACGAGGACGCATGGCTGCTGACACCATCACCCGTCTTGCAGAGGACCTTTTAGGTACCGGGATGATTAAAGAAGGGCTAGTCCACCTGTAAGATTATAGCCATCCCTGTGCTGTAAGAAGGATCCTTCCTCCTAACACATTATATAGCGTCCCCGCTCTGTTCTCTGCGCTCTCCGTCCACACCATCGTCATCTGCCGGAAGGATCCCATACGCCGTCAACTGGCCGAGAATAAGTCGCGACAATGTCTATTAGCATTGAGCGAGCTGGCCAGCAGTTGGCCAGTCAAGATCTGGATTGCTAAAGCATTTGTAAACCTGTTGCGAAGGCTGACGGTGCAGGGCTCTGCCTCGATAATCAATGTGTCTTCCAGCATTGCGAACAATCGTAGCAACGTAGCGCTCTCGGCTCGTTCGAATTCATCGGGGCTACACCAAGCTCATAGTCCTAAACAAGCTATATTGGAGAATTCCAACAGAAATGAGCTGATGAGCCAGGCCAGCTACATTCACGGACCACAACATCGAGATCTTTATCCTTCTGGGAATTTGCCACAAGGAGCTGATCACATTGTGTATAGTTCCTTCTGGGCAAGTTACCTTGACAATACGTTCGACATGGACCTACTTCTACATAACAGTTTAGGGCCAACACTAGCGGGGCCATTGGACGGTTTAGATGCGGCGGAGGGTGCAAATCCTCTACAGTTTTAGACTACGATGATTTCACCATTTGTTAGCATGTATTTTTATTTGAGCCATATATCACACCTGAAATCAAATTCTTATAGTGCTCCGACGGCAGGGTGACCACCTGTTCTCGTACGTGTAGCCGATGTGAGGAGGCCTAATGGAAAAGAACCACGTTCTCTAGCAACGTTCTAAAATGGAATAACGTTGGATGACGTGATATTAGTAGACCAGGGCCTTGTTATATCCCTTTGGCTCGCCGTTGACCTATCAAGCAAGTATAACCTCCCGACTATGTGCACTCAAAGCACAGGAGAGTCTTCGGAGACGTTTGACCTTCAACCATATGCAAAAGCTACTACAACTCGAAGCAGCTCGATGAGTACAAGGTTCATTCCACAGCCACTCTTGGTACTTCTTGTCGTCGCGCGATGCAATGGACTCTGTACTGGTATTGCACCGCTCTGCACTGTGTCCACTGCCTCCCCCCTCAATATGATCACACATAGGTGAAGGACAGCTAGATACCGACAAAACCGAAGTCAGTACCTCATTTAGCGAATCTGCTCTTGGCTCTCAGCGCCTTCCCGTATTTAAAAAATAGCCACGGGAATGGCATCATGGCAACTGTCAGAAATGCCAAAAGACTAGTTGCCCACTGATAGCCGAGCTTGTCGTACATTTGGTTACCAAATAAGGGAAACGCAGCTATTCAAACTATCATCAGCAAACGAGTACAATAGACTTTCGCTAGCGAGGCCTGCTTGCGACTGAGACATACCGGCAAATATGCACCTAGCGAAGCCATTAGCGGCCAACGCGGATGCCGCGTATTGTGGGTAGGCGTCGACCTATGTTCAGAGTGAGCATTTCGTGTCTTCTGGATCCCCAAGGAAGGAATGGGGTGAGAGCGTATGAACATACAAGAAATGTAAAGATGCCAGTAAATTCCAGCAACAACCTGCTCCGTGATATTATGTTAGCCCAAAAGCATGTAAAAGTCTTGCGCAATCTCTCCCCCGAATTGGTAGACATGATAGACACATGCCATCAGTTAGGGAACAGACGCAAGTTGAGAGATTGGGACCCGCCAGGCACTTACCCTGCCCCAAAGACAGCGGATCCGAGGATGGGTACTATCCAATGAATACTCGCATAGGTGGTCCAGCCGAACCAAAAAAGCCCAATAGGAATAAGAATGCCACCGAGAATAGCTGGAGGAAGTCGGTATTCTGGCTCACTGAGTCCAGGTTCTTTGGCATTGTTGTTCATCAGACGCTCCCGAATGTTGGACCAGATCGGGGTCATCGCGGCAGCGAGAGCCATCCCAACGATCATTCCCACAAATGTCAGTCCGCCCTGCCAAAGGTTCATGTCATATGTTGTGCGAAACACCATGGGAAAGGTGCCGAAGAATAAGTAGAGAATGCCTAATAAGATGGCCGAGTAGATGTCCAAACAGAGACACATGGGTTCTAAGAAGAGAAGCTGGAATGGTCGCAGAAGTGAGACAGCGATGATCTGTCCCCATGTCTTGGTGTCATTCTCCATCGGTGCTCTATAATTATCGTTTCTGGTTTCCTGGCGAAGGGTTCTCGCCTTAGCACGTAGTAGGATGGGGTGGTATGTCTCTGGCACGAAGAATATCATGCAGATGAGCAGTACAGCGGACCAAATGATCATAATATAATAGGTCCACCTCCAATCTAAGTATGAGTTGAAGAAGCCCCCCAGCACAGGGCCCAAGGAGGGTCCAATGAATGGTACGCATGAGACAAGCGCCATCGGTGCTTGAATCTGATTCTGTGAGAATACGTCTCCAGCAGTTCCTCCCGCGACGGAAAGGAACGTGCCTCCAGTGAAGCCATTGAAGAACCGAGAAACGATAATCGTCTGGATATTCTTCGCCACGGCCGATGGAATTGTCCAGATCAGGAACATCGACCATGCCACCAGATAGATGGGTCTGCGTCCGTAGTGCTCGCTCAGCGGCCCAGTGAGCAGTGGCCCTGTACCGATCCCCAAGACAAAGGACGACAGCCCGACAGTGGAGATCAGCGTGGACGTGTTAAACTCAGGATCCATCTGAGTGTATGTAGTTGTGTAGATCGAGCTAGTGCAAGTCCTACATCCACCTGATCAGCTATCATCTTGGAAAACTAACACAGAGAACGCCGAGCAATAGAAGATAGGCCTACACGCATAAGGTTCCGGTACAGACAATCAACACAATCACCCATTTTCTCGCCGACGACATGCTTCGAGGGCACATCGGGTCTTGGTCACTATCGAAAGAGACCTCGAATGGGCCATGGCCCGTTCTTGCAAGGCCTCCCTCCACACGAGCATCGGGGTGCTCTCCGCACTTTTCCGGCGAAAAGCGTCCGCTTCCCCAACTGCTCCTAGAATTAGAATGGTTAAATGTAGCGCTTGTGGATGACGTTGGAGGGGATAGATTCGAGCATCCATGTCCTTCTTTCTCGAGAGCCAATATGTGTTGGTCGTTGGCTTCATGGGTAGCGCCGGAAACTCTTGCTTGACCGGCCATCTCCGTTATCGTATCCATATCCAGGGCGTTGGGTATATGGTGAAGATATCATCAGACGATTGATTCCAACTTTTGAGCCTGTTGTTTATGTATCCTCCGCCCAGAGTTATGATTTACAAACATTACTTTAATGTCATAATCATTGGGAGCGACCCTAATTAGAAATAGAAAAACAATGAACGAGCGAGTGATAGAGCCTGATCTCCATATGAAGTACAGAAAGCGAAACCGGCGACGAAGAAGCCTCGGTGTTTCCCAGGAAAATGTGGAGCAAAACCGAGATTGCGACAAACACTTTCTCTCTACTGAAATGCCGAGAACATCTTACAATTACGTAACAATGCTGATGTCTGTTGCTGATGTCGACGGGGGTCTACATGAGGTCGCGAGTAACACCAGTCAGCCCTACAGTCCCGGCAAGCCGAGCCTGGAATAGCATCATACTGGTAAATATTTCTTTCTCTTCGTGGACGCGCAGAGTGAATTACCCCGCCAGCTGTTACTACTAAAGGGACATATTTTATGCAATGGATTGTTATGTCCACCTTACGTAAGGCATAAAAAATCTAACTATTGGTTAACGTCATCAGACGAAGTGAGGTATTGGCACAGTCTCGAGGATACCCTATGCTACCCATGTCCATAAATCGTGAATTTGATCCTCTGTAACATTAGGACACTTAGTCACCACTCCCACTGTGCGAGTATTGCGAAAGCTTCGCCTTTATTCTTCCGAGCTCTCGAATACTCTCGCCTATGTTAACAGTATATGACTTCGCCCCACTTGGCTTCCGGCTGAAAGCATCTCACCTACCGAATACATGGTGGGACCCTTAGGATAAACTGTACAGAAAGATCTCGGATATGTCGTGGGAGGGCGCGCCAAGTCTGGAACACATATGGTCAACTCGGCCGTCTGGAGACCATTGAATTTGATAACGCACCCTGATCCACCTTTAGCTCCGAGTCTCCTAACAAAAGTATTTATGCGAACCTGTGGATAGCGGGGTACTGGGTCACTTCAAATTAGCCAGCATGAGCGAATTTCATCGAGAGGAGCATATCGATGCAGCCATATTACAGCATCACTTGTCAAGGCGAGCCGCAGAGAATTTCGAGTACCGAGATGTCTGGGGTCCACGAGAAAAGTCCATGGCCAATCCCTGGTCACCAGAAAACCCCGACGGGACGTAGGTTCATCTGTTGCCAATTGGTCTGTATCTCGTAAGAATATGTTCTGACTGAAAGTGAAGCATCATACTTCGCCTCGCGGAGAACAGCCTTCTGCATGACGAGATGGGGCAGTTGATAAAGGAGCAGGTTGACAATCCCATCTCATAGTTCTCTAGTTGCACTTTCTCATTTCTCGTGGGCATAGATCACTGTCCTTCCCTTGAGTCACCTTACCTATAGCACAGGCCCACGAGGATCACGTCGTCTCCGGCGTGCCGCAGCTGCATTCTTGAACGAAGAGTTTCACTCGCGCCAAACCATTACGCAGGACAACATCTTTATCACACCTGGCTTGGCCAGTGCTATTGACGCCTTGACCTGGGCCATCTGTAATGACGGGGATGGCATTCTCATTCCCCAGCCATATTATAACGGATTCGATTTTGACGTTTTGAACCGAAGCAATGGTCGGGTGATTGGGGTTAAGTACGAAGGCGTCGAGGGATTCTCTGGCTTAGATGATTTGTTCCGTCCTGATGTAAACAAGCGGGCTCTGGAAGTCGCTCTTCGTGAAGCTAAAAAGAACGGCATAACCATCCGCGCTCTTATAATCTCCAAGTAGGTGACCCCTTACTAAAAAAAAGTAGTTAACTGTCTACTAACAACAACATTTCAAGCCCACACAACCCTCTGGGACGATGCTATGTCCGTACTGCCTCTCGCCAACCTGACTCGTGAACTGTATATCCGCTAACTATTATCCAGCCTCCCGAGACTCTTCTAGAATTCGCCGCTTTCTGTGGTAGAAACAAACTGCATTTCATCTCCGATGAGATCTACGCAAAATCAGTTTTTCCCAATACTGCGATGCCGAGCCCGACACCGTTCGTGTCTGCTCTCTCTCTTGACCTTCGCGATGTCATTGACCCAACCCTGATGCACGTACTTTACGGGGCAAGCAAAGACTTTTGCGCGAACGGATTGCGTCTCGGAGTCGTGTGTACCATTAATGAGGGGTTAATTGGCGCAATGTCTAGCATTAGGTTCGTACTGAAAGCTGTGCCTTTTCCTGGAGGCCGTTCCTAACATATGATCGGTATAGTATGTTCTCTTGGTCACCCCATGTCCTCCAGGACGTCTGGGCAGCCATGCTAGAGGACAGACAAAGATTAGGAGACTTTATGCTCAGAAAGTGCGAACTCATGGCAGAGAATTATCATATCGCAACGTCCTTCTTCCGGGAGCGCGGGATTAGCTACCACGAGATGTGAGTTCCGTTGCGTGTAATGCTGGGTCTAGGCTAATGCCCTCGAGGAATGCTGGCCTCTTTATCTGGGTCGATCTACGGCATCTGCTCATACCCAAATCGTTGCGGCAACAGACCGATTATAGCGAACTGAGAACCGCCTCTCCTGAGGCTAGCATGTACAGACAACGTGAACAGAAGTTTGCAGATATATGCGCTCAGAATGGCCTTATGATTACCCCCGGTAGTGTATATGCGGCAGAGGAGTTTGGGTGGTTCCGGCTTACTTTTACGGTGGGGAAGAATGCGTTAGAAGAAGGACTGAAGCGTCTTGAAAAGTCATTGAGCACAGCTGAAACAGATATGCAGTTTTAAATTAGGGCTGTTTGAATTAAACTATAACAGGGAAAGGTTGGCAAAGCTGCTGGAAATGTTCGTCACCTGATGGATGTACTAGTAGATGGGATAGTTATTCTGTCACCACGATAACGCCCACATCCAGGGCCAGCTCTCCATGCTATGAATGTCTACTTCATGGCCAAAACCTCTGGTAGCAAATAGACTTAACGCCAACACATTCTTCCGGCATTGGCTCCTCACTTGGGGCTATTTGCCGAAAGATATAACTTTCCCCTTGGAGTGCGGCCTTGATCCAGTATTTCCGCTCCACCTGCTTCGATTTATCAAACAGTGATACCAGCTTTCCTGCAACGCCGCTCCTATGGGATGCAGACAAGATTGTTTCCTGGACGATAAAATAGCATTCTTTGACATGCTGCTCATTTTTTGGGTGCATTAAATACACAAGGGCCTTGCCCTCGCATGCGCGTAGCTCGCGTAGATACGGCCCTCGAAGTTCGATGACTGCGATGGGTTGGAAACGCCCGTCTGGGGTCCACAACTCCATACGTTGCTCGCCCATCTTTAAGAGAAAGGAGTAGAACGCGAAGAAATCGGTTCCTGGGTGCATAAAAGATAGATCCTTGTTGAGCAGGTCGTCTAGTGTCTTGACCATGGAGTCGTCGCATCCGCCTCTGTAATGCCAGTCTGGATAGAAAAACACGTCAATTGTCTCTGCCACAGATTCCGCGTATGACGGAGGATGCAATTCTGTTGTTGTTGGAGTGGGTGGTGGTCCCATCTGCGATTGCTGCTCCATTTTGCCGACAATAAATGGGACCGTGAATGGGATACTAAAAAAGCAGGACGTATCCTAAAGTTAGACGTGGGGGAGAAAGGGTGGACTAGTAAAGGCATGACCTGAGTCCTACATATTAGCTAAAACCCTATTTAAGATGTTGTAACTAAGTCTTATTGTCCCCTATCACAACTCTTTGTTTGTTCATATTTTTGGTCGACTTTTGGTTCATAGTGTCAATTATACGGGAACCATACCACGTGTGGTAAATTGCTCAACCATGGTACTTACCAGTGACCGTCGAGATTGCAGTAACGGAATACTGTACATCCCACTCTCAGTCAAGCTCTGACAGTTGACGTAGTGGAAGATATAACCAACTCGCTGTATCATGTCTTTGTTTAGACAAAGATGAAGGAGGATCACAAGGTCCGAACCACGACAAGGTGGTGTCTTTGTCTCTTGCTTTATATCTGGCTTTGAGTCCTTGATAGTATATGTATATACGCAGTACTTTCCAAGGCTTTCACCCTGGAAAATACACAATTGTCTTCATTATTGCTCCCATTTGGAGGCGGGACACATAAGAACCTCTCTGAGCCTCTGAACGCAAGCGTCTACACTTCGCACGACCTCAGCCTCTGACCCTTGGAAGGCATTGATGGAGGAGTAGTCGTATTCATCTTTGAATATACACTACCACAAGAGGTTAAGGTACGCCATATCTCGAAAGAATTTAAGGTATGTGGGGATTTGGCCGTCTAAGCTTTTGACAAGGGCAAATTCATCTGCGTTGTCTCGTGAGTACTTAGTAGCAAGCCAGGGTGGGATGGTGGAGAGCAGAGGATCGGCCTAAGTGTTGAAGCACCCGAAGCTGGTCAATTGGGTGAATTCGCATTCTGTATTCGATACTGTGAAATAGAAGTTTCAGTTAGGACAAACACAGGGAGCCGAATGAGAGTTTAGTGCTATCATGCACCGCAACGGGTGAACGATCGCTTTTTGGAAGTTTCAAGGCTGGAATATCGAAGCGTCATACGTTATTATTAATTACTCTAGATACTTGGAGACCGGGCAGCAAGATCCAGGTTTTGAGTGTTTAATTATAGACAAGCACGTGCTCGCACTGCGCTAAAATGAACTTCACCGACAGAAGCACTAAGAATACCCTGGTAGCTCCTCACCCAAACCCCAGGCTTCAGCATAGAAATGGCTTTCAACGTCCTCACGACTAACGCGGTCGACCTGCAGCAGCTACTCGAAGAGAACAAGACCACGAGCGCTCGAATTGTGGAAGAATACTTCGCACAAATCGATCGCCATGAGTCTGCACTCAATGCGCTGATTTCGCCTGCCCCGCGGGACAAGGTCCTCAAAATCGCCCAAGCTCGGGATGAGGAGCGCCAGAAAGGGCAGACCAGGGGCCCATTGCACGGCATTCCTATAATTTTGAAAGACAGCTTTGTCACGGCGTCGGAGCTGGGCATGAGCACCACGGCTGGATCATATGCGTTCATCGGAGCCAAGGCGTCAAAGAACGGAGCCATCACTCAACGGCTGATTGACGCTGGCTTGATTATCTTGGGGAAGGCGAACATGACTGTCAGTTGGCGTTTAGCTTTCTGGGAACATTATTGGATTGACCGTTGTTTTAGGTATTCGCTGGTATGAAAATGACCATGATGATGCCCGGTTGGTCTGCTCACGGTGGTCAAACTCTGTCGCCGTATGTTGGGAAGATAGAGGATAATGAGAAGATACTTGGCCACTCAGTGAGTAGATTGAATCACAGATGCTATTCATCTGTACTGATCCTAAGCAGGCCCCTGGAGGCTCATCCACTGGATCTGCAGTCGCTGTAGCAGCTGGGTTTAGCCCTCTTGCAATGGCCACTGAGACCATAGGTTCCATCGTGACTCCGTCAACACGCGCCGGTTTGTATGCGCTCAAGCCTACTACCGGGGTCCAAGATACCACTGGGTTATACACTATGACGGAGTTTTTCGACAGCCTGGGCCCTATGGCAAAATCAGCAGCTGACGTTCGCGTTCTTTCTGAGATTCTGCTCGGTCGCCTGTTTAACTCCGTGCATTTGGGTTCCTGGGAAGGTCTTTCGCTAGGCTTCCTGGACCCAAAAGAGTGGAGCATGTCGCCGGACTTTTGTACGCAATTTGAGGGCACCGCAGAGCAAATGGTACGTCACTATCGTTTCACCAGTTCAGAGCTCTAACGGCTGGTTCTAGGTAGATGAGTACGAGGAGACGGTATCCGCTCTACGAGATGGAGGCTGTCCTCTTAAATACCCAATTTACTGCAAGGATCCCTCAGTTTTACCGAATACTACATTGCCAATCGCATGTAGGTTGCTGCAGTATAAGATGAAGTCAGGATGGCTAACCACTCCCAGATTGGGACTTCAAAAATGTCTGCATCCCTAAGTTTATTCGCTCGTTTGATGAGTGCGCTGTAACAAGCGTTGCAGATATCGTCAGGTTCAATAAAGAAAACAGCGAAAAAGCCCTCCCAGCTCGTAGGTTGACAGAGAGGACACAATGTCACGGTCTTCGTGAAGAGTTACTAACACAACGCAGCATTCGTCGAGCAGAATGATCTGGAAGGGGCAATGAACACTGTTGAAGAAAAGAAACATATAGATGAGATGAAACAGAACCTTCGCAGGGCCGCGAGAGATATTCTGGATGACCGATTTGAAAAGGAAAGAATCAATATCCTGGCAGCTCCGGGAGACTCCCCACTATGTGTTCATGCTTCTGCTGCAGGTACCAACTCATCATGTGTACGTTTGACTCGTCGTTGCTAATAGGATCAGGGTATCCTGTCGCCACGGTCCCGATAGGACAACTTCGCTACAATGGCCGGCCGTTCGGTCTATGTCTGGTGGCCAGGGCGGACGAAGAGGGGACTCTGTTGCAGTTCATGGAGGTGTACGAAAAGGTTGCTAAGCCTCGTCCGGTTCCGAAATTTGAATAATTGCGGCATGAATTACCGGGGACGACAACTCGCAACATGAATGGGAGATTTTATCTACAGGCATGGCTGGCAGTAGACCTCAGGTGGGTATCGTTTTGTTGAGAGATTATCAGCCTAGAATGTAGAAACAGGGGAGCCAATGCAGCAAATTAGATTATATTCAGTCATAAAGTGATTGTTCTGGTATTCATAAAGATATATAGGTGCATCGTGGTATCAGTATATTCAGCAATACGGTGCATCACGGGGATTGAATCCGGGGCTTACACAGATCTAACGTAATAACGGGATGGTTTAGCATAAAACAAGAAACATTCTTATATCAACAGATCCACGTATTATGATAATAGGCCAACCTTTCAGCCAACACTACTTACTAATTCCAAAAGCCCAGCTCAGTCAAGCTGCCTTGACCTCTCGCATATAGTTCCATTGACCTAGCGAGGAAGGATCTAGTGCCAACATCGGCAGCCTCTCAGAGTGACGGCACGATGACAATGGTTTCTAGTGGGATATTTAGCAAGGGAGGTATCCTATGGGATGCAATTTCCTTGTTGTGGGTTATAACATAGCCCCTTGTCTTCGCTACTACAGTACCTACACATAGGATAGGTTACATTATCTAGAATATATGCAGCACGGTGGGCGGGGATAGTCAACCCGACAGAGCCAATCCCCCCTCATTCAGTTACGGGATTAAACATCTCAGGTGGGTCATCAATGTCCGTTGATCACACCTCTTCGAGGATTCCTCAGTGAAACAGCATTGTGGTTGGCCTGATCGTCTATGCTCGCGTCTCGGCGTGGGGGCCTTGCATTGTACACTATGTCGATTGAACAACATTTGAACAACATTGCTGCATTGAGATAAACATTGCCGATACATTTAATATAAATATGTGTACACATTCAACTACTTCCCTGTTAATATTATCTCTAATTAATTCCAACCGCTCTTTAGCTGATCCAAACCAGACGACCCGATTATCCCGCATTCTGAAATACCCTAATGTCAAGCTCAACCAGAGACTACATTATAATCGGCGGGGGGCTTGCCGGATGCGCACTCGCCAGCCGGCTTTATGAAAAGAACAACTCACTCAATATCCTGATCATAGAGGCCGGAGCCAACGCCGTCGGCCACCCCCTCACCGGCGCCCCCCTTGCGTGTTTCGGTGCCCATCATTCCCCCCTCGACTGGGCCTATACCACGGTACCACAGAAGCATCTCAACGGCCGGGAATGCTACAACAGCGCAGGCAAGGCCCTTGGGGGTAGTTCTGCCACAAACTACGGTACCTGGACTCGCGGAAATGCCGCCGACTATGACCGCTGGGCGAAGTTAGTCGGCGATGATGGTTGGAGTTACAAAGGCCTGCTACCGTACTTCAAGAAAACTGAAACACATTTCGATGGCACAAAGGCTGATCCGGCCACGCATGGTACCGATGGACCAATACACAATACTTCGGTCTCTGCTAGTAGCTCTGACAGGAGGTACGGTTTGAGGGAGACGCTGCGGGAGGCTTGGGCCAGGGTCGGCGTGGAATATGTGCCAGACGCAAACGCGGGATCGCCGCTAGGGCTGGGGGAGTTAGTGGAGAATTGGCGTGCAGGCCAACGACAGATTTCGAGTGAGGCATATGGTATATTTAACTGTCCCGGGATTACCGTCATGACCGAGACGATGGTACAGCGAGTTATTCTCGAGGATCGGGATGGCAAGAAAGAGAAAGTCGCAACGGGAGTAGAAGTGGTAGGCGGAGAGAAATACTTCGCATCACGAGAAGTCATTGTCTCGGCTGGTGCATATCGCACACCCCAGGTGCTGATGCTCTCTGGGATTGGGCCGGCAGAGATCGCAAACCACAATATCACGCAACTGGTCAATGCGCCGGGCGTTGGCTGCAACCTTCATGACCACTTCTCGTTTGTGCGGTGGTGGAAACTGCGCCATCCGGAGCAAGGCTTGTCCATGGGTACTCCGTTATGGAAGAGCCCAGCGTATGCGTTGGGTCTCCCGGCTGACTGGAATGTCACTGTGCAAGCTCCACGTGAGATATTGATGGAGGCATTGAGGGCGGACGGTGAGAACGAATCGGCTCTTGGGAAGCACCCTTATCTTGCCCCTGATTCCTGCCATGCTGAGATTCTCATTGTTTACGCCCCTGCTGGTGCAGCTGTTGCGGGTGCTGATATCCCGATGGATGGCACCCATGTTGCGTCAGCTATTCTAGACATGGTCCCTACTTCGCGAGGCCATGTTACCATAGCGTCGAGCGACCCAATGATCCCGCCTCTTATCGATCCAAACTATTATTCCACTGAAGTTGATCGTGCGATCCTTCGGGCCGCCATTCGACAGGTAACACAAGTTCTCCGAGAGACACCTGAAGGTAGAGCGATGATCGAATGTGAGACGCCACATCCTGGGTTTAACCCGCTAGGGCCCGACGCCACAGATGAAGAAATCGACGCTCAAGTGAAACAAGGGGGGAATACATTCTATCATCCAGCTGGCACAGCGTCAATGGGGAATGTTGTAGATACTGAGCTCCGTGTGAAAGGCGTCGAGGGTCTCAGGGTAGTCGATGCCAGCATCATACCGTTGCCGATAACAGCACACTACCAGGCAGTGGTATATGCAATTGCAGAGAAAGCTGCAGATATTATAACTAACTAAGACAGAACTAGGTAGCCAATTAACCTAGCGAACGCAACTATTTACTTCACGAGGTCCGATCATTCAATAGTTACAGTAAATAAAGACAGAATATTTGATCGCTAGACTAGTGGGAGCGAAGGGTGTTGAAAGATAGAAAAGCAAAAGGACAACTGACATCACGCGTCCAGAGGTCCTGGTCGGCCTTTACATGGTTAAAACAAGGAGACATTCCGTTCTGATGTCGAGGCAAAAACAAAAAGAGAAGCCGAACGCGGGGGTCGAACCCGCAACCTTGAGATACCGTGACGACTAAGAGTCTCACGCTCTACCGATTGAGCTAGCCCGGCTACTTGTTGAAGAATCATGTTTCTTTTGACTACATAAGCCAAAGCTAACGTAAGAGCCTACTACCTCGATTGATGTGCATTAGATGAGATCTTCACCCCTCTCCTCATGCCCTACCATAACTGCATACAGATCGATGGATGAGGCATATTTTGTCCCTTGATGCTACAAGAACGCTGTCGATAGCTTATTCAATGTGTCAAATGCATGCCTTTGTTGCATACTGGTGTGAACAGTGTTGTAACTAGTACTCTTCGCTTCCGTGAATTATATATTTTGCGACAAGGGACACACTTATCTTTTTTATACATTCCCGGAGAGGCTCACTCTAGTGGATGCTTGAATACTTGCATAACAACCAGTTACTCATATTCAATAAATCCTGTAATATTGTCTTAGAAGCTTCTAAATGTCTATGATGCGATGTGACTGTTTGCTTTCGTGCCCCATTCCCTTCCAAGGCCAACCAGGGTTCATCCGCCACCAGGTCGGCAACACCATCAATAGCTTTTAGTAAATCGGAAACTCGATATCTTTGAAGGCCATGAACCTTGGAATCACGAAATGTGATACCTTTCATAATTAAAATTACTGCAATCCTCGGGCGACTTCGCCTCGCCTGGGTGTTGCGACGGAGGTACTATGTCGGCTTTATGCCATTTACCTCATTCCTTTACCGACCTGGGAGTATTTCGTATGCACAGTACATCATTACACACAAAAACAGCAACTAATCGGTGCAGCAACAGCACTACAGTAGTACAAATCCATAATGGAATACCTCGGCATGGGAACATAGTTTTTCCCCACCAGCTTCGCGCCCCGCATGTATGCGCCCAGCCCAGCAACCTAGAACCGAGCCGTAGCAATTATTTACCAGCCACGATGAAGACCTTACTAGATGTTGTAAAGGATTGCGATAAGTAAGCGCTCTCCAAAAAAACCCCGTATAACCCCGCTAAAAACCGCCCAGCTTTCCTTACGCGGAAGATACAGATTCCGCACACGCGCAAGTACAGGCCTCACCATGGAAATTCTATCTCCCGGAGGATCCCAGACCGCACGGTCTCTTGATTGATGCTGTGGTAGAGCAGATGCCATGGACAGCAGACTTCCGGGTGCTTCCTGCCCCGCAGAAAGAAGTGCACCTTATTCAGCCCGAGGGCGTCAACTGGCATGAGAAATGCACGGAGATCATTGAGCGACAGGCGGAACTTGCGCGCGAGAAAGGAGTGTTTCCTAAATTCGGGAAGAAGAGACACGAGCAGTTCCCGATCGTCGGGGCGAAGTTTCCGGTGGGGGTTGATCGAAGTTTCTTCTCGTATCTTGGTATCATAGGCCGTGGGGTACATATGACAGTGTACACCCGGACGGAGGCTGGGTTGAAGTTCTGGATTCCGCAGCGACAGTTTAACAAGGCCTATGGGGGTATGTTGGATAATACTGTGGCGGGTGGGATGGCCATCGGAGAGCAGCCGTTAGAGTGTTTGGTTCGCGAGGCATCGGAGGAGGCCGCGATGTCTGAAGATCTGATTAGGACGAAGGCACGGGCCGCAGGTACCGTGAACTGGATCGGTATCAGCGATGAGCGATCTGGTGGTCACCCGGGGCTCATCAACCCGGGGGTGCTCTATGTTTATGACCTTGAAGTCGACTCAGATATGGTGTTCAAAGTGGTCGACGACGATGTATATGCCTTTCATCTGATGGACACGAATGAAGTGAAAAAGGCCATGTTGGACGGTAAATTCAAACCGGCCAGCGCGAGTGTTCTCGTGGATTTCTTCGTTCGGCATGGTCTTATTACAGCCGAAGACGAGGAGGAGTATACGGAGATTGTGTCCCGACTACATCGAAAACTTCCTTTGCCAACTAGTTCACGTTGACAGATAAAATGGGTTTTCCCCGCATCATGATCGATATTCGGTGCTTGGATGGTTGAACGCTTGTATTAGTACATTGGCCAGTACTTAATTAAGGACGCACTACGGAGTACATTGGGCACTGGGGCTAAGCTGGGTTAGACGCCCTGCAGGGATTTCATTGTACTAGCAAGTGGCCGGCGTCTCACGAAACAATGAAAAGGCTTTTTATAGCACCGAACACGAAAAATTCCCGCGATGGGACGAGTGGAGCGACCGCACATCCCGTCGGAAGTGGAGGCTGGTCACCAATCACTGCGCCAGGTGAAATGCTTAGCTGTTGGGATCATGAATCCTGCCCCGCTCAATGTCCTGGATTCACTCCGTTGCTTACTGTTCCTTTCGTGCTCGAGACTAATAAATTCCAACGATGACCTGCTTTTATCATCGGCTCTCCTTGTTTCTGAATAGCACTTCTGACAACATAACCTAATTAACTACACTGCGACCCGAGAAAAAGGTCCTAAAACCATAGACAGCATACACCATCGCATCTCACCATGTCCCAAACACCAAACAAGCAAACCTCAATATGGAACAAAACAAAAGTCATCGGCAAGAAAAACTTCGACAAAGCCTGGGATGCGCTGGACAAACTCGGGCCCCCCGTTAACCGCCTGACGAACAAGCTCGGCTCCGAGGCCTTCTGGCCCATGACACTAGACAAAGAAAGCGAGAAGGTAGCGCGCATTCTGCAGAGCTTCTGCAAAGATGGCGTCTATGTCGAGGAATCCAAAGAAAGCACGCCTGCACCGGAAACGAAAGGAGGAAAACAGGCGATCGACAAGCCGCGAGGGAAGCCGAAAGTGTTGAAGAAGATCCCGACCGAAGTGATCCGACAGGCGAAGGGATTGGCTATCTTTACGGCCATGCGAACGGGACTATGGTTCAGCGGTGCGGGCGGTAGTGGTGTTCTTATTAGCAGAGTGCCGGAAACCGGTGAATGGAGTGCGCCGTCGGGGATCCTGCTGCATACCGCCGGTTTGGGATTTCTGGTCGGGGCAGACATCTACGATTGTGTGATGGTGATCAATACGTATGAGGCACTGGAGGCATTCACGAAGGTCCGGGTTACTCTCGGAAGCGAGATCAGTGTCGCTGCTGGGCCAGTTGGAATCGGCGGTGTGCTAGAGTCGGAGGTTCATAAACGGCGAGCCCCGATCTGGACCTATGTCAAGAGCCGAGGATTTTATGCGGGTGTGCAGATTGACGGAACGGTCGTCATCGAGCGTATAGATGAGAACGAACGATTCTACGGTCGAAAGCTACCCGCTAAGGAAATTCTGAGTGGCCACGCCTGGGTCGACAATCCCTCGGTGAAAATGCTGACGCACACGGTTCGAGCGGCGCAAGGTGATGTACAGTTTGAGCAGACACCCTCGGGAGTTAACATGGCAACGGGGCCAAGTCCCAGCGATCTTCAATATGGAGATCTTGCGGGTACTCAGATGGCTCAGGTTCAGCCGCCTCCAAATCAAGGTCCACAGTACAATGCTGGATCAGAGTATAATACTGGACCACAACCGAATGCTGGACTGCAGCATAACCCTGGACCACAGTACAATGTTGGATCAGACTACAATGATGGGCCACAATTCAATCCTGGACCACCATTCAACGCTGGATCGCATCATCATGTGGGACCGCAACCCAATGCTGGATCACAGTACAATGCTGGCCCAGAGTATAATGTTGGATCGCAGTATAATGCTGGACCACAACCCAATGCTGGGCCACAATCCAATGCTGGAACACATCCTAATACTGGATCGGAGTACAACCCTGGACCGCAACTCAATCCTGGCCCAGGGTACAATACTGGGCAACAGTCCAATGCTTGGCCACAGCAGAACCCTGGATCACAGTACAATGCTGGAGCACAATCTAATGCTGGGCCACCATACAATACCGGACAAGCTGGGCCTGCTAGATACTATTGATTGCTATATTAGAAGGTGCTTAAGTTACTGTGAATGCATACTCGGAGTCCTGTTTTTTATGAGACTTAGCTATTAGTACAATTGCGTACCCGGCCAAGGAGACATACCTGTAGCATATCTGAGAACCCTATATTCGTATTACTTTTTTTTTTTGCTTAATGCGTTGATATATGGTTTCTCTCATGAAGATGCCGCGACCGGAGGAACTCGATGTGATTGTAGACTGCCCTCATTGGCAAGCATATCCACAGATAGACATAGCTATAGCACACAACTGAACTTCGGGGGCAAATGTGAGGATAGTAAATAATATAAACTGCACCTGAAAATCACAAATTCATCCATACTATATCATGTCCCTGCTCCGGCGGACTGGCAACACGTGGTATTACGATCAATATGTACAGTATGATCACTAACACGAGTCAAGCATATCAACAAGAGCACCCTTCTCATCCTGGGTAATAGTCAAGTTATACACCGACTTGACTCGGACCCACATCTTTGCATAGGTGCAATAATACGAAGCTACACGGTTAGCGCGCGACCAGATGGAATGTTAGGAAGAACTTACTCAGAGGAGGCTTCCACTCCTCCGGCCCATCATCGCTCTTCTGACGGTTAACAGTGCCTGTCACTGCGATTAGTTGGGGATTCGTCAAGTCATTGGCAAACGCTTGACGTTGGTCCGTGGTCCAGTCTGCCGCTCCGCTCTGAAATTTCATTAACCATCAGATCAGAATCCATCCTTGCATGGACGATGACAGACTTACCTTCCAGGCGTTGGAAAGCGGTACAACATGGTCGATGTCTAGATCGCTTTTATCCGTCCAAGTTTTTCCATCGTATGGCGACAGCCATGTCCCACTAGTGGGAGAGCAAGAATCGTTCTTCTCGACGTTCTCGCCATCGCGAGCAAGCACGACTTCACGTGTATCGCATGAACTTTCGTACAGTGATTTAGCACATTTATCCTCCAAAACTGGATGACAATACCTACTGGCCCTGGCTGATCCAATGGGGAAACTTATCCCGGTCATAGCCATCCTGCGAGCCCTGCGCAGCGACTGTTAATCCAGCCAATTCATTCTCAGCCGTGGTTGTCGATGGGATTCCCGGGGGAGTTGGGACAGGCGCCGGGGCAGGGATGGCATTCACGAAGGGAAGGGCCAAGAGGGCCAGGACGGTGAAATGGACCATGATGCGACTGGCCCAAGGAGGATCGGATATGGAAGAAACGCACTGTTTACAGCACATTGTGGCTGGCGGCCTTTTAAAATATGCCCACTACCGGGCGATCAGCTCCATCCCTTGCATATCGCTTCATCTGCCGGGTGTAACGTGCTCAAGCCAGTCAAAACACCATGTGCCCGGCCGGGCTCTTGGCGTACATGAGCGCATGCAATACAGTAACACACATTCTGCAATGCCGTAACGCCTTTGGCCGCGGCTAGGGGCTTGGCTAATTTAGTACCTGGACCGCCCTGACGATTCCCCAAATGGGAGGTCTTCAGGATATTGGAGCGGGGCGCTTATCAGTCCCCCTTTGCATCTCCGGCGGTTGATGACCACGCTCGGCATGGAGTAAGGCTGATTCGCCCATGGACAGGTAGAATGGGGGGGATCATCGCTGTCAGGGTGGTCGGCGTGTTAGATATACATTGATCCGCCGGAATCCGACGGAAGAACAATAAATGAAGCGAAGTGAAGAAGATGATCATTTATTTCTCATAACAATCATACATTTCATGAATTATCAGGATAGAGTAATCTGTAATTTTAAAGTCCCAGAGCCTTGAGGATTTCCTTTCCAACGCCCGTCGCACTGGCCGGGTTCTGACCGGTGATCAGAGTCGCGCCGTCGGAGGTCTTCGAGACGACAACCTTCTCGCCCCACGGCTGATCGGCCTTCACAAATTGACATCCGGGGATCTTGTTCATCTCAGTCTCGACCAGGTATGGCATGAGCTCGGTCAGTTGGGCCTGGTCTTCCTCGACGTTGGTGAAGGCGGTGACGGTGGAGTTGGCGAGCAAGGGCTGGCCGGCCTTGGTGGTCGCCTTGATGAACACGGTCGGGCCGTGGCAAACGGCGGAGACGGGCTTTCCAGCGGCAGCGAAAGCCTGGATCAGGGCGAGGGAGGTCTCGTCGTAGTGGAGGTCAAACATGGCTATATAGCGGTCAGTGCGATCCCCTCCGCCAAAATGAAAAATAAAAGGGCTCCTTACGTCCATGACCACCGACATAGAAAATCGCATCGAATTCCGAAACGCGGGGCAGGAAATCGGCCAGCTTGTGGGTGTTCTTCCAGAGCGACTGCTGCTCGTTCAGGAATTTCGTCGACACGGGATCGCTCTCGAACATCTTGACCGACGAGGGGTCGAGGGGAGCCTCGCCACCCTTGGGGGAGGCGACGGTGAGCTCGACCTTCTCATGAAGGACCTCCCACGGATGGGCGAACTCGGGCTAGGACTTCGCATTAGACCTGCTCGATCGACAGGCGTACATGGCGGGGTAATACATACCAGGTACCATCCGGTGGCGTGGTCGCGGCCAGGAATCTGGGCCTGGGAGGTAAGAACAACGAGCACCTTGGGAGCCATTTTTGTCAGGATGTGTGAGTTGCGTGGTTTTTCTGCGCGGACTCGTCGATCCTCAAGAATTGGGTCCAGGTCGACCTTATATAGGGTACGGTGGGGCAGCTGATGATGAATGACATCACTTCCCCTGGAAGGTCCTGAACTCGCTCACATCCTTTATTTTGGAGCATGATTGTTTCTAACTACTTCCTCACAATTCCACTAACATGTATGGGGCAAAAGCTTTGGCAAAATACGGTTCCTAGGTCCAAGGGTCCTTACGTGGACGAATGGTCTACGAGTTCCTGAATAGTAGCCACACAATCGACGGTGTCGAAAAGTAAAACCGAGCGCTAATGTTTTCTCTCGCGTGGAGGGACCCACGAGCTACCGTCCGTTCGGCGAATAATCTCCCCGGCTCGGCGACTATCCATTAATAAGTTCAGTAATCATGGTTGGGCACTTGATGATCAGAGCGGCTGTCTCTATTCTTATGTTCAAGGGCATGGATCAACTACTAGTTGAACACAGCAACTAACGGAAAGACACGGTTGTTCATGGAAGACTATCTGACTGCTTTCATTTAACTTGCTACCCAAATACCTCGGATATCGTACCTAGGCAGTAGGATAGTGATTTGACTTCAGTGCTGCATTAGCCTTGAAGAAACAATTCATAGAAAAACAGTTCTACTTACCTGGGTTCTATAAAGACTAGTGATTGTGCTTCTCAGCTTTACTGATTAACGGTCTTAATTTGTATCGGGAGAATAGAACTTGTAGTGGCACTGGAAACATTTTGAGCGTTTGAAATTCGTAGTAACCAGTCACTGGCTATTGAAACAAGGTCAGCAATGACAGAAAGATCAAAAGGCGTCTACTGGGTTCGATGTAGCCTTTCTGTCCTACAATGATGCAGATGGACCTGGCTTAGAGAGTGAACCTCAGCTAGTGTGACAAGGACTAACATTAAAACTGGGTCTATATTCTGATAGGTTCCTAGTCCCAGAAATGGGCACACTATCACTAGTTAAGGAACAAGATTACAACCCCAGAAGGTGTCATGTGAAACAGACATGTACTGTGTTTTCATCATGCATCATGAATTCCCCTTTTCCTGGAGCCGTCAGCTTGGCTAGAATGCACTTCCTGCATAGCTCAGGAGAAATTCATTACATGCCCCTTCTAAGCTGGCGCAGAGGGGTTATGGGTTCTTAAAGAATACATACAAGCGCCTGCTTAACAGTAAGAGAGGTGTAGAAAGCCCCTAGCTGGGACCTGCAGGTAAACATAATCACTATATTGTCTCACCAAAGTCAAATCACATGTGCTGAACCGCTGCTTTCTTGCTTCTGAATCGTACCCATTGTTTGATAGTTTCGAAGTCCCGACAAGTATGCGTGCGCTCCGTCTCCCCCAAGAGGATCAGATATCGCCTGCCTTCTCGCAGCTGAATGACGGGTTGCAGGGTAACAGGGGTCAGATCTGCCGAGCACATGATCGCCTGGCGCAGCTGATCGATACAATGATCTAGATAGTTCCGTTAGCCCTACCATATTCATACGAGACCACAAAATATCCAGAAACAACGTACCAATATGCATCTCCTCTATTTCACCGGGGAAGAATCCTGGTGACCCACGGATCCACCAGGCCTGATGCGTCTCCTTAAGATGTCCAGACAATGCAATGGATGCAGCACATCCACACCTCCATACACACCACCGTCTTGGGGGACAACGACGCTTTTTATCATATTATTGAGGGGCTCAAACTCGGACTGGGATGTTTCCCATAAGGTATGGACTCGAACGGGTCTTGAGAACGAGGCAGGAGTTCCGGGCCGGGGCAGCCACCCTAAACATCGAGTGCCCAACAGAGATTACCATGTCTCAACAATGTTAGCTTCGCACCTTGCGCTAGCTGGTGGCCCACAGTCAATACGTAGATACATACATAGATTCTCACATAATAGCCGCGTCCCATATGGACAACCTGAAAAGGAGCCCGTACCTGCAGCGATTTCTTGCTTCATGTATTCGATCGCATATTCCGAGTCCTAGATTCTTATGTACAGCGTCAATGGCTTCTAGGCGACCACAACCGGTAATCGCCGTCAATGTCCTAACACCAGGGTTGGCGTAGTTACAGTGCAAAGCCCAAGTGCGGTATAAGAATAGAAGGTGAACGCGCAAGAGAAAAGGCTGCCTTCGCGACGTCATGAAATCATGATACGGACCCGATAACGGACGAGGGGCAATAATATTATTACTATCAACTGATAGAGAAGAGAAATAACCAAGGTCACAGGACCACCATAGTCATCAGGCACCGAAAAAGAAATGAAAGAAAAGGATCAATTTGATAATTACTATCCGACCGGGCGCTTTCTCACAACCGCCAAAGTTTCGGGGTCCCCAGGTAGAAGACTCACATATCGCCCAGATTCTGCAAGCCGACAAGCTCAAAGTATGCCGACCGCTTCTGCATCAGCTCCGAATGGGTTCCACACTCGATGATGCGGCCTTGGTTGAAGACATAGATCATGTCTGCCTTTTGCACCGTACTGAGACGATGCGCCACGGCGATCGTCGTGTGGCCTTTAGCTGCGGTATCCAGGGCAGCTTGCACGAGCTTTTCAGACTCTGAATCGAGAGCCGAAGTGGCCTCATCCAGTAAAAGGATTCGGGGGTTGCGGAGCAATGCTCTCGCTATTGCAAGACGTTGCTTCTGGCCGCCTGACAGCATGCTGCCCTTACTACCAACGAGGGTATCGAAGCCATTTGACAGACTGATGATGAAATCGTAGATGTTGGCGTTCTTGCAGCATTGCACCATTTCATCTTCCGTAACGTTGTCTCGATCCGTTCCCAGCATAATATTTTCGCGAATGGTACCTTGGTAGAGCGTTGGCTCTTGGCTGACCAGTGCCAGATGGGAGCGGTACTTATTGATGTTGAATGATGAGATGTCTTTGCCGTCGACGTAGACACCGCCGAGGGCTGGATCGTAGAATCTCTCCAGGAGGGCAATTGCAGTGGACTTGCCACATCCACTAGCTCCGACGAACGCGACGTACTGCCCGGGTTTGACCTGCAGATTGAGACCTCGCAGAACGAGCTGATTTGGTCGCGTCGGGTACCTGAAGTACACGTCTCTGAACTCGACATGGCCTTCTATACTCTGGACCATCTCCCCATCATGGCTCCAGCTATCGATTTCCGGAGTCCGGTCGAAGAGAGCCTTGAGACTAGCAGCAGCGTATCTGGCTTTGGCAATATCAGGTGCAAAGCTGAAGACGGTTCCTGCAGACTGCGCCCCGAAAATGACTACGCTGAAACACAGGAAGAATTGGAACCTTAATAGAAGGGTTAGAACTAGTATGGTGTCTGCTTCGGGAATTGCCATCTACTCACATAGAATATTCGTGTCGGCCAAATAAGGTACCCCCATACCAAAAGCCGAGAGCCATGCAAAGAAATTGAAGTGATTGGGATGTCGCGTAAAGAATGGATGACTTGAGAATCGACCACACTAGCCGACGGCCTTGTGAGAGGAGCTGTTCATGATAGTGATTGCAAACGTCGCTCTCACGGGTCAAAGAAGCTACGGTTCGGATGGCTGAAGTGGCCTCGCAGGCATAGCTTGCAGAATGTTCAAAGGCTTTCTTCTTCTCCTTCTCGAGTCGGACCAGCATGGCCAAACGGAAGTACCCACAAGCGAGAAGTAGGGGGATAGTGGACATACACACTAAGCTAAGCTCCCACCCTACGGCCAAACCAATGACGCAGGAGGCAAGTAAGGTGGTGACCATCAATAAAATCGTCATCAGAGTAATTCCAGACAGCCCAGCCAGGTGGGAGGTCTCAGTGGATAGAAAAGAAGTAAGAGCACCAGAGGAACGTTTGTCGAAAAAGGCAATTTCTTGCCGGAGGATATATCGAAATGCTTGGTCGCGAACCCGATGGGTAAGTCGCTCTGCGCAGTAAGAGAACGCAGTACCCTGACAGATGATAACGAGCAGCTGTACAAAGGCGAGCATCAAATACATCAGTGACCAGAAGTTGGCTTGTCGCCGTATCTCAGAGTGTTCTGAAAGAGGAAGCGAAAGGGCTGTAATGCACTTGGCGAAGAAAACAGCTTGTGTTGGATTGCATCCACCCCAAATGGGCGAGAGTAAAAGGCCAAAGACCATATATTTCCATTCTTTTTTGTTCAAACCAGCGATAAACCGTATGAGCGTGAACAAGGTATAGTTGTCAGCAATGTCTTCTCCCTCCTTCGCAAGTACCGCTCTCGATGCGGCCCTGTCTGATCGTGTCTTGTCCACCTGAAGTGCATCAGGGTCTTCTCCCTGATCCTCTTTGTCTAAGCTGTAGCGACCTTCCTTGAAATCGGGTCGCCATAAACCGTAATCGATTCCAGGCAGTATGGGATCTTCATCCTGGTTTCTAGACTCTTGCTTCATCGCGATTCGCTGAGCCTCAGCCAAGTTGTAGTAAGCCCCTTTCTTCTGGAGAAGGTCATCGTGGGTGCCCTGTTCGACGATACGTCCGTGGGACATCACCACAATATTGTCCGCATTCTTGATAGTCGACAGTCGGTGAGCAATGATCAAAGTGGTTCGTCCCTGGGCAGCTTTGTCGAGTGCAGCTTGCACAACGCCCTCGCTCTTCGTGTCGAGTGCGGATGTTGCTTCATCAAGTAGCAGGATTTTAGGATCGCTGACCATGGCCCTAGCAATGGCAATGCGTTGTTTCTGACCCCCCGAGAGAAGGAACCCTCGTTCGCCAATGTCGGTGTCATAGCCCTCAGGAAGCGAGGTGATGAAGTCGTGGGCCTGAAAAGCAAAGAGTCAGAACATAGTATCGTATCGTATATGGCACGAGCAAAGAGGGTGTGTTTAATGCAGGGCAGCGTGGCATTTGCCTTACGTACGTTTGCCATCTGAGCAGCACGTTCGACCAGCTCACGAATTTCTTTGTCGGACTCATGCTCGTGCGCTGTTCCGATCAAACCGTGCCTGATATTCCCGAATATCGTAGTAGCGAATAAGGTCGGCTCTTGGCTCACCAGAGAAATTTGTTGTCGCAACCAGCGTAGATTCAGGTCTTTGATATCATGGCCGTCGATGTGTACGCATCCACCGACAGGATCGTAGAAACGCTCAACCAGCCCGATGATCGTGCTTTTCCCAGAGCCTGAAGCCCCAACAAGCGCAGTAGACTTGCCCGCGGGAATCAGTAAACTCACATCATCCATCACAACCACATCGGGGCGGGACGGGTATATGTGCCTGATATTCTTCAGTTCCACATTTCCTTGCAGTTTCTCTAGCTTCTGCCCCTCGGTCGATGTAGGGTCGAGAGGAGAGACACGGTCAATGGTTGCGTAGATCTTGTTGGCTGCAGCGACCGCTGAGGTGATGGCCTGAATATTCGGTGTAATATTCCCGAGGGCAAGAGCCCCCATCATGATGGCCATCTGAATAGTGAGGATTTGCGATAATCCAACGGACCCATCCACAAGGAAGCGGGAGCCCATCCAGAAAGACAGTCCGTAGTTGAGGTAGATGTACCTTGAAAAAAAAAAGCAAGTCAGAACACTCGGCTGTTTGAGGGAATTCAAAAACCGTCCATTGGATGGCGAGGTACTGTGACACTCGCTGTACTTACAGAAAGAGAAGAGCAAACATTGAGCTGGTGGTGGACTTGAGCTTGAACCCGGACTTCTCAGCTTCGACGAGATACCCATCGTATCGTTGAGCCAGCTTCTCTTGGGTATTGAAGGCAGCCGCATTTCGGATCGAGCTGATGGCCTCTTCCGCAATCGTCCCTCCTGCAGCAAAATGGGCGAGGTATTTCTTGCTGAGCTTGGCGACGAACGAACCCACGGCGCCCAATGTAACAACAATGGCAGCGACAGTGGAACACAGAATCAGCGTGAGCTTCCAGTATGTGACGAAACCAATCACGAACGCGGCCACAAAGGTGGCGACGGCTGTCAAGGTCAATGCCACTTTCTCTGAGATACCCTCCTGGACAAGATTGGTGTCTGCTGTGATCCTTGTGGTGATCTCACCCGCGCCGAGCTCGTCGAAAAAGGCAATATTCTGCCTCAGAATGGCGGCCAAGAACTGCTGTCTGATCTTTGCCGTGATGTGTTCACCAGCATACACGAAACCGACCGTGGCCAAGTACACCATCACAAACTCGCCGACCGCGAGGTAGAGGAAGAAGAGAGAGAATCTGGCAAGGTCGCCGGTGAATTGGCCTTCACCTATGTCGCCCAGTATGAAGCTGCGGAAGGTGCCTGCAAGACCTCCAAACAGGACGGTCATCAGAGGCATGAGTGCACCGCCGATGATTGCTGCGAGCGAGGCGATGACCAGGATGATCTTGTCATTTCGTGTCGCATAACGATACAGCGTCAGATAACCGACGGTGGTGGCGGGCAGATCCAACTGTCTCTTGAGGATGGCCTTCTCGTGCTCAGACAGATGCTTGAACGGATCACCATCTTCCTCCTTTCTGTCTGCATCTGCCGGTGCTGGGCCGACTGGGTTCAAGGGAGGGTTCGCGGGCGTGGCGTCTCGGCCTGCCTGGACAGGCGCGTGCTGGTCTCCAAGGTCGCGGCTCGGCATGGTGAGGCAGTCCAGCAATCATTGAAGGAGGCAGTGGCAGTCATCTATGTTGGTCAAGTCTGCCAGGAGTGGAGTCAGGGTGAAAGTGAGAGGATTCTTCGACTGTACAGCTGCCTTTTGAGAGGGGAGGATGAGCTGACGGTTCGCGTTTTCTTTGTTTGGAATCAGGGGGAGCGACAAGGATCTGGAATATACAGTAGCCTGTTAAAACTGTCGTATTGCTGTGGGTCACGACCCAGTCTTATAAACACAGGTCTACTGTGGTAGGGTGATTCTTCCCTCCAGGTAGCTAGTCTCGTCCAATCTCGCGTCTGATCGGCCGCTACGAACTTCTTTGTTTGATTTCTTCGACTTGCAAATCCGGAGCTCACCACATCAATGCGCGTCATCATGGTTGGCGGCAGCCTGGCGAGCCTCACGCTGGCAAGTGTATTAGGAAAAGCGATTGTTGTTTTTGTATTGCTAGAGGTCCGAGGTTCAAGGTCGATTTGACCCCAGACGGAGCATCGATTGGGCTGAACGACGCCGCAATGCGCATCCTGGATTGGCTAGGCGCAGCCAAGAAGATCATGAATCATACAGCACCACTTAGAGCATCTAGTGTTCATCGCAGCGAGGGTACACGAGTCATACTACTAGTGTTCACTTCCGCGACCTTGAAAGCCTGGTGGATGCTCCAGTCACAGGTTTTGATTGCGATCACGCGGTGGATAATGGCCAAAAATCGGATGAACGGAGATAGCACGCATGAGGACACGATGAAACACTGATAGGTTCTATACTTCAGGTAAAATCACAACGATGCCTCAGTCTCATATAGAATGAGGACAGAATGCTAGCAGATTCGGTGCAAAGGGTCTAACTGCTTTTACTTCTTCGTAGAGCATGCCCAGTGTGACTGTTTGAGTGCCAAAGGACTCGGAACTTTAGTTTCATTATGATCTCGTTCTTGAGTCTAAAAATATCTCCCGTTGTTAATACTTCCAGTTTATGTCGCGCGTGGTGCTGAGAACCCTGTAGGGCTTCAGCAGCGAGAGACCTGTCCAGACCTAAGTAGATACCGGTAATCAGCCAGATGAAGTCCCTACTTTGTTAGTTCTTGAGGCTTGTTTGATGTAGATTCCCAGTATGATTGCGGATACGAGTAGGGTGTGAGGACGGCTAATTAAGGCATATGAAATGTTCGGGAGCTATGATCTATATGCGATGGCTAAGATGGGATAGAGGAGTTATGGCCGTTGCCCCTAAGGCTAATCTAACCAGCTTCTTTGTTGCTTGTTTATGGAGTGGAGTGCATAGGCTGATGCTTATGGGGGCTTCATTTGCTATGGTTACTTCAAAAACGACCTCGTCACCTATCTACCCAGTATCAGCCGGCTCTTCCAAAACCATCGAGTCCACATCGCCACAGACGAAATCCTGGTCGATGTCGAAGGTTAGATGCAAATGATACAGCAAATGTACCAGGAGATAAGGTCCCTGTGATGTAGCGTTGCTCACCCATCACACAGCAACTTTCAGAGGGCTCAACTTCCAGGATATTACTAAGGTCTTCGATAGCGTGTATGGATACATTCTTAACATTATGGAAGTTGGTACACCCAGTTCTATCATCACCTTCCAACGAGGTTGTCTGGTCCTTCCACTTCAAAGTACCACTGACCAATCGTTCACAAAGCAATCTTATGAGTTGGGGATAATAAGACAACATTGTTTGCAGATACGCATTTCAACGAATCTCTGTCTCTTCGACGTCTATTTCTACAGTTTTCAAAATACCCTTCTGGCTTGTACGGCTGTCCGCGATGGAATTCGCATCTCTGCCATAATAAATGCCTGGGCCTTCGCGGGCGCCCATCCTATTATCTACCAGTCGCGAGCCACGACATTGCCATTCATGTAGTTCATCCAGCTCATTGAATTCCATTGGTGGTATGATCTCTCCGTGGCCATTCTTCCACCCCGACCCCCTGTTGGAACTCCACATTTGTCTTTGGGACAGACTGTGTCGGTTTGATCTGCTGGTGCTTTTCGCCTCGCTACCAATGGCTGTGGCGACCTTTCCCTTGACATGGCGGAAGAAGGATGGGACTGCAGGCAACGAGCTAGCAATGATACCGGCACTAATCTCGGCGGATCTGAGGAATACCATCGTTGTCAATAAACTCCATCTGTAGCTGGAAGGGAACGGAGAAACTTACGTCCAGAGAAATTCAGGGAACCAGTCGTATGTCCTATCAGACGTGTTGTTCTTTTGCACACTGATGCCAATGCGTATAGCGCTTGAAAAGCATGCGCTGGGTATTTTGTCAGCACTCTTGTCAATCCGAGGCTTCTCGAGCCACAGCGCATCATCTTGGTACTTACAAGAGACCAGCAGCGAAGATGGCAGATATACCCAATTTCTGAGTATTTTGCATATGCAGACGCCAGACAGAGAATATGGGTAGTATCAGTAGCGAGAAGTCTGAAATGGTATTCAGGATAGCGGTCGCCAAGATCATCGCATTCACATTGACACAATACCCATGTACATCAGGGTTCCAGATTTTCTCGCGAGGCACGCACGCAAAAATCTCGAGGAGCGTGTCCGCCAGGTAGAATGCGGCGTTGAACCAGAGAAGCCCGTGGATAAAGATGTACATCCAGCTTTTCTTGGTCGGAGCAAAAACCCGGATGTAAAGCAATAGGATGGACAGCTTGGTGACGAATATCAGGGGGCCGTACATGATCTGCGACGCGTTGGCGAGCTGCATTACAAGACTGATCAACATCTGCATAACAAGAGAAAGCTTCGAAGGTGGAATAGTCCTACCTTTGCATATTTCGCCAGGTCTTCTTTAGCAACCTCTGCTACATGGATACCACTACCGACTTTATCGGCTTCCAAAGCAATGGTAGCATATCCTATAAAGCAAACCTAGTCATGGAACCGTTAGCTCTATCTGCTTTCACCTCAATTGCTTTCCACCCCTTTCACATTTTCTGCTATATCAACACAGCTACGCAATTAGAACCACTCACCGAAGCAATGAGGCAAGTATCTGTCACAATTAAAGTTAGCCTGTGGTTTCCTGCTCCTAATATCTGGTACATACAGTCTTCCCAGCTTGCAGACCGCCTTAAGAAGAACTTCGTATAAATTCTCATACCCATGACTAGAGCACTTGCAGCAAGGCAGGTTGATTGACATACTATGTTCCATGGCCTCGGAGAATCCCGGTAGCTAAACGATGGGGCATCCTGCATGTCTGCCTAGCTTGTTCGCAGGATACTTGATGCAAATGGTTCTATAGCCTTGAAGTTCACTTTAACTATGTTGAGAACAAAAGAGATACAAAAGAAAATGTGTGCTAGGAATAGAAGCACATAACAAGGTTGACAAACGAACGAAAGGAAACTGTTTAGGGGCCAACATTCGTGCCATATTTTGCAAAGGTGATGCTACAGCCCTACTAGTACAGCAGAAATTTATTGACTAGGGATCGCAGGGTTGACATGATCCTGGAGTGGTAGACCGGGTCGATTTGGCCCGAATAAATTAAAAGAGAATTGCTAGGCTGTTAAGTTATTGACGTGTAGGCTATGACACCTGCATGTTGCGGCTGGGAACGGCTGCATCTACACCTTTCGCCAGACGACGGATATTATACTAATGAGTTAGGGCCCCAAGAAAAATACATGATTGGGTTCAAATTACTCCGACGCTAACCCACCATATAAAGGCTTGCGAGGTGGGTCGAGCCGAAGGATTGATAACCCTCGAACTCTTTCCACCTTAAGCTTCTCGGTGGCTAGCGAACCCTGCAAAAGGTTACATTTTGCCCCTGCTTGGTTAAAAGTCTAGTGTCGGCTACAAGGCCAGTTGTGGATCCTCCAAAATGGCACCATACTTACATTTCCGAAGAAAAACATCACAGGCGAGAAGGGTCTGTCGCCCTACGTATGGACTGTCCAGCCGTAATAGGAAGTCGTCTAGTAGGCAATGCAACCCTATTGGCAATTTATAGCATGGCACTGAATGTAACAATGTGCCTATAGCCCGGCTACACTGACCCTCGAGTCTTGCCAGGAGATATACTACTAAGGTAGGGCCATGTGTGGGTACATCGCTCTCAACGACCGGACCAATAATGCGCAATATAATTATAATACCCGAAGAGTATATCCTGACTTCGCCTATCAAAAACGAATTAATTTACTAGAGTTGAATTATCAGACATAATGCACAGGGGTTCGGCTTAGAGTCTCAGAGAGACGCGTCAACACGCCGATCGCTAACAACCTTCTCCCAGGCTTCCTCGAAATCCCGCTGCACATCGTGCCCATAACACCAGGCTTGTGTTTCTCGGTCGGTCATGCCGTAAGGGCTTTTCTCAAGCGGCATTCCTTCCACCGAAGGCCGCATGGCATTGTCTCTGGCTTCCTGCTCCGGGCCATCGCAAAGATGAAGAACTCTCCCGTTAGCAAGGCTTGCCTGCTGAACTTGTTTCGTCCGACAACTACGTAACTTTTCAACCAACTGGAGTACCAGTCGAAGATCACGCTTGTCAGTAACATATGTTAGAGCTTTGCTCAGTGTAGCTGCATCCTCGACGGCCATGGTGACACCTGGAATGAAACAGATGATCGAAGATTAGTCCCATGACGATACAGCATCAAAGAAAAGAAGCGTAGCATACCCATCGATAAGTATGGCACCATAGCATGGGCTGCATCGCCAATGAGAATAAACTTTCCAGAGTCAGAAACCCATTTATCGAGAGGCTCTACCTCAAAAAGGGGCCAATTATGAATTGACTTTTTCTTTTGTACAATCTTCATCAGCCTAGAGCCTATTGTGTTAGTCAATCAATGTTGCTTTTCGGGCATCGCATAGTCATACATCGGATCCCAATTATGAAAATACGACAACATCTCCTGGGTTAATTCTTCCTGGGACATGTTGGAAGTGTCACTCGCATCCGGGTGAGAAAGCACCAAGTTTAGGCGAGTTCCATTGGATATCATGTAGGTCATGGCGGAGCAGTTGTTTCCTAGCCTGAGAATTGTGAGCTCCGAACTAAAACGTTGTTTAGATGTTAAGTTGATCAGAACAATACCAGAGGTTGAGATTCGGATTAGAGACAATCCATGCTGTCTCTGGATCCGCCAGGAGATCTGAGACCTCGACCATAAGTCGATACGCAGCAACACCCGTCTTACGAGGGCCTCCTATTTCGGTTGTTCCTAGTAGCTTCGTCCTGGCAAACGAATTGATGCCTTTCCATCACTGTCAGTTACTACGTACATCTGTTTCATGGTAGACACGTACCATCAACTGCAACTATCAGATCGGGACGTACGATTTCGCCCGTTGCTAGTGTAATTGTTGGCGCATCCATGTCGTAATCCACAGCGCGACTGGAAGTTCTGACATCGACGCCCTGTTTCAGAGCGTGCTGATAAAGCACACTGTGCAGCTCAGCGCGGTGAATTACCAGATATGGCGCCCCGAACCTCTTCTCAAAATCTGGATTTAATTCAGTCCGAGCGATAAACTCTCCATCTTTCCATCGGCGCATGTTCAGTTCCCAGGGTAGAGAGGACTTTTGCCAGAGGTCCTCGTTGATGCCCCACTTGAGCCAGTAACGAACACCGTTCGGTGACATTTGTACACCAGCACCAATCTATGCACATTTAATCACTTTCTCGGGGATTGGGTTTTCATTCAGGCAAAACTTACCTCCGATAGCTCTGGCGTAGACTCATAAACTGTGACGTGATGTCCATCTCGAGCCAGGGCAATGGCCGCAGACAAGCCGCCAATGCCAGCTCCTACAATTGCAATATTTAGCTTGACAGCTGATCTGCTCTTGAAGACCGGCTGATTCATATTGTGGTATGGATTGCTCTCGTCCTTAAGATGATAAAACGTATTGAACCCGAAGAAAAAGATTGAACCTTCACAGTCTGGAAACCCCTTGATTCGTTGCCATTTTTATAAATTCGTGTTAAAGTTCAACCCCACCGTGATCTCGAACCCTTGTTGATCTTGACACGACCACTGCGCACTAACGTGATATCCATGCTCTACCCACTATTATTGTGACGTTGATTTAGTATTAATATAATCTCACGGACTGCGACCCGCAGTTACACTGGAAAGAACTAGACTTCGGCCGGAATGATTATAATAACATTGAGCAAGGGGGCCTTAGCCTTTGTAGCAGGAGAAAAAAACCGCACGTTGGGAATTTGTTGTTTATATTTGAATTTTCTGTTACAAATGCCGGCGTTATACCCGCTTGCTCGTTTATTCTTGTCTAGTATTTTGGTTTTTGTCCAATTGCAGCAGTTGTGAACTGCTCGCACGCATATCCTTGTTTCGCCCGCGGTGGATCGGGGCTTTTGGACAGCCTACCCTGCCATTCCGATTTTTTTTCTTAGACTTCTAGCGTCTTTCCGCTGTGTGACTGCCTCCTCCTAGGCTTCAATACTAAAGGACCTCACACACACGCGAGTTGCATGCAGCAAGATGGCGGTTTATAATATGAGTAAGTCAGGCTCATCTGTCCCTCGAGGATTTCTCTGCTCTGGCATCCCTCTTTAGCACCTAATCACCCAGCTAGCGCACTGACAGTGTCATAGAGTCCGAAGGTGATGTCACGGTCGATTCCAGCAGTACCAGCGAGGAGTTCGCCGACGGCGCTGTCTCGGGTATCAACGAAAAGTGGTTGATGTTCAAGATCGACGCCCATGTTTTGCCAATTCTGTGCGTCTTGTACTTTCTGGCCTTTCTAGATCGGTGCGTTCCATAACTGTAGCAAATTGGCTGCGTCTGCCTTCTTTCTGTTGCCCCTCTTTATACGTATACTTACGGTGCTCCGTATCAAACAGGATTAACATGGGCCATGCAGTTGTGTTTGGCCTTGAAGAAGATCTGGGAATGGATCCCAAATCTAACCAGTTCAACACGGCGCTGACAATCTTTTTTGTGCCATACGTGCTGCTGGAGGTCCCATCAAACATCGTCCTTAAGAAATTGCAACCCCACGTTTGGTGTATGTCCTTTCTGTGCGAATCCAGATCTATGCCACTATTCAATTGTGCGTAGGAATACGGCTAACACAAAACGGCAGTGGCAGGATGTATGTTTTGTTTCGGTATTCTGACAATTGGTCAAGGTTTTGGTGCGCTGTCCTGCCCCTGATTGATTTGACGGTAATGCATTTTTTAACACGTCACACTGAATAGTGAAAAGTTATGGTGGTCTTCTAGTGACACGCTTCTTCATAGGTGTGACAGAATCCGGAATGTTTCCTGGGTGTAAGTCGAATCTGAGTGGAAAACCGAGAGGGTGACCTAACCAGCGTCCAGGCTACTATCTGATTGGAATGTGGTACAGGCGTCCAGATGCCCTCCGCCGATATACATACTTTTTCAACTCAACAACACTTGCGGGCGCACTTGGAGGGCTGATAGCGTATGGCACAGGATACATGCAGGGCACGAGAGGTTATGGAGCCTGGCGTTGGCTTTTCATAATCGAAGGAGCCGTAACATGCTTTGTTGCCGTTCTTGCTTGGTACCTCATCTCGGATTTTCCCGAGCAAGCCAGATGGCTGACCGAGGCCGAGCGGCGATGGATGAAGAAGAGAATGGAGGTTGAACATGGGAACGAGTCGGCAGAGGATCCCATACGTTTCACTGACGTGGTCGAGGTCCTCAAGGACTACAGAATCATCTTGGGTGCACTCATATATTTTTCTTTTCTAGTGCCATCATATGTATGTGACCCTTCCGCTGAGTTTCCTAAGAGACCTTTCTCACCATCATCTAGTGTTACGCATACTTTTCACCGACAATCATCAAATCTTACGGCTACAGCACTCTTCAGACGCAATTGCATTCCGTGCCTCCATTAGCGATGGCCTTTTTCCTTTCTCTCGGGATTGCATTTGCCTCCGATAGACTATGCCACCGCTATCTATTCGTTGTCTTTAATCTGCTAGTTGCAATCGCCGGGATAGCAATCCTGCTAACAGTCCACGATAAGCCTCGAGTCCAGTACGCCGCACTGTTTCTGGTGGTCTTCGGCCCGTACTGCGGAATGCCCGTCGCTATCTGCTGGTTCACAATGAATGTAGGGGGCCACCGGCGGCGAGCGATTGGTACAGCGCTCCAGCTCGGGTTCGGTGAGATCGCGGGCATAGTGTCGACGTTCCTGTTCCAGGCCAAGGACGCGCCATACTACCATACTGGGTACAGTGTAGCCATTTCCTTCTTCACTCTGGCCGCCTTCTGGTGCACTTGCTATTTTTTCGCGTGTTGTATGGAGAACCGCAGACGAGATCTACAGATGGCGGATGCGGGCAATACGTCCGACGCTACAACGGCAGGGAACGGCGACTTGGATGTGTCATACCGATACATGCTGTAGGTCTACGCAGTGTGAGGGCGGGGATGGTGCAGAAACGAGATATGGTCTTGGAAGAACGCTCTCTCGATTTCCAGTGAAAAAAGATCTAGATGAATAAAGACAACTAACTGTATAATGCTTTGCGCTTTCTATCTTCGGGTTTGACTTGGTTGCAATAATTGGTAAATTTTGCTCTGGCGCACATGTGCCCAGAAGATAAACAAGTGCTATATATGGGCCCTGGAACCAATTTCAAATGTGAGGACTGAAGACAGAGTACCAGTCACCAGTAAACATGGTTTCATACGAAGATATCTGAAGCAAAAATTACAGGCTGTACCCCGCTGATTCTTTCCTACAGTCTACGTTATTATCCGGACAAATGAACCATGATATTTATTAACCCGAGTTGTACATGATCCAAGCACATACGTCTATAAGATGTGGCAAATAGGGCTAGCACTTAGTACTTCAACCACAATTGTAGACTCACGCGGGTCTACCAAGAGTTTTCATGGTGGTTATTATCAATAGGTATATAGGGTGCATAGAAGAGCATCCCGCCAACCCCCTCTGCATATTGGTATCCTCTTGCACAAGCCAGTTGCTCACACTTGATAAGAAAAATGTATCTACCCATTGAGAGGGCGATAGTCTAATCGCACCCAAGGTTGATATCGCGATTACCTGAATGATTGGCACAATAAATCCCTTGAACCCCATTTGCACTGTTCCAAGTATAGACCTGTCGAGCACCAAAAGAAATAACACAGCAGTAACATATTAGCTAACTGACAAGGAATGGGAAGAGACAAAGCAACGCGGATGGACAGGATATAAGCAATAACTTACCCAAGGTTAGTCGGATGAATGCTTGAGCATCATCCATACCCCATTTTTCACCGTGTATATTCTCAGAAAGGACGAAGAATTTTAGAAGGCCTCCTTCTACTGTGCTATATGCCAGTGCATGGAGGCTTCGAGCTGCTGATGCTAATTCTAACCGTGGCTGCTTGCGCAACCATGTACTGTGCAATTTCCATTCTCCCGACAGGGTCTGGCCGCAGATAATAATATGATCTCCTTTCGTAATGGCGAACGGATCGGAAAGCACAATTTCGGCTTCTCTGTTTTCTTGCGTGCAGTAGCTACGTGGTTTCGCCATGTGCGTCATCCAGTTGTCCCATCTATTTCTCCACAGCACTAGAGGCAGGCATGTCAGCGACAATGAGATTAAGAATATCGTCAATAAAAGAAGATCAACCTTGTTGTTCAGAGTCCGACCTGTAGATAGGGCGTTGGCGTATTCCGTCAACTTGACGGCGTGTGTTACAGCTGGTTGGTTTGACTCCAGTGTACTCCTGTTCAAGTATCCATTCTGAATCGTGGCACCAAAAGGTAACTTCGTACCAAGCTGCGGTCAATGCTTCACGCATCTTTGACCTCATTCCTAAATGAACCTGGTCAGTGACGTCCCGTTTCGGATACTGGGCCAGTGACCTTCAATTTGATCAATGATTTGATTAGGTTGGTCACGACCATACAAAATCCAGAACAGATTCATTCTAGAGTGATCTAAAGGTGACAATTGAACCGCCGGATTAACAAGTATAAGGTGTTGTCGAAGACGTTGCAGGACAGGTCCCATGTGATCCAACTATTCATCCGTCAGTCATTTTTCCTTACATGCGGTGATTTTCAAACAGACCATCATGACGATATTAAGCCATGCTGTTTCCATCACTTTCACCCTCACCCTGCTACATCCACATCGGAATTTAACGCCCCTTCTGTTACGGTCCCAGCCAATGGCATGTCCGTAATTGTCGTTTGGATTGTTGTTGCCCTCGTATAGCCCTGTCTCTTGATTCACATGTGTATGCTCATCCCGCATGATGGTAGGTTGAAACGTTCCGAATTCAGTTTCCCACTCGTGATCCTCACCGTCACGACTATAGAGCACCTTCAACGTATCGTTTTTGTATGCAATGTGTTTATCCATCGCGGTAGAATCATCAAGTGGCGGTAGGCTACCAGGTGCGACAGGATCGGCCAGCGATTCAGCATTGCAGGATTGAAAGCACAGTGCAAAGACAATCAATATCTCCCAGACAAACCATGTCTGCAAGAAGCTGATGCACCTCATGATTGAAAACACTTCTGGGTGACAAATGGAAAGTAAAGAGTGTTGGTGTCGATAGATATTTTCATGGACGTTAGAGCTGAAGTATCCAGGTATAAGTACTCGTCAAAAAAGTACCACCCAGAAACAGTATGATGACTACTTTAGAGGGCTTGAGAGCTCAGACTAAACCATAAATGAGCAAAGCCTGTCGTCAAACCATTAAGAATGCCACCGCTAGAAGCCTAGAACGCCCAACGGATTAGTTGCCCCGTTCTGAGGGTTACAGAAAAATTGCCCAAATGAAGTATCTCAATTCACATATAGGCTTCCTCTTTGAGCCGAGTCTAATGCCATATATCTTTAGAAGATATAGAGACCCAAGACACCGAACCAACGGGCTGCGGTGGTGTTGATGACGCGGTTATAGTAACGCAACTGATGTGTCAAGGCTGGGGGCTTTGACAATATCTGAAATCTGGCCCATGATGGGCGTTATGTGAAACGCAATACCGTACACCGCAAGAATGCTGGGGTGACAAAAGGCCTTCGTTTGAGCTATATTCCTACCAGTGTCCTGGTAATGGCTATTATATCAGACCCTCAGAGTTTATATCCGCTCGCAGGGCAACTGCCTGGCATCCGGGTATTCTTTGTTAAACCTGCTAAGTAGCGGACTAGATAGCCCAGGATCACCGCGTGCGTTACACTATTAAGACTATGTATTAACCATAGGATCTACATATAATAATATCTTGGTCCCGGAAAGGGTCTTAGACGTGTTAAGCTTCCAACCGTTGCACAGCGGGTCCATCGGCGTTATTTATGTAACATTCTGCAGCTACATGGAAACTTTGAAGCATTGCAGTGACATATGCTAGGATCCGTTTACGCCAGGCTAGTACCCACTTGCAGGGGTCATGCTGTCCCAGGGGAAATGCTGCATACATTACGCGGCGTCTATATGCTTTTTAGATCGACAAGCAACCGACTTCTCAGAAGTATATGCTTATAACCCTAGAGTATAAATAACATGAAACCTTATATACTGGAATTCAGTTGGATATAGAATTATAAATATAATTACAGTTTTAGATATCTACTATCGCTATGCAAAGATACTGGCTTTAGGTAAAAGAACATATGGAAATGTATATGTATGTGGAAGAAAACTCGATTGGTGATATTGTGTTTTACTCGTGAATAATCAGAACGGAAAAAGGGGGAAAGCTTAAGTCCATCATCAATCATGTGTGTTCTCAGTTCCCTGCTCAAACAAAAGGTAAAATAATACACGAAGGGTAGTCGGGGCCAAGATGAAGGGTGTGAGTCCCATGCGATGCAAGCTCTTGGAACTCGTTGTCTTCCTTGAACTCACCGCGCAACAGCGGGCTATTCCCATGTACCTGCACCTGTATACTTTCGCCAGCCTCGTACTCCACACCCATAGCCCATATGCCGATCTCCAACTTTACTATATCACCCGGTGTGATATATTCATCACGGTCATGTGGATGGAAGGGGTAATTCTCGAGCAAGGACCGGGAACTGTCAATGGCTCGGCGCGACGCACGAAGGATACCTAATGATCCAACATGGAACATCAGATTGTTCTTATTTCGAGCGGGTATGTCATCGATGTTATCTTGACTGACCCCGTGGTGTGCAATCGATGACCAGGGAATGTTGAGATTCAGCAGAGCTTTCCCATTGGCATCCAACTTGCGCACAAGCACATACACGTCCATATCATGGAAGTCGGGGCATGACATGTACACGACTGCTTTTGGAACACCTGCTAACCGTGTCCGGGTATCGAATGTGTGCGTGAAGCTGGCGCAGTCCAAGTACTTTTCCGAATTATAAGAGACTGATGCTTCTGCCTCCGGTATATCGACGCTCAGACGCCCACCAGGGTGGAAATACATTTTCCGGTAGTCGGTGCGTGGGATGGGGTAATCCTCTTCGGCAATATTATACAGTGGCTCTTGGTTAAATCGTAGGATGGTGGTCCGGACCTTTGGAGTCTTCTCCCAGTCGTTGTCAACGCCATTTAGGTAACGATCGAAGAACCTTGCAAGGTCATCGGCGGAGTCCTTGCAATTCCAAATGTCGTACCATTCCTGCCATGGACACAGACGAAGCCATTTGTGTGAAGATTTCACCTGCAACCAGCCCCGCAATGAACCCATGGTATGTACAAAGCTTGTGTAGGACGCGGTGATATAGGTGGGAATGTTAATCTTGGCAATGTCCGGTCGTTTGTCTTTCCAATACAAGGCGTCGGCTTTGGGGTAGCGCCGATACATTTCGTGGAAGTCCTCCACCCCACCGTGTCCCTGAATATTAGTGTCGATAATAAAGTCGAATAACCCGGCGTCAAACACTCCGCCTCTGACAAACTGTTCACGGTACAAGTCGCCACAAGCCTCCCAGGGAGCAATTGCCTTCAGAGAAGGCGGCTGCAATGCGGCGATGAACCACTGAACAATGGCCAAATGAGAGTTACCAGCCAAGCCGACACTCCCGTTGCACCACGGCATCTTGGCCACGGCCTCGATTACATCGTATCCATCCTCAGCCTCCTGCGTACCCATAATCCCCACCGTGCCTTCAGAGTCACCGGATCCGCGAGCATCGACATTGATGATGGCGAATCCACGAGGAACAAAATCAGCAGGGTCCGGGCCCTCAAATTTCTCCAGACCACTGAGTACCCCACTGGGTATCCCGAGGCCCCACGGTAGGAACTTTAGCATGGAAATACCATTGAACTTCTTGCCAAATGGACTCCAGGCTAGGATGGCGGGCACGGGTTTTGTAGTGTTGGCAGGACGGTAGATGTCGCAGTATAAAGTGCTCCCATCACGAACCTTGACTCCTACGTCATGAGATGCATGGATGTCACAGGGTAGTGGCCTGGAGCCATTCTGACTCCAACCCGCAGGAAGCACTTCCTCACGAAATCCGAAGGGTTGGTAATTATTTCGGCCCACGGAGGGCTTGTCAATTGGTCGAGTGGCGACAGGGACTGGTGACGGCATTGTTGGAGAGATTATGTATGCTGGATGCTGACTCCTGTTGTCTCTTGGCCAACGTCCTCCCCTACATCTTTAAGTCATGAATCTTACCAGTACTGTGGGGAGCTTCGGCAGGGATATTGCCTTCATGATTCCCGTTATGGGGAAGTTTTGAGGCTAAAGAGGGCATTCGGGCGAGTTCGGCCGAGATCGGCTCAGCTGGAGAGAAACACTCGGTAGATGCCAACTCACTGCCGATATAGACAGGAAACGCTGGAGAAATCACAAGATTCACTCTCTTAAGTTCTGGAAGAGTTCGGCCGTGCTATTATCTCGTTGGTAAAGATCTCGGATGTGGAACGTTCCCTTTATAGCCGAGAAAGAATCGTCACAGGTTTAAGTCTGTACATACGGTCCACATCCCCAGAGTTTGGGTAGAATATCCGTTTATTTCAGGAATATCATTATTGCTACTCTTCTATTCGATAACTTCTCCATATACACGACAGTATTAGTGAATTATGGCGCCTTCTCGCGTTGATACACTCGAGCCTTTGAGCACATCCAACCCTCTGAAGACTCAGCAAAGCGCAAAGCAAGAAACTCATTACGGTGACTTTCGTGATGACTTCTTCAAGAATGGCTATACAGTGATCAAGGGCGTTCTGAGCAAGGAGCGCGCGCGTGAATACCAGAGCGAGGCACTCGACTGGCTGGAGTCATTTAATATCGGATTCGACCGCCATGACAGAAGCACTTGGAAGAAGGAAAACCTGCCTCAGAGCTTCAAAGGTGGAATGTATCTTCACTTTTCTGCGGCACACGAGAAGTACATGTGGGATGTTAGAACGTAAGTTTGCTCAATAGACACAGGCCAAAGAGTCGGATGACTGACACTTTGCGTCCAGCGAACCCGGCGTTATTGAGCCATTTGCGAAGCTCTGGGGAACCGATGAGCTGGTTGTCTCCTTCGATACCGTCAACATCACACTCCCTCAATCCATCGTGGGTGAATATGATTCCAAGCCTTGGCCTCACTGTGACCAGGCTCCAGAGCGCAAGGGATTAGCTTGTGTTCAAGGCATTGTCAATTTGTCCGAATCTGGACCAAATGACGGTGGCCTCGTCGTCATGAAGGGATCCGCCCCGCTCTTCGATAAGTTCTTTGAAGAGAACCCAGTGACGGGCCCCATGCCATGGCGAACTGCTAAGCACAAGGACTTCCATCCATTTTCTGACAAAGATCTGGACTGGTACCGCGAACACGGCTGTGAATTGATCAAAGTCTGCGCTGAACCGGGTGATTTAATTTTGTGGGACTCACGTCAGATGCACTGGGCGCAGTTTGGAGATTCTGACCTTATTCGCACCATTGTCTACGCAACATATACACCGGCAGCCTGGATGTCGGATGAAGACCGCGCAGCAAAGAAGGAGCTATTCGAGAATTATGAAACTACCACCCATTGGCCACATACCAACCTCTACACTCATGGCAAGGCAACAGTCAAGGTGGATGGAGAGGAAGTACCGGACCCCTTGGAAAGGGATGAGCCTCTGACCAAACCAGTGAGGACTGAGAGGTTGTTGCAGCTAGCTGGTGTTGTTCCCTACTAAGTTGGGAAGCGTTGGAAGTGTTGGACCTGTTGAAAGATATCAGATAGGAGATTGTACTGTATATTCAGTTATTACGTATTCAATTCAGCAGTTTTCCATGATATGATCTTTGTTGGAATGCTCTATCAAATGCACAGGGTATAATAGGTCTTAGTACGCAAACCGCTTAAGCTTAGGATGATATGATTGTAGGATTTACTTTCCAAAAAACTCGAACTCAACATGCTAGATTAAGAAAAATTAGACGTTCTGGTACCATACTTTCATAAATAATGTTTGAAGATTACTGGTGGGCAAAAGCGACACAGTTGCGCATTAGTGGCCACAAAGCCTTCAGTTATTACCTTCGGACGACCACTTACCGTTACCAAGCTGTGTCAAGTGGTAAAAAAGATAAGACTACTGTTTTAATTATTGAGGCATGTCGCCCTCACAGGCTAACGTGCGCCTAGCGGGTACGGAGGGGCAAAACTCGGTCGAGCTCGGGTGAGTCTTAAGTATGGCTAGCCCTTGCTGTCAACGTTAACCAGCCGTGGACGGGACACGGACCTGCCTCGGCTCCACATTCGCTGTCCCGGTAGTTTCTGGCGACCTTAAGGGCTGCTGGTTGGTTTCTCCGCGATCGGCTACCGACCGGTACTTGGGTTCCCCACGGGGACCCCGTGCACGCAGAGCGGCGCTATAGAGGTGCCGTAAAAAGGTGTCTCCCAATACGCGCGAGGATATTTCCAATGGGACATCTACAATCCCTATATTAACGGTGCAATCACCCGATATCTTCTTCAGAGGTTATAGAGTAGGTCGACATAACATATCAAAAATGGCGAAGGAGGTCGACGCCGCGCATCATGAATTTGCTATTACAAAAGACTCGGCGCAGAATGTCCCAACAGGAACGGTGAAGCTAGTCGAAGATGGAGAAATTGTCTTAATTCCAACTCCTTCCCCTGATCCCAGAGGTAGGACGCACACCCAACTGCAATCGCCTACCCTTTCTTCAACCATTGTTGCTGACAATAATGAGATCCTCTCAACCTACCCCAATGGCAGAAATGGGTGATAAGCAGCACTTTAGGAGTTTGTAAGTTTTGATCTTGTTTTTCCTCTCCTTCATACAACTCTGAGAGAAATTGCTGTGAGATAAGAGAAATATTGACGGCACGATTGTTGCCTAGTTGCTGTGTTGAGTGTCCTCATGACCTCTGGGATGGGTCCCATCATCACTACCATCTCGGCCTATTACGACGGTAATCCCAGAACGAACGATCTAATGACATATCCAACGTTGTTCATGGGACTTGGAAACGTAATCGCTGTACCACTCGCCGAGGCTGTGGGACGTCGCCCAGTATTCCTAACCTCTGCTTTAATAGTGACAGTCGGGTCAATCTGGTGCGCTGCGAGTGATAGTCTGGCCTCGCATATTGCTGGACGGGATGTGCTATCTTTAGCCGCTGGGCAGTCGGAGGCATTGTGTCCTCTCATCATTCAGGTACTCCTCCCATATCTGGATTCAATATACACAGAGCAGAGACTGACATTCGGCTGCACCCACGACATTGTAGGAAATTCACTTTGTTCACGAGCGCAGTAGCAGATTAGCATGGTTCAGCGCTATCCAATCTATAGGTAGCGCTGCCTTGACCATTGCTACAGCCTACCTTGTTCAGAGCCTAGGGTGGAGGTGGTGGTACGGCATATTCGCTATCATTAGCGGCGTTCTGTTTCTGGTCTCCTTTGCACTGGTCCCAGAATCTTTGTATGAACGGCCTACCGACGCTTTCGATGGTCAAGTCCATATTCAGCATGAAGGCGAAGACCTGGCCATTGTTCGCGCAACTACAAAGCGCAGAGTCGAGTTAGACTTCACACGGTATCAACCGCGTACATGGCGGCACAGCCTGAAGATCTTCCACGGTCCCGCAAAGTGGTCGGTAGCGATAGAATGCTGGAAGCACATGCTGCAGTGTATCTTGTTCCCCAACATCCTGTGGGTCGTCTTGATGAACAGTGTCGTGCTCGGGATCTATGTGATCATGGTCACTGTGTTCGGAAGCATTCTTACGGCCCCGCCATACAACTATCCCGCCACAGCTTTAGGCCTTGTCCAAGGAGGCCAGATAGTCGTCTCAATGATCCTAGTCCCTGTTCTCGGATACGGTGGAGACAAGTTCCACGAATGGATAGCAAGACGCCGCAACGGCGTGGCCGAACCCGAGTTCCGCCTGATTCCCATATTACTGCCTGTCATTGTGGCACTCATCTCATGTGTCATCTTTGGTCATGCTGGCTCCGACCCCTATCACTGGTCGCCGTGGGCTATCACAGTCGGTTTCAATGGGATTTACTTCGGATTTATTGGTATCATTCTGATCGGATACACATACTCGCTTGATAGTTATGGAGAGCGAGCAGGGCCTATTCTGGTGCTGATCTGCGCAATCCGTGGCTTGATCTCCTTTGGAATTTCTTTTGGCGTCACTGAGTTTGTCACAGAGGTGGGTTATAAGCAGGCGTTGAATATCTGTGCTATCATCATGGGAGTTGTCTCAGCTTTTGGCTTCGCTGTTTTCATCTTCGGTTCGAAGATTCGGTTCCTTACGATGAAGTATGCTGTTGACAAGAAGACGGCTGAAATATAATACGTCCGGAATATGCTTCTTCATTGCTCTGCACCCGCTAGATAGCTCGAATGTTTCCTTTTTAGTACAAAGTCTAATACAGAATTTTCTTCTTAACTAAAGTTGTATGATTACGGGTTGTTCATTCTTGGACCATACATTCAAACATATTAAGTTCTCTATTCTTCGTTCATGATCGATACCAGAAGTAGAGAGGAAAATATAGATTAGCACCTTCATATCATATGCTCCGAATGTTGTATTTTCCATCTTTAGATGACGTGAATAGTTCATAAGTAGAGATTCTGGTGCGGTACATAATTAACATAACCATTAGACCGCTTAGGATTCTTTCATGAAGTCATCAAGAGGAACTGAATCAAGCCATGGCATCGACATATCAATGAGTTCCAAAGAGGATGACAAATCGCCGAAGTGAGGTAGTATTTCGCTCCACCCAGCACCTGTTGTAAAGTCCCATTCAAAAGGTACTTCTGACTGTATTGTAGAATCCCCGGATAGTGTACTATCAACCCCGTGGCTACTGCTCGGAGATGACGGCGACGTGTTTCCTGGGTTGTCAAAACCTGGCTCGGGAAACAAATACCCTAAGGTCGCATCGGCATCTGGAAGGGAGGCCCACAAACGAGGCGACGCTGTTAACCTCACAATTTTCGAGAGTACGAGTCGGTTGATTTCTTGCGATGGATCTATGATATCGTATAGATGGGACAGCCGCCGAAGGACGAGTAATGCGCCGTGCCGCGTCTCTGTGAATGACTGCTCGAGCAGACTGATGCTTAGTCTAACTAGCTCCCTTTGTTCGCTCAATTCGGGAGGCGATCGATACTTCCGCAGGCATATCAGATCTATAATAGTATAGATTCCTGCGGTTATTATGGACGCCGTCACTGCCCAGAACTTGTGGAAATGAAGGCATGGTGCGTGTTGCCTCCGCTGAAGAAGTCGTTTTGCAGCTAATATCCCATGCTGGAGGACATCCCTCCCCTCTTCGTTGGGGGTTTCCAGGATGTGAGGCAATATGGCAACACAGAGATGAATTCGCCAGCTATCTAGACAGTTGTGGAGCAAGTATCTTTGCACTGTGGTCCAGTTGGGTTCATGCCCTACCACCTCCATTGTGGCCTCCAGGCCTAAAAATGTGAGGTGGGGTGGGAAGGATAATGAGACGCGATCTAATTCTCCAAGAGTATCTTGTAGCACTTTTATATCCCAGCTTTTGATGGATCCGGCGTGGTTCTGTATAGTAATGGCCAATTGAGCTATTGCTCTATGATATTCGAAGACAGAGGGACGGCTCGTCCCTTCATTAAAGCTATGTGGTGAGTCTGGGGTAAAGGTTCCATCAATAAAGGTACTTTGGCCTTCTTCTACTTCCAATACTGTTGTGAAAGACTCTGGGTGGATCGTTGTCGGACGTGACCACACAGCTATCCTACGTCGTGTTAGCGTTTTTTAGCCTCTCTGGCCAGGCATATAGGCTTACCAGTCACAAACCACAAGTGTCCACCACAGCCTTCGAAGCACATTCTGCTGACTTGAGTTGGACTCTAGGTTGTCCATGTGTGTGCTCGCTGTTCCACGGTCATGCCCAAGACGATCGAGCCCAATGAGTCGAGCAACATTCACCGCCGTACCATGAAGTATATATTCCTGGTCTGATTCCCCGAGATTCTTATGAATCACATTCAGAATTGCCAAGGCCTGGACGGTTCGCAAGCTTGGCTTACCCGTGTAGTTGGCATAGTTCAACTCTTTCAAGGCAGCAGCTCGCCAACTACGTGACAACTCTATAGATCCCCTGCCCAATGAAGACCGCACAGAATGATCCCGGGCTGAGAAGCTTTCATAAACCAACTGGAGATTATGTATCTTCTCTTCACTAATAAAGTATACGCCAACCTGGAAGCTGGTCAGATCGCTGAAGCTAAGATTGGCAGAAAGACTTACGGCTAAGACACTTAGATACACCGCGATCCAGGCATGGTTCCTGAGACTATTCCCTTCGTTTGCGATCAAACTATCCCAGAAAGCTTCATGTTCTCGTATGAAAACTGATGCATCCAAGGCACAATGAACCCACCCTAGCTCTCTTAGAGAGAACTTGACGATTACTTCGCTCCAGTGGCGGGCGGGCAGACAAAGCATTACATGATCGTCCCACGGGCGAGTACTATCAGCATGGCTTTGGCCTGGCTCGACTGACAGCTGAAATGGCAAGCGCTGAAACTCGCTTAAGATACTCTCTGGGGACTGAAAGTCCTCTACGGCTGCTGTACGTCGGGGGATATTTGCCTCCACTTTTAGCATTTCCGGTCGGGAGAGAACGGCCTCCAGCTGCTTTATTCGCATTTTAAGGCTTATGTTCTCCTCTAGGAGCCTCGACGTGGTGCCAGAGGTACTATCGTCTGACACATCTTCGTCCACTGCACTGTCGTAAGAGATTAGACCCGTTAAACCAAAATGTATACTCTTCTTTGACCAAGAGTCGAGAATATTGCATTGGGGGATCTCACACCGTGACTTTCCCGGCAACCTTAACGACCTCTCGCATACAGGCAGCCGACTCCCCTCGTTCAATGCATTTATCACAAGGTATTCTCTTCGAGCATTTCACTTTCCTACGGGTGCATTGTATACATGACCGAGGGACCCTCTGAGTCTGTCGCATTTGTGGTCGCATGGTTCCGACACGATAAGTACTGTTTAACAGACAGTCTCAGGCTCCTGTCTAGAGAGCATCAGATCTGATTCTGGGGTAACAGTCCTCGTTGATTAACGATTCATATCTTGCCTCTTCACTAAGCGAAGTCTCGGTTGAGTTCGGGTGAGTTTGGTCAGCTGACCGCAGTCCGGCCAATCATAATTGAGCTTTCTAATCCCATCTTTGGATAACTGGATGGCAACTAAAGAGACACAAGAGGATTAAAGCTCATGCATCAAGCTTTTATATCCACATTACACTAATACTGAAAAGATTTGGCAGGGCCTGGCTTTTTTTTTTTTTAAATCCAAACAGCGTTAAAATTATTAGGGACAGCTCACCACCCATTTAGGGCTAATTCGTAATGCCTCAGGCTCCAAGGCTGGGAAAGAAACTGTTACTAGTTGAACCCCTCATTCCATACAGCCTCAATAATTATATATCTTTAGTTAATTATATGCAAACTTTCTCTTATATGTCCATATATACTTGCTTTGCGACTGTAATTACGAATGACGATGCTGCATGCCGCTATCTAATGAATCTAACCCGCATGTCGGCAACACACAGTAAACAATAAGTCTAAAACATCATAGCCAGTGCTAGAACGAAGGGAAATATGGCAGCAGTGTAACCAGGCAGTTCCCTGGGAGCCAGACTGGTCTTGATCATGAGCTGTGGCTCATAATTCTCGGGCTCCGTACTGTTTATAGTTCCATCCCAGCAGTAGTTCTTGAAACACTGAGAGCAGACATCAGGCAAGGTAGTACCGGTGCGTTCAGCAGAGCGCGAAAGAATAGCACACCCCACACATGATGGCCAGCTGGCATCCTCCGTGCCATTCCCACGGGTGGCAACATTATAACCGTTCGTGATCATGGCATCACGGTCCTCGTAGCTGTAGGATAGGTCGAAAGTGGACGTATTAGAAAGAAATGTATAAGGAGCGTTTGGAAGGTAGACAATCAGCGGTGCTGGCCCAGTCAGGTTCTTGCTATCGCATCCGAAAAAGGTCGGACGTTTGTTCAGTCCCAGGTTGATGAAGGTATTGGGGTCAGGGACTGCAGGGAACACGGTTCCGTTGCTGACAATCGAGCTCAGACTCCTTTCGTAGGTGCGCACTAAGGACTTGCCGGAAGGCCAGCTGTGGATATTAGCTGTGGAGTCCACGGCGAAGATGACATCGACATGGCGCTCTGGCTGGATCAACGGATGTAGTGGGACGTTTTGTCCGTCTTCACCTCCATCTACGACACTCAAGTGGGACCGGTTAGCGATAGCCGGCGTAGCACCAGTATACTCATAGAATGGGTTGGGGTAATTGGCAATATCGTTGTTGTCCTGGCCCAGATCTTCGAGAATACTTGCGATAGCCGACTTGAAAATCTTAGGAATCTTTGTGCCATTCAATCGTAGCAGCCCTTGATTGAAGAGAGAAGACGAGGTACCCATGACATAGCCAGCATTGTCGAAGCCCCGAACACACGAGCCGTTGCTAGATATCTGGCCACCTTTGAAGTCAGAACCCAGATATTCTAATGGTGCAAAGCTATAGATAGCAGGATCAAAGGTGCCAAATTCCCAAGGATTGAACTCGTACACAGTAGAATTACTACCGATAACTAATTCACCGGGGTTCCGTCCATCCGCGACCAGAATGGGCAGGGGGGTTTGACCTCGTTGGAAATTCTCCATCAAAGCAATTGATGACCAAGTATAGTCGGGACCCCCGCTGCTGGCATTGATAAACTGGTAGGAGAGTGCGCGGCCCCAGTAATCGGTAAGGGATGTGTTAAAGCCCGCCTCTTTCTTAGTTTTTACTGTGTCGACTAATTCACTCCAATAATCGACGGTGTTGAGGAACTGGAAGTGCTTCACGTTCGGACCCTCAAGAATGTTGTTTGTTAGATCCCAAGTATTCTCACTCGTCTGAAGATCGCTGATGGTGGTGAAATTGTTGATAAAGACAGATCCTACCAGCCATCCACCGCCGCTTAGCGCTGAAAGGTAAGTGGCAGACTGCAAGAGGCCTCCCAGCTGACCAGAAGCGGTCGAATTGGTGGTTCGACTGTCAAAGGCCTTGAGAGCCCCAGCACCGTTTAGCATGGCGCGATATCCACCACCGGACACGGCAATCCCAATGTTGGGTAGATTGGACATGTTCGTAGACACTCGGTCAATATAAGCCGATGCATCGAAGTTTGTCAGGTTCAGGCGACCGAGCAAATTCTTCAGGGGCGACACAACTTCCTTCCGACGCGACTCGAGCCAGTCTGTTTCATTCTGGGATAGCTTGGATGCACTGCGCACTGTAGGCTTCACAGCAGGGCAAGAGACATTTGCAGGAGCGTATTCATCTGGAGCATTCGGCAAAGCGCGTAGGTGAATACCAGGGGCGGCACTGGCCAGGGCAGCCCCTAGCAAGAGTGCATTCAGTTTCATATCGTAGGTTGAGGTTTATAGAGAATATAGGAAAACGTCGGCATGAATCGTTCAACACAGTATACAGTACAGTCTAAAAGTCAGACAGGCGACTCTTACTTCGCTTATAGCTATGTCTGTAGGATTCTGCTTCGGTCCCATTAGGCAACCACCAAAATCCTTCTCAGCCCTAACGTTGGCAGGGATTCAGCCTTATGAGCTGTGGTAATGTTTCATCAAAATTCCAACTAGCGGCTATGATGGGTCTCACTATTGAACTAGGCTACCACATAGTACATCCCTTACCCTATTAAGCACCGCGGAGATCCACACCTGGGCGAATAAATGGGGCCTCCACCAGATAGAACTCCCAGGGAATGGTCTTGTTTAAGTTCCAGGTTGAAGGATTCCTTCTAGCTCCGCGGACATTCAGGCATTCATCAATCAGACCGCTACCCGCGGGGCCCGCCTTCCCATAAACGGTGGCAATCCATTATAGCAAATTTGGTTATACTTGCTTCAATGAACTTCTACCTGGTCGGATGGAGCAAGGACTCTTAATCTATCCAGGAACAATAAATGTACAGCTTGACTTCTGTTGTTTCAGAGAAAACTAAAAGCTATAGGGCTTTCTGTGATATGATGATTAGTGTGATATAGGGTTCGTGCTTCCCAATGGAAATCTTCTTTCGCCTCCATACTACCTAGCTCATCAATTTTAGGGTAAGTTCTTCTCAGGATGTATCAGGCTTTATCTTCGTGCAAATGCTTTTGATCACTGAGATATGTATGATAATCCCGCCATGGTCTCTCATTTGCCCAGTCTCTCAGGGAGCAATTCATTTCATCATTATTGTAATCTGTACGCACGGATATTATCTCAATGGAAAGCGAGGTCGGAAGGATACTAAGTATTGCAAAACCCTAAACCTAAGCAATATTATACCAGATGGAAGGTATTCTATAACGAATCTCCCAGCCGTGACGGTCGGCAGCTAAAACCACTGGGGTTGTTATAGGGAGAGCATCAGGGATACCAAGAGCTTCTAGGAAAGGTGCAAAAAGTTGGCACGCTGCCAATTTTATGCCATCCTCGAGGGCTAATACTTGTATGAATTGCTTTGCCCGGTCATGGATAACAACGTCTATCATCTACGACCTCCGTTTGATACCGTGAGAAGACCTTTCCAAGTCCGCGTCGGAGACAATGACAATCGCCTTTGAAGGTGGTCCTCTTCTAGACTTCTTTATTGTGAGACCTTTTAGACAGCCAAAATCTCACGGCTCTACCCAACCCTGAAAAAGGATGGAGTTTGAAGCAATCTTCTGGTGTCAAATCCAGACGGGGTGCTTCGGCAGACAGGAAAGCCATCTACCCCATATCCTGACAGAATATATGGAGCCACGTTGAACCCCGGTCCCCAACTCTGTTCCAAGTAAGGGGCACTAGGGGCCGTAGCAATTAACATTCCTAGGAAGCAGAAACAAAAAGGAAACGCCCAATGCGGGGCTCGAACCCGCGACCTTGAGATAGCAGGCTTTCTAAGAGATAGTCTAAAAGTCTCACGCTCTTCCAACTAAGCTAACCGGGCCTTGATTAGTAACGCCAGATTTTAGAAGGCTACCAGAGGGAGGACATGCAGTGTCTAAGGATTCAGGTTACAATTGTACATCGAGCCGGGCGCCTAGGAAAACTCCTCATCAGCAGAGGTGGGTCCAGGAGGAGAAGGCAAAGAACATTCCCAGCAGCAAGGCTGCACCTGTCAGTCAGAATCAGATATATTGACTACAAGAACATGTAACAGATACTAATGAATGCTGCGGAGACTCGTCCACTTGCAATAGGTAGACGAAGGAACCTGCAACGATGAACTCGAGACATGAAAATGTCGGAATCAAAAAGGAAGTCTGTTTTGCGGTGGGCGGCAGCACGATATGCTGGTGTGAGGACATGAAGGTAAACTAGGTAAGAGAGTAGGCAGTCCCAGTAAACACAGCAAACGTATATGGCGACAATCGTCAACTAACGACGTAAAAAAAACAAAAATCAAGCAAAATTGATCGGGGAAACTTCCCTTCCGGGAGGAAGGAAGTCAAAAAAAAACCGCCCGATAGGGGGCTCGAACCCCTGACATTGAGATTAAAAGTCTCACGCTCTTCCGACTGAGCTAATCGGGCTTTCCTGATAATTGAGCCACCACTACGACATTATATAGCAAAGCTCAAAATCCCTTGATATTTAGCCAGTATACTATTTGATATCCTGTCATGCTCCAACTCCTGAGTTCAGAATAACTATGGTGCCCCATTTGTAATGAATCAGTATACAAACCGAAGAAAATTTGGCCTCTGTAACCTCAACATTTACCAGATTGAGCGAACTATTAGGTGAGCTCCAAACTGCCTTGGACATCCAAATGACCTACTTGATATATCTGAAAGCTGTCCGCCTTGCAAAAGCATATAGGAGACATTAAAGAAATGCGCTGGGATCAAGATATCGGGAAAAGATGCATCTTCTCCTCGGTCTCATACCTTTGGATCTATGCCTTAATTTCAAAGGGGCTGCGCTTGATGAGGTACGTACCGGTTTGACACGCTTCGCCACCCATGGTTCTTCTTTCAACAAAGCAGGGTGTTCGAGGCCGGACGAATATTCAGAAGCTTGTAAGATAAGGAACAACAGTTTAGTCCCACTGTTGCCTGTCGCTTGGCTGCTGCCCCCCATGATCACACGCTTTACGAGTTCACCCATTGCCCCGGTCTTCCGGGAAGGACTCTCTTTTGCAGAAAGAGAAGTCTCAATCTGAGATGACGTTTGGGTTTTCCGCAGCACGGATCTGTTATGGGACAGTAGCAGGCTTATGCGACAAAGCCTGACGGTATTTTGATTTGCGGTGCTAACATGGTTGATCCATGTCATGTATTCGCTTATATATAATTTGGACACATCTCTTTGTCCCGTACGCATCATCTTATCGTAGAAGTTGGATGAAGTTAGTACTACTAGTATCGCTTTCATCGAATTGTACTTTGCGGTTAGATTACCTATGATCCTATGGGTTTGCCGTGTATCTTGTATGTGTCAACAGAGCAGAAATGTAGGGAGTATAGAAGAACAACAGCGATGCCCCCTACCTATCATGTCGATCACTGTCTCAACGGACCACTCAGCGAACTCCGATAAACCCACAGTGGGGACACGATACGGATAAGCTTCACCCCTCAATCAGAAATTTTTTTAAATATACAGACTTTGGTGTTTACAAACTCAACATTACTATAATCAGACACAATTTGGCATAGCCTCCTTTTGTATTGTGGAAATAGCGTACATTAGACAAAACACCACAATGAACCCACTACGCTACTTGGCGCCGCCGCGCCCATTCACGGAAATTTCCACCTCCACAAGCAAAGAAATCAAGGAAAGGATCAGCTATGTGGACTCCATGAAAGCGAACCCTCACTTCAACATCTCCGAAGAAAGAGAAGACGCTCTATTGGACTACCTGGAAGCCTGCGCCAGTTTGACCGAAGGCCCTGCCAGCAAAGAAGAGCGCGAGGCCGCCCATACTTGCATCAGGGGGTATGAGAAATCGCTGGAGAACAACGAGCCAGCCCGGCTGTCGTTTGATCTCGCGACCAAGACCAAACTCGGCGAAGAGCTCGACAACCTGTGGAATATGTGGACCTTCAATCGATATGAAAACTACCTCCCTGAGGACATCATCAAGGAGGCTCAGCACCACCCTTCCTCTCAAGTGTCTGATCCCTGGCACAGGGAATTCTGGAGACCTTTCAACGGACGTCTTGAAGCGGAGAAAGCCGCCTTCGACAAGGTCTTGGTGGGCCAAAATCATCACAACGAGTGCCCGACTTTCCTTTTGCTGGCGCTCCTGTGTGAACGCCACACGCTTGATTGGGATGAGACCCTTGAATTGATCAAGGCTTGCGCAAGGGACGGCGATAAGCTCGAGCTCCCCGCGGTGGATCTTGTCGAGTTCCTCAAGAAGCGTGATGTCACCGGTCTGGCGACGAGATTGGACCGTGATGAGGCCAGTATCTCGCTTTCCACGGAGTATGTCATGGGGGTTGGGTCGTTGGTCCTGGCTTTCTTCGCTTCTCATCTCCCGGAATTTTTGTTTGATAGAGATGAGGTTGACCCGGCGGATTGGACACCGAAGGAGCCCTTGAAGGTCCTGCTCGATCTCGACGAGGCACACGAGCAGGCTTTCCGGTTCATGATGCAGGAGATGTTCAATAAGATGGCCGATGGCGACTCCGATGAGGACGGTGACGATGTTTACGATGATTGGGACAATGACGATGATGACGATGACGACGACATTGTCATGAGTGATGAGTCTGAAGACTATTAGCTGTGCTAATCTGGTAATTTTGCTTCTCGATTTGTTAGTCTTAAAACAAGAAGAGCCATGTGTATATAATATACCATCCCTGCTGCCAATTTCCGTTAAATACCAAGTTGCTGTTTCCGACCAAGGCCCGCTACTCATAGAAGGTATAATGTCACAAGAAGTATTTAGCAATCACCAATATCTCTCATTCAAACTACGCTGCCACCCCCCTTAAGCTACTAGCACCGGGGGAGCGACGAGAAGAGACAAGAAGGTCAACATCACGGACATTTACTCTTCTATCCCAACTCTGCCTGCTCATCACATCGACCCGAAGATCTCAACCCCATACATTTAAGCCAATCCAGATCAGCAACGCTGCCCAAAAAAAGACCCAAGAGTGTCAGATTGACCTAGACCACCCAACACGAGCATTTCGCATCCGGATGCACGCATGAGCAAGTGTACGTGGCCTTTCCTTCCTGACAATTACATTTCTTCTGCTTGTTGCAAGTGCCATAGCAGTATTTTCCACGTTGCTGGGGATCAAACACAGTTAGCAAGATGCCAAAAGTTGATTACATCGCGGGGGGTTACGATGGATAGAATGGCCGTGGCAAACGTACGAAAGGCTCGCCTTCAGCGGGAGCAGGAGACTTTTGAGCTGCAGTGTCATAGTTTTTGACGGCAGCAGCAGAAGGGATGGATTGGGTGTTGCCGGGGAGGGCCACGGCGGTTTGGATGGAGAACATGAACATGGCGAGGAAGGCAAAGAGAACCTTGAAGCTGGTCATTTTGGCTAGAGATAGACTTTAATGTCAAACTAAAGCGTGTGTTGGTTTTGTGCAAGGGAGAGTGTTCTATGGAACTTGGTGGCGAGGAGCGGAAAGAGGCTGTGGTGTCTGGTCCATGGTGGTATATTTATACCTTCTATCGTAGAAGGATTAGAGATAAATTGCTTCACTAGAATGAGAACTCAGCTATGAGGAGTTAATTCCATTTGGCCCCATGCAGCTATTCATACTGTAGAGTATATTCCCCATCAAATAAGGCATATGCACTCTTAGCACGCCCGGGTGTTTAATTAACAGTAGATGAACTAAATTTTTTTATTTTGCCAACAGTTCTCTATCAAGTCGGGTCTAATAGTGGTTGAGCGAGTCAGGGCGCGATGTCGGAAGGAATGATTCATTATAATAGGGTTCAGGGCAATGGAGATAAAGGAGGCTCTTCTTTCTGTAACTTGCGCCTTGTAGGATTACACCTCATACCCACCAGAATAGAGTTGGGAAAAGGGGAAAAGGGGAAATTGGGTTTCATTCTCTTTATGCATAGTGCTAGGGAATATCTCAAAGTAAAAAATGCCGTGAACCCTGGCTATAAAATGCCGTTCCGCTTTATGAACTGCAATGAACCCGTTCTATACTACTCCGTACTTAGTTTTTGTTACGAGATTTGATATAAAACACAGATTTCTATCCGACAACGGGCACAAGACTATTACTGCACAAGCAGCATTAATACATGGCTTGTGGGGGGCTCGAGTGAAATGAGATGATGGATCCAGCTGTGATGAACTACATGCAGACCGAGGCCACAAGAAATAACCCAGCAGTGCAGTGTAGCAGCATAGCTTCAGTCACTCAGAGGGATCCTCCAGATCAATCCGGCCTGCACGAACGTTTTCAGTAATCGCCGGCTCGGGCTTTTATGGGGACATTGCAGCTGCCAACACTATGCCATCTTCAGTAGTCATTGTCCAAGTGAAGTGGTTCTTCGCTAGTAATTTAACATTTCCTTAATGCACAGGATATTAGCCGGATCCAAGTCAACAGGGCAACCCCTTTCACTAAGTTCGAGTTGTGTCACCTCTAAGGTTCCGGCATGTCACTTCCTCCCGGAATTGCTCCATATTGTTGTGTTGAATGTTTCTTTGCTTCCATATGGATCCGTGGTGCCGCCCTCGGCCCGTGAAATCCAATGGATTGGGCAAGTGTTCTCACTTATTAGGTATTCATCATCACGCCCGACATCCTAAGGGTCATTGTTAATATTGAGCCTGGTTGTATCTCTTGACCGCCAAACATAGGGTACTGCTGGTCTCAAGTCTGAGACCTTACGTTCTTGAGGGATAACTCATCCTGTTAGCTTTATTGACAGAAGACTACAGCATGCAAAATGTGAGAAGGGGTAATTCTCCATTAGACGTAACTTAATCGCTTGATAATGACTTTTCCTGCCTGCTACTAACCTGTAGTACTAGGTCTAGAAAATCGGGAGCGAGTTTTAATTAAAAGATAACGCTAGCTAAGCAGAAGCTTGCTCCATTCCCCATCTAATTCACCCCGGAGAACGAGCTTCCGAAGAGAATCACAGGTGAGCCAAGACAGCCTCGGCGCCCGACACCTACCCACTCGGTTAGCACTGGCAATTGTAAATAGGACCAAAAGAAAACGCACCTCCACAACACCCTTCTTAGTCTCGATCTGAGCGTAGGTCACCTTGCCATGATCAATGACAATCGCATAGCGACCGGTGCGACCGTTGTTGGCCCAGCCGATGCTGTTTGAGAACTTGGCGTCGGGGTCGGAGAGGAACAGCTGCAGCAATCAGTATCCCGCAATTAAAAATGCGTTTGTAAACCATCACAGGAGAATACATACAATGTCATCACCCTTCACCTTATTGGCCTTTCCCCAGGCGCTCATGACGAAGGGGTCATTAGATGCAACGACAGCAACGACCTGGACACCCTTTTCCTTCAGCTCGGGCAGATTCTGGATGTACCCGGGAACGTGGTTGACGGAGCAGGTGGGGGTGAAAGCGCCTAGAATTGTGAGACCGTGTTAATCTCAACATATCGATGGGATGGTAAGTTAATGGAGACTGACCAGGAACGGCGAACAGGACCACCTTCTTATCGGCCCATTCTTTAGAGGCGTTGTAAGGGATGGGGATACCGCAGGCGGCGATGTCGCCCTTCTCCTCGGTCCAGGGGACGTACCTGACAACAATTAGTGGGGAACTCGGACGGATGAATGGAAGGTTACAAACTGGAAGACAACGTCGTTGGGGAAGGAATCTCCGGGCTTGAGGGCCATGGTGACTGATGCGTATGGTGGCTGTTGGTGGGAGTGGTGGTGAGGAGTGAGAGTGAGACTGAGAGTTGTGAGTTGGATGTTTTGGGGTAAATGTAATTGGACGCGGGGTAGACGATTATATCATAATCAATTAATATCAACCAATTTTATGGTGGGGTTGATCAAGACTACAAGCTGTCAATAGTTAATTGTCCTAAACACGAACTAATGCAGGCGTGCTGTTCGGACTCCGGAGTCCTCCGAGTTGAGCCGGACTTAACCGAAGTTAATCGATTCGAAAACTCAATTGTATATCATAATCCAAATCATATTAGTTCTATCATGTTCATAATATCCTCTATGCCCATATTATATCTATAATGCTCGCCAGAACTGGTGTGGGTGCGTCACCTTGACTCCTAACTTCTTCGCCGTGTTAATGACCCATTCCGGTTCTCTCATGAACTGACGCGCTAAGAGAACAACATCTGCCTTGGCCGTCACGATGGCCTCAGCCTGCTGCGCTTCATCGGCGCCCTGAACGATGCTCTGCGCCTGTTCTGCCTCAGTAATCAATCCCACACCTCCCACAAGGGTCGATGCACCCGCTTTCCGGATCGCCTTTCTCAGCTGCCCGGCCAGATCTACCTGGTAGCCAGGACTCAGTTTAATCTTCTGGTCTTTATGACCTCCGCCCGAGCTAACATCGACCAAATCAATGCCCAATTCCGGCAAGATCTCAACTAAACGGAGAGAGCTCTCTAGATCCCAGCTACCCGACTCGGCAGCCACAGGCTGACCCTCAAGCCAATCGGTCACACTGATGCGGAGGAACACCGGCATACCATTCGGAATGACAGCACGGACGGCAGTCGCAACCTCACGGACAATGCGAACACGGTTCTCGAAGCTACCGCCGTACTCATCGGTGCGCTTGTTGGTCGCGGGGCTCAGGAACTGATTCAACAAGTACCCGTGTGCCGCATGGATCTCGATAACATCGACACCAGCCTTCACCGCCAGTTCTGCGCTCTTCGCAAACGCTTGGACCACCTCCTTGATTTCTGCTGTGCTCAATGCTCGGGGAGCCCAAAATCTGCCCTCCGCGGGGTCCCAGATATTTTCTTCACCGCCACTAGGCCCGACCACGTCCTTCGGCCATCCGAAGACGCTCTCCTCGGCCCGGAGACTGGGTTTTCCGGCTTGCGCTGCTACCCATGGGGGCAACACACTGGCTTTCCGACCGGCGTGGGCCAGCTGAACGGCCACCTTGGCACCCTGGCTATGGGAGAATTGGACGACGCGTTGGAGACCTTTGAATTGTTCGGAGTCGGTTCCCTCCTGCCAAAGACCGGCATCGTTGGGCGAGATACGTCCATTGGGCTGGACGGCCTGTGCCTCGACGAAGACCAAGCCGGCACCTTTCAGTGCGAATTGGCCCAGGTGTGCGATGTGGTAGTCGGTCAGGGCGCCGACGAAGGGGGAGGCGGGGTTCGACTCGGCGGAGTACATGCACATGGGGGACACAATGATGCGGTTCTTGAGGGTCACATCACGGATGCGCAAGGGTTTGAAGAGGGTGGGAGTGTTGGGGTCGTCGGGGTTGACAGCGGCGCCTGCATTGTTGGCGGGGGTGAAGTAGGGGGTATTGTCAGCTGGGACCACGGAAGGGGATGTCGAAGAGATAGATCCCATCGTGACTATCTTGGTTTATGATTGTGAGGATAGAACGAGGATAGTTTGCCCTGCCGGATAAAGGTCATTGTGGGCGTACTCATGGCGATTTATAGCTTCGATATGGTGAACCGCGTGGAGTCTTTTTGGATGCCAGAAAATCACGGCTGACAAATGCTCGGCTCAGGTGCCGAAGCCGATAGACTTTTGTGGCTTCCTATTGGCCACTGATCTACAGAACTCTACTGCCATTGGCTGGTTCTTGTACCCTTGTCAAATATCTAACTCAGTAACATAAATATCGATATATCACGTAATGATTGCTCTACTTCAAGTAAGACTTAGGATAATCATGAGCTAAGATGATTAGAAATGCGCTTTTTACCATAGGACCCATCATGGATGCAACTAGTGGATACTCAAACAAATGGGATAGGACGTTTCCAATTATCAGCACTGGCTCACGATATTCAAGTTGTCATCATTAGATATTAGATCCACTAGGCCGTTTGACCTGACAATATTAGTACATATTACTATGTATTCATCTACGTAGCCCAAAGCTTTCATTTGGACTCTGCAGACCAAGTATTAAACCTGAACCCGACTGTCTCTTCCATTCCTCGCCTCCCCATACCTTCTGGTCTTCCTGTCAAAATCGATCCGGAAAGCCCACCACACGCAGGACGCTAGCAACCCCAGCAGGAAATCACACACCGTCCAAAACCGCGGACTCGGCCCACGCATATTATTCAGCAGAAGCTCCGTCTGAAAGTCGACCGCGATGTACGTCTTCCCCTTCTCCAAGCCCCGGACAATCTTCCTCGCGATCTCTCTGGCACCGGGTATCTTGCGCACCAGTTCCTCCTGGGACATACTGGTTCCCTCGAGGACCTTTGTGAGTCCGGGTTTGTGTTCTTGCTCCTGGAAGAAGGACTCGGATAGGAATGATCCAGGAAAACAGCAATGGACTTTAAAAGCATCTTTGCCGTAAAGAAGCAGTTCTTGACGAAGGGTATCGGCCAGCGCGCGAATAGCTACCTTGGTAGGTGTGTAGGCTATATAACCCGGTAGCCCCAGGAAAGCGGCGGTCGACGATGTGAGGATAATATGTCTGGGTGAGGGCGTCTGCGGGGTAACGAGCCATAATTTCAAGCAGCTTTGGACGGCGAATATTGTGGTGTAGTAGTTTGATTCCATGCACGAGGTCAGAGCTTCCGGAGGGATATCGGCGAGAAAGCCGACCTGGTTAGGAGTACCCCCTGCTGTGCAGACAAGGATGTCAGGCGGGTGGTAGTGTCGTAAGGCTCTAGATATCTGTTTAATTAGCAAGGACGAGCAAGGATGGCATGTATGAAGGGGATGTACTTCATCAGGTTTGGTCAGATCAACCGCCCTTGTATCGACAATTTGCTTTGACGAAGCACATGCAGCTTCGACTTCATGCTGCGCAACTTGTAATGCACTTTCCGTCCGGGCGAGAAGGAGAAGATTGGCGCCTGATTCTTGTCAGTTTTATCCATGTCTATGATAGAGAAGGTTGTATGATTATGAAGGACTTTTCTTTGGTAAAAATAAGATCGTACCTTTCGATGCCAGCTCTAGTGCTATTGCCTTCCCTAACCCCCTCGATCCCCCCGCTACTACTACTAACTGATAGTTGTTAGCATATATGGATGATAATAGGGGGGATGTAAGACCTTCCCGTTCACATCAAATTTATTTCCAAACATTGTCATACAATCCTATACTCATCCAGACTGCGTATTGAGTGAGACAAGGATTACTTGAGATACGACATGCAGGGGAGAGTTCTTAAAACGTTCTCTGTTTTGGTAGCGGGCACGCGAAGCATGCAAGGGGTGGGATGGGGTTTGGCCAGGGGCAATGTTTACAGCCGACATTACACATGCAACTCTAAAAGGTAAACTGGAAGATATCTCCGCGTATTCCTTGCATGCAAATATTGAGTAAGCGAAATATGATTCACCGATGTTTGACTAATCGGTCAGGACGTGTCACATTTGTGTCCCTCACGATCAGCATTCCCCATATGCCAAGACATTTACAGTGTAGACGAGGTTGATGATAACCTCTAAGTAGGCCTAGAATCTCGGAGCACAGAGTGCTTGTGTTGTGTATTGAACGCGTCGCGCATCGCCGGATTGTTCTCCAATGTGGATGATAGAAACCTAGAAGCCACAAAGCTAGATCTTTCTAAAAGAATTTTGACGCTGGGAGGGTAACATTTACCGATTCTACAGGCATAATCGGAAAGTCTTCAGTATAAGGTAAAGATATCAGTCCGAGTTGGATGTAACTTACGATATGTGTATTATCGATTGATTCGTTTAGGGCAACAAAATCAACTATCGTTCCGTTGTCCGGTTATTGAGCTTTTGCCCAAGTTACTACGCCCGAAGCATGAACAATGTTCACTGGCATTCCCCAGGAGCTGCAAGTGAAGAAAACGAACAGTTCTTTCACAACAAGAAGTGCGGCAATGCGCTATATAAAGTTGTACAATTTCTCTTTCAAATAAAGTCAAACCAAAAGTCTCACATACTCACGTACAGAAGAACTACACCTCAAGCTTATATTTCATCCCTTCTCAGCTCATATCCCACATCCGCGTATGGCTTCACCCCGAAAAACTTCCACACCTTTGCGCTGTCCAACTCCTCCGCTCGGCACTTCACAGACATGATTATTTCGGCCGAACCATCGCCCATCCAAATCAAGGCTTTCCCCTTTGTGGTGTCAGTTTGTGCATGATATGAAAGGCAAACAAACAAGCCACTTACTAGTCCTACGTGTAGTTTCGTCATTCCCTCCCACCACTGCGGGCGATACTCTAGCTGATTCTGCGACCTGATGGAGCGCACGATATTGTGTGCGACAGACTGCGCCTGCTGTACTGCTGCTCGACCATTCTTGATATTGTCCATATCTACGACATCCCCGGCGGCATAGATATGGTTGAGCGACATGTCTGATATTTGAAGTGTAGGGCGAACTTTTACATGACCTGTCTCAGAGATCGATTCGGGTGACAGCGCCTGTATTAACTCCGAGTTGGGATGCTGGCCAACACATTTCACCTGGAAAATTAGCAAGCACTCAAGGACGTAGCTGCGAGAAGCGTACCAGGTAATCACATGCGAGAGTTTCGCCGGAGCTCAACTTGACATTACCCTCCTCTGCACTGTCGCTGAGCACCCTTTCACCCATGATAGTCACCACCCCTAGCTCCTCAAGAGCTTGTAATGCCTTTTCTCCGATTCGACCACCAAATCGACCCAGTAATGTCTTCCTGGAATGAACTAACGTGACATTTTTCTCGGGATATCGTGACTTCACATCTGCCACGAGCTCAATACCCGCAGCTCCACCACCAACGATGATCACATCCGTCGCAGCTTGGAGCCTCTCCTGCTCAGCCAGTAACTGTTCTATCCCTTCCTGTTTGGTCCCGGCTGGCACTCGCGATGGAAGTGCTCCCGACGCCCCAGTCGCAAGCACCAAGTAATCGAATTCCACCTCCTCACCAGACGCAAGCTCTACCTTTCCAGTGTGTCCATTCTCACCAGGGACAATACGCTCAACACTATCACGAACCCATTGATAAGAACCTTTGGGAGCCCGATCAAGGTAAGGCCCATATGGAATGAAAGCCTTATATTCGTGGCCATTCACCACGCTAAAACGCGGCAAAACCCAAGTCAACTGGAAATGCGTATTCTTCTCGATAATAACAACCCGATACCCAGTTGGAAGCGAGCTAGCAAGACATTTAGCCGCGTGATATCCAGCGAAAGAAGCGCCAATAACGACAACGTTGCGCGGATTCTCCACAGCGCGGTAAGTGAGTCGGTGTAACCGGGTGGCAACCGCCTCTCTTAAGCTGACGAATATCTGGCCGAAGATAGGACCGAAGAGCTTACAGATGAGCAGCAATTTCGCCAGCATGGTGACAGGACTATTGGCGTCATTCCGACCCGTGCTTAGATCCGTGTTTTCATCGTCAACTCTAGCTGCGGGGAGGACGAATGCTAGGTTTTAAGAGTTGGCGATGGCTTTCGGGGCTCGGATCGATGAAACATCCGTCCAACGAAAGTGAGACCATCGTGTTCTTTCGCTTGGCTTGCCCGAATATGTCTTTGTCCTTATGTCCGTGGGACGGGAAATTCGTTGTTTACTCCATGGGGCCTCCGTGGTATCTCCGAAAGGGGGCTGACTGGTTATCTTATCTGATCCGTTCCGAGAATCGGCAGTTATCCGTGGATCCCGGATCTGATCAGATTTCCAATTTCGAATTGGACGGCTTGCGCATGTCACGGCTCATTGGATGTACATGTTCTAGACCTTGCGGCCAAAAATATATTCCGAAAGGCGATGACGGTGAAATACGCATGTTTATGTGAGAAATTAGTTGACAGGCGCGTGTATCGCTAGAACAACTATCTGACTTGCATCCGCAGCGAAACACAAAAGTACGCGGCGAAGAGTCGCGAGCGATGGCCAATTCCCAATATTATCTTCCTCTCGGGTTATCGTCCCTCTGTGGATTTCTCATGACACCTTTCTGCTAGTACAAAGGTCGTGCACATAAACCAGCAAAAGAAGAAAACAAAAAGCGCAGTATTGCAATTATGAGGTTGCCTAAATTACGTCAAGCCACAGAATTAACGCTCAGCCCCCACGGTGTCAACCCAGATAAGTGAGGTTAGCACGCTGCGCCCACCATTATATCTCTCAGGACTATACCTTACTTTGATGGCTGCTGCAGGGTTCAAGGACCATCATTGTGGTGACTCCCGACTAGCATCGACGGTCCAGAAAAAGGGTTTGTAGACACATCCTCTTGTTCTTAGGACCAGGCGCTTAACATACGTCCATCAGGTTGAATAGGATACGGAGATGTGGGACAATCTATGTGCCTTTGCCGCGACCCTGAAAATGGTGAAACGCATGTTTTATTCCAAGTTCAGTTCTAGGTTTGACTTGGGATGAAGGATAATGACAAGGCTGAATGAGCGCTGGAATGTGGCAAATATTCCAGGCGCTACAAAAACCACAGAACGAACAGGAGGTTTTCAACCTTTCGCCAGTGGTTTAGGCAGACACAAATGGATTTATGCACTCATGCCTTTTCCAGCGCCTGTAAGTGAATCCTGAACTTCCGTCAAATTCGCCACAAGCTAAGAAACCAAATAGACCCGAGGGTGATATGGAAGGGCGCCAGCGCCTGATAAGAAAGCCTTGTATAGTTGATGGCAGCTGATGGATTGGACAGATGGATGCCCGAGGGTACGCATCCACTCCAAGGATCGGCCCGCAAATCAGTATCGCTTGAGTCGGAACCATTGGCTCAGATGCTTCGTGTTCAGCCCCATATGCACCTAATTTTCCTGCCTCCAATCAACGAGCCCTAAAAAGTCCCTGACTTGGCCCCAGCGCAAATGAACCACCACCTGCCAATGATGTCTTTGCAAGTTTCACGCGCTTATGCGCTTGAGCGTCTGGCCAATAATGAGCTCCACGGGGAAGAGTTTCAGCCTCCCCAGATGAAAAATAAAAACGGACGGCCCGTCTGTTGAGTCGCGGCGAAAGTGACACAACCTCGCAGTGGGTCGTATCCTTGAAATATATCGAGCGTACCCGCATGTCACCCTCTTTTACCTGGCAACACACAGCCCGTTATGTTCTTCAATGACAGTTTCGAAGATTTTCACCTCGACATCGTCGGTTTCCTCGCCATTTTGGGCGAGGGTTCCGTGTCGGTGAACTACCAAGTCTCGACGTTATCGGCCTTCACCTTTCTCCCACGCCTCTTGCCTGCACCCCAGGCGTTTATGAGACCGTCGCGACCACTCCGTCTAGATGATGTTCCAGGTACCGTGCTGGGCATTCGCTCCGGGAATTGCCGGCCTCACGTCTGCCGCATCCCGCATATCATCCTACCCGGGGATGAATCGATGAAGAGCGACTCCGATTACACGGTCCGCCATTATCGAATCACGATCAAAGACGGTGGGAACCCGTCAGATGCACTGATCTCGGCTCGAGCCTTCAGCCTGCTCTCCGTACTCGCCGTCATCGGCTGTGCCATGTCCATCGCGCTGCTGGGCCTCTCGATCCATTTCAATGACGGATGGGCGCTGGTAGCGACCGTCCTCCTCTCGTGCCTCTCATCCCTTCTTGGTATCATGTGTAAATGGTCCCTGAAGCTCGGAAAACGTGTAACGGGCCGAGACGATATCCCGTCCGGCGATGTGATCATCTGCTACCCGAACGGTGCTTTCATAATTGTGGAGTGTGAGGAAGCAGTCGCCCGATCGCTCTTCTTCGCACCCGAACGATGCAACTATCTCCTCTCGGGAACGTGGTATCGCTCCCTCGCCCTCCTCGGAACAATGATGCTTATGTTTGGAGTTATTGCGCTCGGGAACTCGGGAGCACGCATGCAAGTCACCTTCGGTGCGTCGTATCTGTTGCTCAATGCTGCGTACTGGATGGTTGCGGCATTGCCTGAGAAATTACACTGGGACTACTCGGCGCTTCACCTTGAGGAGGTCGCACCTGTTTTTCCGGCGCCGGGGGAGGACCGGAGCTTCCGAAAGGCGCTCTGGGCTGCAATTAAGTCGACTAAGTCCACTAGGTGGGTGAAGACTGGACGTATCGCACCGGATACAGAAGCTTGGCATTATTGGTTGGGTCAAGCTGAATCCGCTGTTACCCGGCTGGATGGGTTCGATCCGGAGACCTGGGATTATTCGGCGCGCTTGGACGACTGTCTCGGCACTATCGGACTGTTTACTGATAGTCCGGGGAAGCCTGCTGCTGAGGAACGGCCTTGACTATGATTTACTATATGGTGTCTGAAGACCTTTGGATTACGTATATCATGCTTTGATGATGATGACAACGACTATGATGATTATTGCATGACTGATGATTGCATTTAGGGTCACTTTTGTTTCTTTTGGTTAGAGCTCTATCATGATTTTGGTTAGATGCTCTTTGTTTGCCTGTGTTTCCTTCTGTGGATCATGATGATAAATGCTGTCTTCTCATGCTGATAGAATGTTCTTCTCACGATATTATACTTAACAGCATACATCTATATTGTGCCTAATATGGAAATGTGATTGTATCTCTTCTTTCCCCTCCTGTCAAGAATACTCATCGTACACGACATTCATTTGTGACAATAAACAACTGCATTGGTGACTCGTGAATCAAACAGACCCAAGTATCTTCTCAGAGATTGCGACATTCCTTAGTATTCCGATAAATCTAGAGCCCACAAATGATATTATCCCATGCAGGCCTCGCAGCCTACCCTGCCATCATGCTTGTCTCGATCATTCGTTCTCAACTAATTTCAAAAACTGGACAAATAATCAGGATACCTCCCCACATGATATACGCGGGCAAGAATTCTTCCTGAACCGTCAATCTATTGACGTGACTAGCTTCTCTTCTAGGTATGATGGGTTGCAACTCCTAACGAAGGCATTCTCTGATACCAAGTGGTGATAGGATCAGTTTCACGACTTGGACTTACCCGACTAGGGACTAACCTGTCAATAGTAGGTCCAGTGTTAGCATACATTTTAACCAGCCAATCAGTCAAGAGTCAGTCAACTGTCCATCCATGCTATCAAGATCCTAGTCGACTTCCGGTCTTTAGTAGAACTCGGTATTGTGGCACGAAAAAGATTCGGTACAATTAATTCATAGGAGCAGAATCACAGGATTGGCACAAGAAACAGTTCTTGTGCTTGTGATTCTCAGCCATCCGAGGTAGCTGGCCGTGGAATCCCCCAGAAGACTTTAAGTACTATACGTAACTAGCTAATTTCATACACTTTAATGTTACCATCGCAACTCATCACGTGAGACGTCTTTAACTTCCTGTTCTAGAGTCTAGACATCCCCCTCGGGTCTAGCCACAATGGATGATTTCTATCCACAATGAGCTGGGGGTCCAATGGCAGTCTTCTATTGAATACCATGTGAGTTAATACCCAGCACATGGAGTAAAGTTGAATTGAAGTCCATCTTGACTATGAAACAAGCCTATGACGTCGTGGTAGTGCGTCATCGATACAATGACGTCATATAGATATCATTGGGCCTCAGGAACCAAAGTCAAGAGTCCAGGAACAGCCCTATATAAACAACCATCTTGGCTTGTCCAGATCACCATCAACAACAATCATTCTAACAAACAAACAAACACAACCAGAGTCAACAACCTATCAATTCTTCATCTACCCCCTAAACAAAAACTTCAACCACAAAACAACAACCACAATGTCTGATAACGGTGCTTCCACTCTCAAGTCCTACGTCGACTCTGCCACTGGCATGGTCCAGAGCGCCGTCGGTGCCGTGACTGGCAACTCCGCCACCAAGGTACACACTACCACCCCTCCTTCAATGTCAACGACAAGTATAGACTAACCAGCACAGGCCGAAGGCGATGCCTCCCAGCAGAAGGCCGCCGCCGAACACGACGCCAGCCACACCACTGCCAAGCTAGGCCCCATCTCCGCCGACCCCAACACTGGTGCGACAGCCAAGGACCGTGAGCAGCGCTCCACAGGCGCCTGGGACCAGACTGTCGGTTCCGCGAAGGAGTCCCTGGGCAACCTGATCGGCAACGAGAACCTGCGCAAGGAGGGCGAAAACCAGAACCTACGTGGCAAGGGTGCCGAGGCTGAGGGACAGCTGAAGGATTTCGGTGAGGGTGCTGCTGATCGCTTGCAGGGTGGTCTTGGAAAGGTCGCTGCTGCTGCTACTGGCGATCGCGCTGAGGAAGCGAAGTGGACTCAGGTTCACGATGAGGGCAAGGTGAAGCAGAGAGGCGCCGAGCTTGATATGCAGAAGCATGCTTAGATGGGACATTCAAACGTTACTTGTGATACCACTGCGACTGGGTTGATATCGCTGCGTCATGGAGTTTGACGGTTTATGGGATGTGCTTTTTATGACTTGAGATGTATTATACTTGATGGGAATTGATGAACTTATTCAACACCTTCCTACTCTGGTAGATTTATAATTGCTGTCGATTGTCTGTTCTTAATATCTAGTAAGATGGCACAAATGCATTCTTAGGCTTGGGTCGAGGGCATCATTCAAGACTCGTTCGCTCGTACCCCACGAATCCTTTCGCAAGATCTTCGTTCTCATCATGCTCTGAATATCCCCGATCTCACCGAAAAGTACCAAGAATATAATGCTCCCGCTACCCCCGTCTCTGAGTGAACGTCAGCGGATGGGCTGCGGCAAAAAGTGGTGTCAAAGCTCCATCCATGGGTATGACAAGGACTTTGAGTCTATCATTTCCCTCACCGAGACTCACTGGACAGGTAGATATCTCCCTTATAATAGATTGAGATGGAAGCATTTGTCAGGCTTTTGTACAATATCATGATAGATAGTTATAGAGATCCGATTTCCTCTAATACTTAGCTGATTCCGAATGACAATATCGATTATTACAGTACCTGAACACAACATCACAAGCTAATAACAAGTCAATCTTAGCAAGCATATATCCTCCGCAACAGCACACCATAGAAACGGGACATCATGCAAGCTTGGTTGAATTTAGTCCAGCACCAACTTTTCCGATACCACCTTAGCATCAGTCGCCAAGGTATAGTACTTCCCACTCACTTAAACGGGCTAGCTCTGAGAGAGAGAGAAATAAACCTCGCGAGTTTATTAACTGAGCGAGAACTTAAACCCCCAAAAAATTGGGCGAGAGGATATTGTAAAGTTCTGCTTTTGGATATTACCCCAATCCAGATGCCCAAAAGCACCTACCTGGCGGGGAAAAGGATCGGCCGCGGAACCACAACGGATCGGCCCATCTGTTACTTCTCTAAACCCTTCATTTGCGGGGGCCGGTGATAAAGAGTCCAATCATCAAAGATATCCATGTGAACTTACACTAAGTTCTCATCTTTAAAGAGATTAAGGGGGGGGAGGGGGGGATGCTACTGTGGTAGTTCATGTAGTAGTTCAAGTGCGCGTTGCGGCACACGAGGCCACGTAGTATCTGGCTTCGTACGATTGGCTGCCTGCAGGCAAGACATGACTCGCGTACACACCAGGAGATCCGTGCGTCTTCGTTTCACTGGTTGTGCGGTACAGGAAACCGAAGCCTTGCCAGCCTTGTACTTAAACCACCAGAGTAGAGAGCTGCCCATCCAACGAGCAGGTAAGGGTGAACTGAATCATGCCGCAGATTCTGCAATGGCCACAGAAGTCCTGCCACGTCGGCAGCTTGGGATCCCGAGTGAGGCGGAAGTGAGGGTATGGGGCCTTGAGGCATTATCCCATACGGAAAAGCAACAGGACTTAAATTGACCTTATGTGTCGATGTGTTGAGGCAGGAGTGTCTACGGCCTCAGTTCGTTGACAGAACAGACTGGTGCGGAACTTTAGGTGTTATCTATGGGCTGCTTTCGCCTTCTCTTTGGAACTTGTTAACCAACATGCCTCCTCAAACCCTGACCTCACCACCTATACCCTCCCCTAACGCCCTTGACCAGCATGTCCTGAGAACGATTTTTACTCAGCTCAAGACAGTGACCTCAACTACAGGATTCAATGCCATTTTAGAGACTTACGATGAAAACAACAAGTTATTGGACCAGCTGAAGTCCAAGGGCCATGAGCTTGCAAGCCTCAGAGAAGAGATGGACGAGGAAAGAAAGAGGAAAGACATAGCGCTGGACGAAATGTTTCAGGCTAATGAAAAAGAGAAGGGCAGACACAAAGAAACAAAAAAGCATGCGCAGACACTACAGACGATGATTAATGACAAGGACACGTGCATTTCCGAGCGGGATAAGGTGATAGATGAGTTTGGCAAGCAGGTGAAGAAGCTCCAATCCGATATTGCAATGGAGAGGGACAAGTTAGCGGTAGCTCGAAAGGAAATCAGTGGTTTGCAGCAAAGTATCCAAGAAAAAGAAGCCACCATTGACAAGATGAAAGCGGCGGGGACAGAGTTGAAAGACAGACTGAATTCCACCAAGAAAACGGTCAAGGAACTGCAAGATGAGCGTACTTCCCTCAGGGAATCGCTGACAAAAACGGAAGGAAACCTCAAAAGATTGGAAGGTTATGCTGCTGGATATAGTGAGATGACTGAAGACTCAGTGTACGTGTGCATTCACTTTGGGATCATAGCTTCGCCCAACACTCCAACTGACTTCATTTAGGATTGAGAGCTTTACCGGACTTTGGGAATATGCTAAAATGGAAATATTTGCCATGTTAAAGAACGACCTTCCTAGAGACACACTTCGGGTAAGTAGTTGTCATAGTACACCGTCCGAGAACTAGAGAAAGCAGGGAAAGGCTGACAGAAACCAAATTGATTGAAACGATAGAATGTTTCAGCATGGGAGAAACTTCGGCAATGTGATTTGGCACAAGACAGCCAGGTCCCTATTCCATGTTCCAACACGCCAGCAGCGAAGCAAATGAGGTTTGCTATCATCTTGGCTATTCTGGCTAGAGAAATTAATACACATATCCTCCTACCAGTATACATCGCCGCCGGAGATAACAAATATAACCAATTTCGAAAGGTCCTCGCTAACCAGGCAGCTATTGATAGCGAGAAAGAGTCATTTTGCCGGTCGGTTCTTCTGTCGATAGATCCAGGAACTCAGGAAGGGATATGTTTGGTGGGTATCCAAGCTGTGGTGAAGAATGTGTCAGAATACCTGGATGAGTTACTCCCGGAAGATCAACGCCTCGCTTTCCATAACACTCTGAGAAAAGTTGTACGGAAGGCAGCGGATATCTGGAAACCGATCCAGCACAGTAAACGCAGATATGAGCCCGACTTTGACCCGCCGACCGCCGAGGATGATTGTGAGGCCTTCAAGTTTCCCATTACCGAAAACGTCACAACGGAGAATAACGCCAATCAAAAGAACATGAAAAAAGTTTCTTTGACTGTGTTCCCCCGACTGTCGATTATAGAACACGGCATTAGCACTGCATACACTGCTATTATACAAGTAAGCAGTTCGCAACGCCAGTGGGTAGCTGCAGAAAGTGAGATGGACAAAGAACCAGCCAGCCCTACTACTATTGGGCGGATCCCCTGGCGAAGGAAGTCGAATACTCCAAAGACCACATCTGTTCCAAATGGCGGCTCAAAGAAAGGTAACGGGTAATAGACACTTGAGTAGTATATGGCTAAGACGTGAGTCTTAACTAAGTCGCATACATGATTGCTATGTCTCAATTGCGTTAATGGCAAGTTTGTGTTAAAATTGGAAGCACCCTTCTCCCACACATTAAATTGAAACATTTTGTTGCGAGCTCCACCGACTATAGCAGGATTATTTGGAGTCTTGGGATGTAGCAGCGCAAAGCCTTGCTGAGAACTAAGAATATTTGATATCATCATTTGGCCATTCTTTCTCCTTTCTCTCCTCCGGAGGATCACTAGTTTAGAAATAGACTGGGAATAACTCTCCAGGCTCCGTTTTGCACCTGCATAGATGCTATGGTAAATCGTATGGACCCAAATAGGGTTTAATCTCATGCTCGCAAGACACAAACTTCCTTAGAGTTCTTAAATTATAGTTATCTACACTAGTCTTAACTTCAAGGCTTCCAGGATGGCTAGGGGCTTGTGTAATATTATCATAGAATACTATTGTTTTAAAAAGACAGTCTTAAGGTAAAAATATGTTAAAACAAGTATCTGTTGTGACGGTTAGCGGGGCGCCAAAAACGGCTCCCATTGAACCGCCATTCTGCCCTCCACCACCACCTGTCACATACGGAAATGCCACTGCCCGTTACGGCCTAGTACAAACCGTGTTGGGTATCACACCCGCTTCTCGCCGCTTTTACACCCTTCGCCTATCGTCTTATATCTCCCTACACCATCTATATAAACCCAGTACCTTTCCCTCGAAAGACAACGCACTTTCTTTTTCCATTTTCCCCCTGGCTATCTATCTCAGCCAAAGCACTGTTCTCTTCTAAAGATATTGTATTACCCAAGCATATTCCTCTTACGATATAGCACCGTGTATTTCCTCTCTTTCCCCCACTTCTTTAACAACTCTAAATCACCCAGAGATTCTCGAGAATTATTAACTAGTAATTATTTTATTAGTTTTTAAGCTATTTTTATTCAACCAGTTGAGTGTCCTCTTGTTTATAGCTGTCTATTATATTCTAAGTTTATAAAATCGCGGCTATTTACAGTGCGGTTATATATAAGTTAACTAGTAAATTTAGATATTATCAGTGGCGGCTTCCGACTACCCACCGCCTTCCGCCGGTGGGTGGTCGGCAGCCTAAAGGAATTTTCAGCCTAAAGAAAAAAAATAAAGTAATTCATATTATCACTACTAAATATCTATAGAATTAATAAAAAAAATTAATTACTTAATTTCTTTATTAATTTTATATCTAAAGCTATAATTTTATTTTTTATACAAAACGCTGATAGAAAATAACTGTATATCTTAAAATATACTTTATCTATTATTTTCTTTTTTTTCTATCCTCTTTAATCTTTCTATTTATAATAGACCGATTCATATTCTTTACACGTAGTATATCACTGTTTCTAAGATATTAAATTTTTTACTTAATCTTTTTATAGCTTCGGGAAATTTGCGTAGTCTTAATTTACTTAAGAGTTAAATTTATAATAGTAAATTATTTAAATTAAAGTTTTTATTAATAAAATAAATAGTTAAAATAGCGCTTAATACAAGGATTATTTAATATATTATTTTTTAAAAGTTTAAATAACTTTTTCTAATTCTTTTTAATCTATTAAATACTTTTTGAAAGTATATTCTCTATACTTAAAAATTAAGGATTTAAAGGCGGTGTAGTCTCTCTATATATAGGTAAATTAAATATAGAGATCTTTAGTATAAGTAATAAAATATTTTAAATTACTTTAATAATTAATAATTTATCTAGAGAAAAGATACCGCGTTCTTTAAAAAAATTATAAATAAAATATAAATTAAAAATCTTATCACGTACGGCGATAATATTACGTAAAAAATTTATTTTATTTCCTGGAATCCTATACTACTGCGTAATAAAATTATTTATAGTATAAAAATATATTTTATATATAAGAAAAGGCTTTCTATTAAGTAGTTAATAAAGATATATTATATAAAACTAGAAATAAAAAGAAAAAATTTTATATATCTTATAGAATTAAATAAATTTAATTATTTTATAAATTATATAACTATTAAAAATAAGTATATATTTTTTTTCCCTTTTTTATATAATTTTTAATCTTTTTATAGAATTTTTGAAACTATTTAAACGCGATTTTATTATTTATATAATCTTTTTTAATAATTATAATATAATAATCGAGGATTTCTTTATTATACTAGATCTTTATAAATTTTTTTCCTTTAAAAATAAATAGTAAAATTATAATTTAACTATTTATAGTAATATATTTAAACATAGTAATATTCTTTACAATCTTAATTTTAAAAAAATTAGGAATTCTTCTTTTTATATTAAAAACTTTTTAAAACTTTCTATTATCTAATTAAAAGCTATATTTATTAAAATTATATATAAATAAATAGAGATATTTTTAAATAAATTAATAAATTAATTATACTAAAACTAAAGCTATTTAATATTTTTTATATCTAAGTATTTTTTCTCTTTTGGCCTTTAAATTACAAGACTTAATTTAAAATTAGGAGAAAGGTTTTTGAAAAAGCGATATATCTATAATTAATTAACACTTTGTATAGGATTATTATATTATATAATAAAATCCATCTACTCTAAAAATAATAATATTATTATTAAAAGATAAATATTACGTATTTTAATAATTTACTACTTTAAAATAATCTTTTAATATTAATTTAATATTTTATTTAGTATAGTTTAAGCTATACGAGGCTTTCTTCTATTATATATATAACCGTGGAGTATACAATAAGAAATTTTAAAATTTTACGTAATCTTTATAATATTAGGATTTTTTTTAAGATAGGTAACTGTTACGCCTGGGGCTTTATTGTCAAGTCTAAGACCAGTTAGCGGACCACGTTACAAGGGTTACTAATCTAAAGTCGTCTGTTGACTTCTGTCGTTATTGGATTACGGTCTTGATAGAATGGGAATTACTAAAGAACCACTATTAATACAAGACTACTGTTAATATTAGCTTACTATTATTATAGAGATACAGTTAATATAAGACTACCGTTAATACTAGATTACTATTATTATAAAAATATAGTCGATATAAAACTATTATCGATACTAGACTTAAGTCTAAAAAACTAGATTTATTAAATATATATATTTAATAGTTAAAAGAGTATAAATAAGTTAAAATTAGTTATACTACTAAAGGTACTCTATAGTAATAATATAAAATTAATTATAAAGAATTAAATTAAGTATATAAACGAGTGTTTTTATATATTTTTAAGTATCTATTTCTATCGTAATTTCTCTAGAAATAGGAGATAGAATATATCTAATCGTAGTACATAGTACTGTATACTCCCGATATATTTTTTCTAAAATAGATACTAAAGTAAATATTACGTGATAAAATTATTATCAATATTTATAATCCTTCCCGAATAATTATTAGATAAATAATTTATTAGATATTTTTCGCTTAGAAATTAGCTATTATTATCCTATTATTATTTTATTTTGTATATCTATTTTTAATAAGATATACTAGACAAGAGTTTATAATATTATCTTCTCTTTTTTAAACTTTTGTCTTCGAAAATATAAAGTTATAGATTTACTTAGATAAGTAGTTTTTTTCTTAACTTTCTACTATATTTTCCTATTATACCCGTATTTAACGAGGTGCGTAAATAAAATAGATTTTTTTAATATCGTACGATCTTGGCCAACGGTTTTGTTATTAATAATTTTTATAATTATTATATTTAAAGTAATAAATCCTGCGTAATAGATTCTAAGAATAAAAATTGTATGGAGTGTATTTATTATAGTTAGAAATATTTAAAATAATTTTATAGTAAATGTAAATGGGAGAATTTTTATTATAACTAAAAGAAGATTATTTCTAAATTTAAAAAAGTCTAGTAGAACTAACTAGAGCATTTCTAAAAAATATAAAAAATAATATTAAAAATTCTTCGCCTATAGAAATAGTAGTATTTTTTAAAAAAATATAATAATTATATATTAAAATATAATTCTTTGCTTATAGAGTAACTTAATAAGAAAGATTTTTCTAGTATTAAAGATTTTTATAAGCTGGAGTGTTTTATTAATAAGTTAAATACTATTTTCTTTAATATTATATTTTTTAATTCTAGTTTAATCTAGATAATAAATAACCCTTTTTTCTAGATAAATTTTAATCTTTTTATTAATAGTACTGTTAAACTAGCTGGTAATAACCCGTTAAATTTTTAATAGATTTCTATAAATTTTTTAAGATATTATATTTTTTCTATTTTACTAAATAATATAGTTTTCTATTGACTCGTTTATAATTTAGTATTTTTTCGATTTTGTATTCTATTTTCTCTTTGTCGAGTTTAATATTTTTAGCGATTTTAATATTTTCTAGTATAGATTTTAATAATAAGATATAAAATACTAGATATATTTTTTTTATCGAGTCTGGTAGTTTTAATCAATAATTAATATTATTAATTTATTTTTCAATTTTAAATAGTCTAATTTTTTAATAGTCGAGTTTCGAACTTGGTCGTTTTATTTTAATATTTCTATAGAGTAGAAATACTTTTTTTTTTTTTTTAAAGATAGATCTTTTTTTATAGTATTAATTATAGTATATTACTGTGCGATGGTTAAAGAATTTAATATTTAATAATAATTAATTTTATAAATTCTTTAAATTTTTAACTGTTTTGCTAGCTTTTTTTGTAATAAGGTATTTATCTTTTAGTTTTTTAGTTAACTTGGTATAGTATCCGTAATTTATATAAAAAAATATTGTTTTTATTATTGAATATTCCGTGTTATTATATACGAACTATGTTGTAGATAGCAGGTTTATTCAATTATTTTATTAGTAATTAACGTAGTGTTATAAGTATTATTTAATTATTTAATTTATTCTTTCCGTTTGACCGTTTCCTTATAGATAATATACCGTGGTCAATTTTTAATCTATTTTTATTAAATCTATGAGCGATTGCTAAAATTTTAATATAAATAATTTATTTTAATTTAATATAATTTTTTTTACTATTTTATAATAAATAAAAATATAGTTAAATAGTATATGTGCGAGTTATATCGTATTAAGTATTGATTTATTTAGTATTAAATAAATATATTTAGTAAGTCGATTTGTTATTACTATTATTATATTCTATTCTTTTAATTTAAATAGCGGTTCTATAAAATCGATTGTAATCTATTTTTAAGATTTTGAAAATATATTTAATAATTATATAAATTTATATAGTTTATATCTCGCTAGTTTATTTTTAATATATATTTTATATTTTTTAATATATTTTTTAACTTATTTTACTATATTCGGGAAATAGTAGTTCCTTGCGATCTGTTTTAATATTTTTTTAATTTTAAAATATTCTCGCGTTGGGTTATTATAGTATTTCTAAATTATTATATTTTATAGTATTTAAAAAACTTATATAAGGTTTTGGTAGTATACAATTTTATTTTTATTTTTAGTAAATAGATCGTTATTTATTTTAAACTTTTGTATAAATAATTTATCTTTTTTATTTACCTTTGTAATAAGATATTAGATAGGGTTCTTGATTTTTACAATTACTACTACGAATATCTAGCGGTTATATTTAATTAATCCGTTTTTATACTGCTTTAGTATTGTAGGTTTAATTATTTTTTTTTTTAATTTTATAGTTTAGTTTTTGGTTTAAGGTATTGATTTGGTTATTTTTTAATTTTTTATAATATTTAATCTTGAAATTGTATTGTAATAATATTTTAACTTATTTTATTTATCTTCGCGTGAGTTTTTTCGTGGTTATGAAATATATTAAGTTTTTATAATTTAATTTTATGATAATTTAATATTATATACCTTTTAGATAAACTTTTTATTTTTTAAATACTGATACTATAGCTAACAATTCCTTATTATAGATATTGTAATTTAGTTCGGTTTAAATTAATTTCCTAAATTTAAATATTATTAGTCGTAGCTTTTTATTTAATTTTATTTATACTATTCGTGTACTAATTATATAATTAAATATATCGATTTTAATAATAGTTTATTTAATTAGGTTATACTGCGCTAAGATTAATATAGTAATAATTATTTCTTTTGTATTATTAAATATATCTTGATATTTATTTATTTATTTTTATTATTTTAATTTCTTAAGTAAATTAAAGAGTAGTTCTAGTTTTTACGTGTATTAATTAATAAATTTCCGATAGTAATTTAGTAATCTAATAAATTATTATAGTTTCTTAAGATTAATTAATTTAAACTATTTTTAGATAGCTTTTACTTTCCCTTTCTTTATTTATATTTTTTTAATAAATATTTAATATTTTAAAAATTTAGTTTTTTAAATATAAAATTTATATTTCTTTAGTTTTAATTATATTTTTATTTTCTATAGTTTTTTTAAAATTGTTTAAATATATTTAATATATTCTTTAAGTTTGTACAAAAAAATTAGGATATTATCTAAGTATATAATAATAAATACGTCGAGAATCTTTTTTAATATTTTATTAATAAATCTTTAAAATAATACTAGTGTATTAGTAAATTTAAAAGATATAATTAAATATTTATAGTATTTATATTTTATTTAAAATGTAGTTTTTTATTTTTTGCCTTTTATAATTTTAAGATAATAATACGTGTTTATAATATCGAGCTTTGTAAACTATTTTATTTCTTTTATTTTATTTTATATCTCCGTAATAAGTAATAATAGATATCTATTTTTAATTATAATTTTATTCAATAGTTGGTAATTAATATATAATTGTAATTTTTTTTTTTTTAAGTATAAATAATATACTATATTTTACTAAACTTTTTAATAGTTAAATTTATTTCTTTTTAAATCTATTTTTAATATATTCTTTTAGAGCTTGTGACTTTTTTTTTAATATTAAGTAAATTTATTTATATATTATTTCTTTTTCTTTTTAAATAGAAATAGTATAATTATGCGATTTATATTCTAGTAATTTATTTATTTATAGCTATTCGAATAGTTCTTAGAATCTTTAATATTTTTTAGATAGACTTAGCTAGTCTACAGAGTTAACTATTAATTTTTAAAAGTTTAAAAGTATCTAAAAGTCGCTATTTAATTTTATTAATATTTAATTTATTTTTAATAAAGAGTACTATTTTTTTTCCAATTCGCTTTTTAGTGTTATAACTTTTAGTTATTTTTATTTATTTATAAATATTTATTCTATTAATTTAATTAACTATTTTTTTTCCGAGTGTCGAGTTGCTATTATAATTATATTTTTTGTGGAATTTCCCTTTATAATATATTAATTATACTATTTAATTCTTTTACTACTAGTGTACTTATTGGTAAGGATATAGATACTATATCTTATATATAGTTTTTTTAGATAATAGTAATTATTTAAGTAAAGTGTTCGCTATTTCTAATCTATTATTAAGTTATAATCTTTAAGTTATAAAATTTTTAATATTATATTATACTTGTTTTTTAAAAATATAATATTAAAAACTATATTTTTAATATATTATTTTATAGCTATAGTAATAGGTACTGTTTCGATTAAGATTTAATTAGTTTTTAATTTCTAGCTATCTAGTTTAAGTAAGGGTTTGATATTCTTTTTTTATTATTTTTTAATTTTTATATTTTTTTAATATCTTGGTAATATAAAATTATTTATTACGTTTAAGTTTATTATTATTCGCGCTGGTTTTTTATTAATAGCGATAATTATTATAATATATTTTTTTTATTTAATTATAGTAAGTGTTCTTCGATCTATGTTATTTTATAGTTAAAAATATACTATTTATTTTTAAATATAATAGTATATATAGAAATTGTTAAAGTATACTATTTAAAGGTATCGATTATATATTAGTTTTGTTATATAGTGATAATATTTATATTCTTTTAATTAATAGTATATTTTTTTATATTCTCTTTTTATATATTTTAGATTAATTAAATTAAATTTACTATAGTACTTGAATCGATCCGTGTTATATATTTTATAAATAATTAGATATTTATTATAATATTTGTAATGTTTATTTTAACTTTTGATATTTAAATTTTAATATTTATAGTTTTAATATAGGTATTGTTTTAGTAGTATTTTTAGTAGTTGTAAAAATCTTCTAGAATTCTACGTGATATTGTTAATTATGTTGTTAGTTTATTTAATAAGATTCTTTTGTTTTTATAATAGTTTAATCTCGATTTGTTATATCTAGTATAGTCTCGATATTAATATTTTTTGTTTTAATTGTAATAATATTACTTTTTATAATATATTAATAAGTATTATAATTCGTTAATATATATTTTTATTTTTATTTTAGAAGTTTATTAGTGTCTTGGGTATCTTAAGAAATTTCTCTATATTAAGATTATAGCCAATCTATTAAATATTGTACTCTTTATTTAAGGGATCGATCTTAGTTAAAACTTGGTTTAATTAATTAATGTTTAAAATAGATTTATAATATTAATTAGTATTAGTAGAGTTATTTATTCTTTGGTTTAGCGTGTATTGCACGCGTTTTCTAATTAGCTTTATAATAATTTTATACTATGATTTGTTATTAATTTATCTAAGTTTGTAAATTTTATTATTTATATAGTTGGTTAAGTTATCAATCTTATTTTTATTAAATTATCTATACTATTGTTTTATAGTATTCTATAGATTATTTTAATCTTGTTTAATATGTGGTTATATTATTTAGTTTATATAAATTATAAGCTAATTTAGTATAATTTAATTGTTGCTATTTAGTTCGTTTTTCTTATATTATTCTATTTTTTTAGTTAATAATTTTATATTAGTATTAAGTTATATAGATCTAGTTTCGCTGTTAATTTTTTTTAATTTTTTGTAGGTTTTAGGATTTCGTGATATATTATAAGCTTCTTTAGTTTTATTATTTAGTTTATTAACTATTGCAGTGGTATTGAGTTGCGCGACTTATATTTTTTTTAATGGTTTTAGTTTATTTTCTATTATATTTATTTGCTAAGGTTTTCTATTTAATTAGTAATTATTTTTTTTCTATTGATAGTTTTTTAATATATATTCTGTTTTTTTGTAGTTATAGTAGAATTTCTTTTTTTTTTTATATTTGCGTTTTTGCTGGGAGATACTAGTATATCGATCCTGTCTTTTAGTGGTGTTTAATTCTATAGACTTTGGTTTATAGGGATTGCTGTGCTTCGCGTTTGTATATTTTTATTAATTATTAGATTTATATTAGTTCTGGGGCTGATATTTATCTTTTTTTTAGATCTTATTATCCCGTTTTTCTATAAGTCGTTTATGGTATTGATTATTTATCTTAATAGCAAAGTCGATTGCTTTATTAAATATAGTTAATCTATTAATTTATACGAATTTATTTTTTATATATTCTTTGAGACTACTAATAAAGGTTGATATATAGACTTTTTTGTTCCAGTTTATTTTAAATATAATCTATTAGAATTCCGTTGCGTAGATTAATATATTATTTTATTGATATAGTTGCTTTAGTTTGCGTTTGGTTATAGTTTTAATATTAATATTTCCAAAGGTTTATTCGAGATATTTGTATAGATTTCTTGAGTCGGTGAATAATTTTTATATAGTGTTTGATTACTTGTTTGGTGTAATTTTGTAATATTTTTAGATATATAATTTAAACTAGTTCTATACTATTTTATATAAGTGAGTAGATATGAAGATAATCTTATCTACTTTATTGATAAAATTCCTTCTATTTGTATAAATATGTATATTTATTTATGTCAGGAATATCTATAATTTAGAGTGAATTCTATTAAAAGACTTGGTTTTTAGTAATTTTATTTTTCCGATTATATTTTTAAGTATCGCTACTCTAACCTAATTATTGAGTTAGGTAATATAATTCTTATATTTTTTCCGAACTTTTTTAGTTTCTTTGAGCTTCGTTTTGAGATCTTTAATTTTTTGATTTTTTTCTTTGGTATTATTAATTAGTTAAGTAATTATATTTTTTATCTGCTTTAGCTATTTTTTTATAGATTTGTTATTTTTAGAATTAATTTCTGTTGGTGAAGTATTTTTAACTAGAGTTTTTTTACTACTGGATAACTAAGAAGATATATTATCGGTTTTTAAGTTTAAATGTGGTTTAATTTATATAGACTGGTAATTAATATATTATATCTAAAGCTTCGTTGTTAAGTCTAAGATCAGTTAGTGGATTATGTTACGAGGGTTACTAATCTAAAGTTGTTTGTTAACTTCTGTTGTTATTGGGTTGCGGTTTTAGTAGGACGGGAGTTGCTAAGGGATTACTGTTAATATAAGACTATTGTCGATACTAGTCTACTGTCGTTATAGAAATACAGTCGATATAAGATTGTTATCGATACTAGACTGCCGTTGTTATAGGAATGTAGTTGATATAAAACTGCTATCGATATTAGACTTGAGTCTAAAGGGTTAAATCTATTAAGTACGTATATTTAATAGTTAAAAGAGTATAAACGAATTGAGACTAATTGTATTACTAAAGGTACTCTATAGTAATAATATAGAATTGATTACGAAAAACTAAATTAAGTATATAAACGAGTGTTTTTATATATCCTTAAGTATCTACTTCTATCGTGACTTTTTTAGGGGTAGAAGATAGAGTATATTTAATCGTAGTGCGTAGTACTGTATACTCTTGATATACTCTTTTTAAAGTAGGTACTGGAGTAGGTATTACGTGATAGAATTGTTATTAATGTCTGTGGCTTTTCCCGAATAGCTACTAGATAAACGATTCGTTAGGTACTTTTCGCTTAGGAATCGGCTATCGTTATTCTATTGTTATTCTACCTTGTGCGTCCACCTTTGATAAGGTGCGCTAGACAAGGGTCTGTAACAGTAACTTTAACAGCCTTATCTACACGTAAATCCAAAGTTTTAGATATTTTAAATATTTTTTGTAGTTTGTATAGCTTTAAAAAGATAAGAAATTGATTTTTTTCCTTTGGGCTGAAAATTCCTTTAGGCTGCCGACCACCCACCGGCGGAAGGCGGTGGGTGGTCGGAAGCCGCCACTGATATATCTTGTCTAATCTTTTACTAAATCTTAAATTTAATATTATTTTTATAACTTCTTTATCTACAAAGTTTTAAGTCTCCAGGTAAAGAAAAAGCCCTATAATCTACTAGAATAGCTCCTTTTCATTAAATTTATAGAATAGAAGACCTGCTAATCCACCTAGCCTAGATTATATATCATCCTATCAATGTATACCTTCGATCTACCAGAATCAATACCTATTCTAACGTGCGGTCTAACCTTCACCATCTACCAATAGTAAAATTGCCTCACCTTATCCATATCCTATATATAAAGCTGAAAGGCTTGATATATAAGTCTTAGAAATAATATACTAGTCGTGATTAGCTAGAAGTCCTTAATTTCCGTGCTCGATTAAAAATCTTAACTAAGTGTAGATACGTTAGCCGTAGAGAAGAGATTTTTAAATTAAAAGAATTATAGCTTAGTATTCCTTCCAGCACACAAGACTATTTTTTTTAAAAAAATATATAAAAATTCGCAAAGATTGTAATATTACTATTCAATTTTCTTATTAGCTACATAACTTCTCTATCACTTAACTTTCTTTCTATACTATATCCTATGCTCCAATCCCTATCTATAGATCCCTTATTTACACTGATCCTAATCCTACCCTTTACTCTCAAATCTAAATATTTATAGAGTCTACTCTATCAAAAGATTCTAAACCTTCCATTTTTTAAAATATATTATCTGTATTTTATATTAATAATTTTAAACTATAAATATTCTCTTTTTTTAAATTATATCCAGCTTTTAAATCTTATTATATATATTATTTATATAATAAGTCTTTTACCTTTAAGCTTTATAATAAATCCCAACTCTAAATTTTATTATTACCTAGATATTAACTATCGATCTAGCTGTTAATCAATATTTATATAAATATAAATATAAAAATCCTCTTATATATATTCTCGGGTTCCCAAATTTAACCACCGCAGTTATCTATATTATTATCCTACACACTATCCAATATACAATACCCAGAAAAGACTGGGTAATTGTTACGCCCGGGGCTCTGTCGTCAAGTCTGAGACTAGTTAGCGGACCACGTTACGAGGGTTACTAACCTGAAGTCGTCCGTTGACTTCCGTCGTTATTGGGTTGCGGTCCTGGTAGGACGGGAGTCGCTAAGGGACTACCGTCGATACAAGACTAACGTCGATACTAGACTGCCGTCGATACTAGACTACCGTCGATACTAGACTACCGTCGTCACTAAACTACCGTTGATACTAGACTGCCGTCGTCACAGGGGCGCAGTCGATACAAGACTACCGTCGATACTAGACTCGAGTCCAAAGGGTCAGGCCTATTAAATATATATACTCAATAGTTGAATAAGTATAAACGAGTTGAGACTGGTCTTGCTACTTAAAGGTAACTCTATAGTAATAATATAGATTAATTACGAAGAACTAAACTAAGTATATGAATAAGTGTCCTTTTATATCCTTAAATATATACTTCTATAGTAACTCTCTTAGGGGTAGAAAATGGAGTATATCTAATCGTAGTATATAGTACTGTATACCCCCGGTATACTCCCTCTGGAGTAGGTTCTGGAGTAGGTGTTATATGATGGGCTGCTATCAGCGTCCGCGGCCCTTCCCGAATAACTACTAGATAAACGATTCGTTTGGTGCCTTCCGCTCAGGACTCGATCATTGTTATCCTATCGTTATTCTGCCTTGTGTGTCCGCCTTCGATAGGGTGCGCTAGACAAGGGTCTGTAATAGTAATCTCTGGAAGACTACACAGATCACGCGTTAGATTTAGTCACATTGTAGAATAGTCAAGATACTATTAATAACCTAAGTAATATACCTACCCTTCAAGTAGCCGCCTTATCTTCTAACACACCCAATTCAAAGTAAAGCGCGAAGTTATCTAACGTACATAAAGATATTCTAATTAATCTAATGATCCTCGCCGACAATAGACTTTAAATAATTAAAAAATTATAGATATATCTAAACAATAGTTTCGTTACTTTAAAAACAAATTGTCTATATTTTAAATTCTTAGTCGTTTTATATAATATATCTATTTATTATCTAGACTTCAACACACAGCTTGAAAGGTAGGAGAGCAATCCTTAGCCGGTTAGCCTACACGGCCAGGACCATACGCGAAAGTCCACCTCCTATAATAACACCAAAGCTAACTAGTCTTCGTATAATACCCTCCTAGATATTTTTACCTATAATTAATAGTCAAAACTATATAAGTAAAAGTTACAAAAGTTAAATAGATAACTGTTTAAGTGGATTCGAGATCCTATATTTAATCTAAAAAAATATATATCGTTTCCAGTATTTTATACTTAATTTTTATCTCTATTAATCGATAAATATTTACAATTTTTTTCTTAACTATTTAAAGATATACTACAACGCTACATATCAGAATATCTATCTATAATATCTAAATAAAAAAAAGTACTAGTAGCCAGTCGCTCGATTAGCTTTAATATAATTAAATAAAAATAGCAAAATAATATAGATATCCATAGAAACTTAAGAAAGGGTATAAAATAGTCTACGGAAAAGACAAATCTTCTATTAAAATTAAGAAAAAATAAGAAATAGTTTTAGGCAAAGGTTATGAGGCTATTCTCGAAAAAATATCTAAAAGAAAATCTAGATACAATCCAGATATATTGGAGCACGGTTCTTAGCAAAAAATAGCATCTTAAGACTACGCTTTAAAGCTAAGTTTAGGAAAATCCACGTATCTAAATAAATATTTAGGACGACGACGAGTAGTTATAGCTATACGGAGAAGGGTTAGGAAAGAGGCTACGATCCAATTGAATCGAATCAGCTAAGATTGTAATCCCAGAATTAATCCTATAGCAGGAACAATAGTCGTAGAATCAATCCTATTCATAGAATTTTAGATTCCTAGGAATACTTGACCTGGGAGAGGCACGTACCCAGGATCTGTTATTCTAGAACGGGGTCTTGGCTGATTCAATCTCACGTTGATAATAATATAAGGAATATACATTCCAAGATCAGTCTGCGCCTAAATCATGGATACTGATGTAGTATAGATAGATCTTTTAGAGCACAGCAGCCTCAATAGAAGAAATCCTGTCCAGTTCCGCAGAATGCCTATTAGATTCCTGGAGTTAGCATAATTAGCTTACGAATATTGGTACGGTGCTCCTGCAATATATGAAACCCATGAAACCCATTTACCAGAAACAGACTTCTCATTCTAAAGAATGCCATGTCTCTCCATGGAAGCATTCAGTCCCTTATACACGACACAGTAGCTCATAGGAGATAGAGCTGTGAATTCCTTCTTTCGGTTAGATTTACCGCCTTCGATGTAGCCTCATGGTACCCCGTACTGTCATCGCCACCCGCCTCGGTCTCCAAGTATATAAGAACCGTTCCCTCGCTGTCCTAAGCACTCTTTCCTCCCAAATTCTTCTACCTCCCATATTCTGCACCCACTCGGTCGGGGAACTGGCTGTCTGATCCACCTTATAGAGATTGTCTCCTCAGACATGGCAAGACAGGATATTTTGCCGGTTCCAACTCATACTGGATTGGATTCCAGAAGAACAACGACGATGTGGATCTCGTGTTCAGTCACTTGCAGAAATATGGTCTCAAGATCCTTCGTGTCTAGGGATTTAATAATATCAATTAGAAGCCTATCGATGGCTTAGTCTATTATTATCTACTAGCAGATAGCACGGCAACTATCAATGAGAATAAAGATGGCCTCTAGTGATTGGACTACGTGGTCTCCTTGGCAGAGAAGCACGGTATTAAGTTGATTATTAACTTTGTTAACTTCTGGGATGACTACAATGATATTAATACCTATATTAAGACCTTCGGTGGGTCGAAAAAGGGCTTTTACACTAACAATACTATATAGAAAGTCTACCGCGCTTATATCAAGGTAGTCATTTCGCGGTACAGCGACTCTACCGCTATCTTTGTATAGGAACTGGCTAATAAACCCCATTGCCAGGGCTGTAAGACTACTGTATTATATAATTAGATTAAGAGTACCAGCCAATATATTAAATTATTAGACTCGAAGTATTTAGCTTATATCGGTAATAGTATATAAACTTAGCCTCTTCTATAATCTATAATCTCTAATAAGAGTAGAGGGCTTCAGTCTCAACACTGGTTCAGATAGAAGCTATCTATATCAATACTCTAAAGAAAGTAATTTTATTAAAAACCTGGCTATTCCTATAATTAACTTTAGAATCTTCCATCTCTATCCAAGTAGCTATAAGTCTATATTAGTAATAAATTAAACAGTGGAAGCTAATACTGTTAGGGAAAACCACAAATAACTGGGATAATAGCTAGATTACCTTATACGGGGTAGCCTACAAGGCGGCTAGAAAGCCTTACCTATTCGAGGAGTATAGAGTAATCTTAGACTATTATACTATTGAGAAACCTTGGCAAAACACAGCACTTAACATAACTGCTATCTCAGAGAACCTCTACTAGCAGTACAGAGATTAACTAAACGGTGGATAATCGTCAGACGATAGCAATACCTTCTACTATAGAACGGATGAGTTCAAGTGTCTCGTAACTGACTATATTACGGCTATTAACAGTCGTAAGTAATGCGGAGTTCCTATTAATAGTGTTAGGACAGAGTTATACAGGAAAGTGCTGGTTAGCGAGTATATCTTTGAAAATAAAGTTTAAATTTCACTCTCTAAGCTTCCGCTCAAATCCCCATTCGTCCGCGAGAGGCACCTCCACGGCGCAGTGAGTAGGCGTGCCGCATACATGACTATGGTGCTGAACCTCCCGTGTACTGTTACACATTTCGACAACATCGATTTCAAAGCCTAAGTATGGTAAGTAGAATATAGAAATACAGTTTAACAATCGGAGTTCGTTATGCAAGCTCCTGTGGACGGGGTTCAGACTTTCCAAGTTCATATCTAAGAACTGTTTGCGGCTGCTGTACTCCAGATACTGACTCGGTCCAAGACTTCGACGCTATAACTCTATGTTGCGATGATCTCCTCCATCGAAGATAGAAGAATACGCAAGTCGTCGCAAGCAAAAATACACCAACACCAACCCCTACCCCAATCCCAGCCACAGCACCAGCGCCTATCTGACTGCCGGTAGAATTCACAAGCGGTGTAGACACAACATCAGTCGGAGTCGCATATGCCGGTGTGCCGGTGGGGGGCAGATATTGAATTGTAACCAGTTTGCTGGGTGCTGGAGCAAGGAATTTCTCATCAGAAAGGCTTGAGCAATTGGCCTTTCCATCACTGGTATATGAGCAACAGGCCCAAAGCCCTGTATTGTTGTCATAGTCTATGATTGAACCAGGTTGACTGCCTATATGTAGTTAGCATTATTGATATTGTAAACCTCTTAGTTGGGAAATTACCACATCGGTTCATGCATGCCGGGTCCTGGAGTGTTGGATCCGTGCAATCTGCGGTATAGTATCCATTGTCCGAATTATTTTTGGAAAAGTGGCAGATGCCATTGCTCATACAATAGTCACCCTTTACACAACATTGCACGTGGGGATAAGTTGCGTTCGGAATGCCGCAGGGCGAATCTGCGTCAAAATTGGAAGATATCCTGCCCGAATGGAGCGAATAGCACGACATACTGGTTTGGGTTCGCTGTGTCGGGATCATTTTAAAGATGAGACCTCGCGAGAAAGAGAGGGGTATAGCTGGGATTTATATGCTGCTTAGCGCCCAGGGGTGGAAACATGATTGTTCTTAAGCGCCCTTCAAATGCGCTAGTGAGTGCGATAGTAGCAGATATTTGCAGGGATATGTTCATGTAACCCTAGATTGAATTTGTCAACATTCCACCTGCTGGTGTGTCAACTATAGCAGTAATACATCGATCACAAAACAAGCCTCGCAATAGTCCTCATATATTGAAGGTGATTCCTATGCGCTAATGAGACAAAACAGGTGGTTATCCGAACACAAAGTCATTGTTTGGGCGTTGTGCTAGGATTACTGCACAGCACATATTACGGAGCACACTAATAATTGTAACCATGAGTAATGTTGGCCATTTCAAGTCACCCGCATACATCCCTGGATATAGTTATACATGTATCAATCTACTGTCCACTATCTGATTGGACACTATCAAGGCAGTGCGAGGCGCAGTGGAGTGGTGGAGCAGGGAATGAGATCCTTCCACCAGCTTTAGGGCATACCCTAACAGCCAGGGTGGATGTGATTTACTATACTTCTCATTTTAGCCCCCTCTTTTCCAGATCGGAAATTGCGTCTGCGCCCTCTCGGTGCGACCTCACCGGCCGTGGAGCTGACTGTACTTTCGCTGTTTATTGTGCAGTGGATTTGTACATATTTCGGTTTCTGGCTTTCCGTTACCCTACTAGACAATGCACTGATTTCAGAACTCGCTTTCATTTCTAAACAGGCCAGATTTTGCAGCAGACCAGCAACTGTGATTCGATGGTAGCCCTAGTTTAATCTCAATCTTGGCCTGATTAGAGACAGTGAAAGAAGACACACTAAATCCGAAAGCGGTTTTTAAGGGGTCCGTGGAAAAGCGCTTAATTACGCTATCTGCCAGCGCAAATATATGTCATTTTATTTATCTACTAGAAGGTTATTTCCACTTTCCACCTTTGATTTAATTGAAAATCGCAGCTCTTAATCTAATCTAATATCATCTCACAGTGTTCTCACTCCCATAAACTAAATCAAGATTCTATACTTTATATATAAGACTATACTTTTAAGCACCAGTCTAATTATACTCCTAGTAATTCTTTTACAGCTACTTTCACACGCTTCTCTTAAGTCCTATAGACAGGAACGTTACTACAGATAGCCAACAATAAGATAACCAAGATAAGCCTGAAGGGGATATCTACCGGTGATAGACAGCCACTAGTGATTGGTAGTCACCGGTAATAGGGAGTCATTGGTAGTTAGTAGTCACTGGTGGTAGGAAGTCCACCAGTGATTGGTAGTCACTGGTGATAGGGAGTCACTAATGACTGGTAGCCGTTGGAAGTTACCTTTTATTAGTGGGAATGAACATGAATTTGGTTCGTATTAAATTTGCTCTGTATTCAAGTAATATCTCTATAGATTAACGTTGGTAAATATAAATTATTTATAAATAGACCCGTAGAATATGTTTCTCAGTATAGGGATGGCTGATAGACGCTTGAGTGCCTTAACAGTCTTTAGGTCGATAGTAGAGTTTTCTTCTATAGTAAGATTCTTGTACTGACTGTCAGTAGAATTACTAAGGTATAAGGGGAAAGAGATCTTACTATATTAGTTTTCCAACGTTCGATTATAGAACTGAGATTGTATAGATCTAATAGGCTCTCTAGTATAACTCTAAGATATTAATCGAATAGATTCTATTCCTTCGTGTCGCCTGGGCCGTTACTCTTAAAAAGAGCGAGAGTGACTGCTAAATTTATAATATTTATATCGATCTATATTACTTGGCGTTATGTACTTGAATATTACCGAACCTACTCTCTATAGCAAAGCGCAAAAGTCTGGATCTAGATTCTTTTATCTATTGCGTCCATTTCTTTTCTTAATTAGTTGTCTCTGTCGGACTTTCTATTCGAGAACAAGGCGCTCGATTCCACCCGAGACAAGATAATTAATATTAAAGACGCTGCTGGCTGCTAATTCTCGAAATATCCAGCTATATCTAGTCAAAGGCCAGACCCGGTCGATAAACTCTTCTTACGAAAAATCTACAATTAACTTAAAACAATAGATATAATATAAATCTAAGCAATGGATCATTTAGCTTAATAGTTATCGTGGGAAATCTCGTGGACTTATCCACGGTGGACTATTTATTCTATTCTATCCCTGGGTTTACTGCGAAACGGAAATGGCCAGACTAAATCCTTAAACTACAAATCGATAATTTATATCTCGCCCTATTATAAGAATACGGAGCAACCTTAATAAAGAAGAGCCGCAGATCTTTAGATAGCTCGAGACAAGGATCGCCAGGTTCTGGATCTAATCTAATATATTTTCGAAGGTTCCTCCTTGCTCTTGTTAAAAGTTTGTTAGAGTCAGAAGTGGTTATATTTAATTGATCGGTGAGTTGGGGTATAGTCAATATTATTATAAATATTAGACCACCTGTTTAAAAGGAAAGAACTTTTTAAACTAAAAAGTATTTATTAGAATAAGAGTAGATTATATTTAGGGCGAGATTTATCAGTATTTATAAAATTAAGTAAAATTTTAATAATTCTTCTTAAGACTTTAAATATAATTATATACAAATTACCAAAAATACATTGTAATTTATATTACCTAGGATACTATTAAATCTAGAGTTTGTTCTATTTAGTATATATATCTGCAGGACTAAATTAGTATATATACTAGGATTCAGATTACTACTAGTATTGGTTATTAAGATACGCGGTTTCTAAAATTACCATTTTATATAGAATACAAGGTGGCCCGCTCGACCTACATGGCCCGCTCGTTTATCAGTAACGTTATTGCATGCATGAGCCTATCATCCCGTATAAGGTAAATGCCTTTTAGATACACATCATAATACATGCTCAATCCACTGCATCATTGGCACTAAAGCTCGCCTGCCATTCAAGGTCCTGAGCGGATGGGGGAAACTGGTAGGTAGCCAGTGAGGACTTGACGGTTTCCTGTATCCGGTTTTTGCTGGGTGGTGCGCGCCCTTCTTGCTCCAAACTATCCGGTGTGAACACTTTGACATTGGGTTCTACCATTTCCACAATGCTAGAGGGAGTGAAAGAACGTTGATCGAATGTCGCATTAGAATTCGGTTCTGTATGGCTACTCTGCCCTAGCATCAACACGCGCTGCTATGAGCTCTTCTGTCCTTTAGCCTTTGCTTCCTCAGCGCTCTTGCGCCTTGTAAATATGTATGGTATAGAATGCTGGCATAGTTAGATCAAGAGCCTGCTGCCGCGCATGGGAAACGATGGACTGCACTTCCTTTTCTGTCAAACAGGAGACTTTTCTCGACGGTCCAACACACATCGATTCGATAATCTCGAAGTATGCCATGGCGTACCAGACAGCGCCAGTATCACTAGCAACTTGGTTCCATTGATTCCCTGGCAGGGCAATTTCCTGGTGACTGATGGCTTTGAACCCCGCTTGTCGTAGCCACATTTGGGTTTGTCTTGCACAATGAATAATGGGGTGACCAGAGGCTGCCGTTGCATATTTCGTTTGTTGGTACCATTGATAAAGAGGTGTGTCGTTCAATGACTTAATATCAGAACGAGGTTCAGAGTCAATTTCCCATTGCTCGATCCAGCCATCAGGACGAAGTGTGCTCCAAATCCTCTTGTAAAGAAGGGGCCACGAAACAACACTACCACTACCCATTCGCAGATTCACCACATCCCATGGCGCTTCGCCCAGGAGGCATCGGCTTTGGTAGCCAAAGGGCGCTAGGAACCGGCGCAGGTAAGCCCGACATGGGGATATTCTTCCATCGTCATTTATTATTATCAGGAACTGTCAAAGGTACGTATAAGTTCAATATTTGGCTTAATTAAAGTTTATAACTGTTGACTCTAGGTTTGTGAGCAGCTCCGAGTTAGAGTGCAGAACAAGATTCAATTTCCAATTTAAAATCTTCAAGTATATGGCGACGTTGTATTGTTCCCTTTGCCGTCGTTTTGAAGGGCTTGTTGATGGGCGCAACCAAGATACGGTTTCGTGTTATCTGAGCCTCCACGGGGAGGCGACAATTGACTTGTTCCACCAAAGGCCAGAGCCGATCGACAACCTCTTCGGGTGGCATCGAGCGCCTTGCGATTCTCCGGTCTGGATCTATAATCAGCATTACACGAAGGGCATGATTAGTGGCTACCATCGCCTTGGAGACCAATTCATGCCCTTCGAGGGCTCTCTCAATGGGACCTGGATGGAGAAACACTCGGTTCGGTAATTTGGAAACGTCATCCTTGCGGCCAACATGCTTCCAAAGCTCCTTATGATCCGGGTGCTGGACAAAAAGGTCACCTGTACAAAACTCTTCTCGATCGGGGGAGAACGAGGAAGACAGTATGCGTATAATAGTCAGGCGGGCGTGTGATGACCAACTCAGAACACCCACTCGGGTGATCCCGCATTTCCATAGGATGGTGGCAATTCCATTCGAAATATTCCCAGTGCATAGGGTCTTTCGGCTGTAGGCTACAAAAATAGCCTGCCTCCGTGAGGCCGATGGAGGATTGCAAGCGTGTCGCGCGGGCGATCTTATCACCCGCACTCGGTGGTAAAGGCATGCCGACGAAGCTTACGCACTCTAAGCTGGCCAGTGCCGCTAAACCCTCTTCAGAAGCACTCAAGCACGTCAAAGTGTCTGGCAAAAAGAGACCCGACTTTGCACCCGTCTCAGAGACAATCGCTTTCAACGACCCCGGGGTCAATGGTGCGTCGGGTCCAAGAACAAAATGCGTGCGATGAAAAATTGCAGCTGCCCAGGTCACAATACCAGTCGCGTGGAACATGTTGGTCTTTATGAGATGGGGATGGTGGGGGTGACTCAGCCAGGGGGCTGTCGATTTCCTTCCCTGGGGAAGTGGGATATGCTGGAAATAATCCAATGCACTAAAATATCCATGCGGCAGGGCAATCTCCTTGGGTACGCCTGAGCGGCAAGGATTTATAGACTGTCATTAATTTACCCACCCGGAGAGATTCTTAGGTCACACCACTTACCTGTCGTGCCTGAGCTATAGAGGACAACAGCTGGTTGTTGTTCTCGAGCTATGGTATATTCGTGGGGGCAGTGAACTGGCCTGTTCGGGCCAGTAAACATTGTCCAGAGATCCATTACCTCCCATATATCCAATGTTTGATTAGAACTTTTTATAAGATGCACTTTGTCGGCAAGCTCACGCGCAAACAGTAGCCTAGAGCAATGTCCCGAGGCCAGAAGATAGTCGATTACGGGTTGAGCTGTGCTTGGATCCAAAAGAAGAATCTTGAGTTTTTTGTTCAGTCTGATACTACTGCAAATCTGACAATTAACCGACTCACACAGTGGCCTAACTTCATACACGCAATAACCGCTATGGCATAACGGATGTCATTTGGTCCAATATAAACGAGCCTCTCGGGCGTTCCGCTGGAACAAACTGTCTCTTCGAGCCACCAAGCAAAACGGTCTACCGCCTTAGCGAGGTCGCCTATCGTCACCCGACGCCATCCGCACCCCATTTCATTGATAGATACTGCATGGATACAAAAAAGGCGTTCTGGGTTGTCGAGGGCATCCCGGTCTAAGGCATCCGGCACAAGACGTGGCATGAAAATGGTGGAGCCCATCGGGATAGGCGAAAGGTGTGATTGTTCGTGAGAAATAATAAGATCTAAATGAATATTCACCAGCAAGGGCTAATGGTGCTGTAGCATCATCAGGGGATCAGGGTGATTTATAGCTATCTCATGGTCCACTTGCACTCACCACTGACCAGCTCCTACTGTAAGGAGGTAGATAAGTGGGCCTACACAGCAAAGTCTAATCTCATCCCCATGACAACAGGGGTTGCAAGGGGAATTATTGCGAGCTATAGACTGAACCACGATTGCTGGGATATCAATTAAGGTAACGATCCCGTCTGCCAGCTGTAATATGCCGAAAATAGTCTACCTAGATAGTCGTACGCTGCGGTAGATCACTTACCACTGGTCACAAAACATCAATAAAATGGTGCATATCCCTTGCTGCTCTACCAAACACGTGATGCTCGCTTTCGTTATTGATTGACTCTCTTTCTGTGATCGGCAATGTGCAAATATGTATCGGTGAGACACGTCCTTCTTCCGTAATCAAACAATATGCCTGGCCTTCCGCTGGTCGGATACCGAAGGAGGCTTTTTCTTGTTGAGCAGGGCCCTGCTCGTATAAAATAGGTTCCGATCGAAATGTGAGGAGAGCGTGACAACGGCTGATAAAGCAGTCGGTTGCTACCTTTGGTCTTTCTAGCAGCTCGCTTATGCTAATTCATCCTACTTCCTGATCCGCTGGGTTATCACACTTTTCTGTGACCAGAGACCTCAGTTTTGAACATCGGGTAAGAGTTAGGAGACACCACATCGACGTTTGAATAGTACTCTTGGCCGTGTGGTACGCGATGGAAGGCTACCGGCCATCCAGTCAGGCACGCAATGGACCTAGTGACGAAATGGGTTCCGCTTACAGCAAATCAGAGAGCGTAGCATTGACAGTCCAGGCATCGCAAATCCCGAGAGAAGCAAGCGATACTGCACATACCATAATTGAGAAATTCAGCCAGGAAGGAGAACATGAGGCCTATTCTGTGTTCATGAATTATGAGAAAATCCTCTTTACCTCCTTTACCAGTTTTGGAATGGTTCTCTGCATGTTTGCAACCAACATCATCCTCCCAGCAATGCCGGTAATGGGAGATGAATACCACATGTCGTCAGCGATGATTAATCTTATTATAACATCATACATGGTCATCCAGGGAATTTCGCCCGCACTGTTGTCCATAATTTCTGACGTGCATGGACGGTGTTTGGCGTGGATGCTTGCACTGTCGCTGTACACGGTGGCCAACGTTGGTCTAGCCCTGCAGACTGATTTTGTTGCGTTGGTTCTTCTTCGATGTCTGCAGAGTATAGGAAGTAGCTGCGCCATTCCCTTCGGATTTGCCGTTGCTGCCGACATTACATCGCCATCAGAGAGGGGAAGATTCATCGGTCCCATGCATGGAAGCGTCATGGGAGCTTTTGCTTTTGGGCCCGTCATCGGCGGGACACTGACCACTTACCTCGGCTGGAGGAGTATATTTTGGTTTCTCTCCATTAGTAGTGGGTTGTTTCTTTCCGCCTATGTTTTATTTATGCCTGAAACGGCCCGGGCCGTGGTAGGCGACGGCTCCGTCGCTCCAAGACGCTGGTGGACAAAACCCGTCTTCCACAATACCAAGCGGCTTCAACATGATGCCGCGCAACGGCCCGCTCAACCGCAGCGAAGGAGGGAGAGGCCGCAAACCGCCTTGCACATGATCTTTGCCTCTTTGCGTATCATAGGGAAGAAGGATGCCTTCGTCCTCATCATGTACACGAGCTTGCTCTATTTTGGGGTTTCTGCCTTGTGGTCCACCACTGCAAACCATTTCGGTCAGCGTTACGGGCTAAGCACACTGTACCTCGGGCTCTCTTTCATGTGAGTAATCGGCCCTCGCTCGTACTGCTCTGAATATCTGAACACGTCTGATTGATTCCCAGGCCTTACGGGATCCTCGGGGGCTTGGGTATGGTGATCAGCGGTACACTGCTCGACTATAACTATCGACGACTGTCCAAGCAGCACGGAATGACCTCCGATCATCCGAGTAGCAATCCCAATGGTTTTTCTATCAAAATTTCCAGGCTACAAGTTGCGATGCCTTTCATGTTTCTGCTTGCTTTTTCATTTACTGCATACGGCTGGATCGTCCAGGAGCACCTGCCCTTGGCTGCGGTGCTCGTGTTCCAGGCTCTCATTGGGTTGGGCAGTACTCCGTTACTCGGAATCATATACACCCTTCTGATAGATCTATTTCCGGATCAAACTGCTACGGTTTCTGGAGTGGCTGATTTGATCAGATGTTTGTTCGGTGCCATCTCTGCGGCAGTCATTGATTATATGCTAGTTGGTATGGGCTGGGGCTGGTGTTTCACATTATTGGGTCTGACTCTACTACTTTCACTCTGTTTTGTTGCTTTTATGCTTTTTAACTCGGCTCTGTAGTGTGATAAGTATGTATGGATTCTGTTCCAGTTCCTCACAAAGTTCATGTGGCAATGAGAGGATACAGGCGAACGTGCGGGAGGGCAAAATGGATAAAGGTCAGTTGGGTGATCTATCTTAACTCTAATCCACTATGGGCTGGCAGAGAAAACCCAACGTGGAACCAGAGATAACCAGAGACAAAAAAGCTTGTCCATAAATTTCTCATTTACTCAGAGCAATTCTTCATATATCATCACCATCTAATTTACGCGGGTATTCTGCTTGAGTCTCCCAGTCCCTTCAGTTATTATTGGCATTCTGCTACTAGTTTCCAGTGTGTAATTATGAGGCAGGACAACGTTTCGCTAGGCCTAAAATTGTGTCTGTATATAGCTACCCTACCTGCTACCCTCTAGTGATAATCCCAGGCATTGACTGGGAGTATTTTGTAGGCACGCCCTCCAGTTTGACCTTTTTATCAGAGAGCCGATGGGATGCTTAATAAAAGAAGAGGAAGAACGTCAGAGAGTACAGGCCGCACCAGAATGGAGTCTATCTTCGAACTGGATTATGCAATGACTCAGTCCTTGGATATAAAGTAAGCCACCCTATCTTCCGTCAACTAAATCTCCCGGCTTCATCTAATTAATAACCTATCTATCTCGCTACTTTCTTTGCTAGGGAACAGTCTTCTTTATTATTATGTTATGTATGCCCTCCTGAACGATAGTATGCCGATCCTAATTCTTATAAGCATGGGTTTCTGTCGTTTTATTCTGCCTCTGTTATCCCTTTTGCCTTTAATACGAGTCCTAGGAACCTATTAACGCTTACATTGCATCTGGCACATGTTACAGAGATGCCACACATTAATAGTAGTACACCCTCCTTCGTCGACGAAGTTTTCTTAACCCAATCCGAGAGCGGAACCAGCGAGGTATATATGCCCTCCACTACCCAAAAATGTTTAGGATACGGTGTAGGCAAAGCAAGCAAGGCACACGATGGAAGTCTCATGCTAGCTAAAAGTCTTAAAACTTTACCCTCAATTCTCGTCCATTTTTGATATGCTAACAATAATTTACGAACCGGTCCCTAGCTACAGAATTACCTCTGGCATCCTCGAAGAACACACCATGGCCATTTCCAGACTTTCAGGTGCCCAAACCAAGCATCTCCTCTTCACGAGACATCTCCCTAGCATGCATATATCTTTAACTCACACCGTTGTCGGCCTGATAACCTATCTTCGATTATGGAATATGACAGCACTCTAGAGTATGTGAAGGTAGCTCTCCCCTGACCGGACAAAACACCCCGGCTTACTGGGCTTTCTTTGTACTAGCATACGTACTGACCTATCTCGCTGTCGTCCGAGAATAGTGCGGGTCCGGCTCAGTGATCGCTGCTCACTGGGCATCTGTTTGCCGCAGGGTTCATTAGTTGTCAGCGTCCCCTCGTTCTGCCTGGCTTATCCCCCCTCAACTAGTTGACCTAGCTAGTGTCGTAACTCCCATCGATTATTTCGGGGCTGGATACTATTTCTTGCGTCTCTCGCTCATGGTAAATTCACCGATAATTATTCCCCATTATTAATCGAGGATACATTAGAGAATAAGGCGACAATGGGATAGAAGGCCATGGATACGTGCCCATCGATGCATGAGCACAATCCTGTGATATATGCTATTCCTCTCAGCTATTCTCATAGACCCGCCCATTTTCGTCTTCAAATTATATTGGGATACGATTCACTCCAGCGGCCAATTATGCCTTGTTGTGGTGCTACCACTTTTTCACGTCGGCCTACCAATCCCACAAGGAGTCTCATAATTCACCCTTTAACACATGATGAAGAGTCAGCTGGTCGTTGGCCAACTAACCCGGGCACCAGTGACTGGGGTTGGACCGAGCATTCTGAGAAAGGACTGTGTGCTTATCGAATAGCTATTGAGAATTCAAATTATCTGGGTTGCTTAGTTACTCACGAATGCAAATATATCTCGTTAGCGCTCAAGCCCCGTAAGAAGTCTTTAGATACTGCAATAGAGAATTTAATTCGTAATGAAGCAGATTAATCCCGATCTAGGCCCTTCACATTTTAGATATCTAAAATTTATTGCTTTACGGTTTCTACTAACCACTCCTGTATTGGTGGCGTCAACTGTCACTGTTACCTGAAAGCACTGGTTGGCTCTAGAATGAAGCAGAGAATAACTGTACATTTCAAACAAAGCCTTCGTGAATATGGCATATGCCAAGATAATAATGACTCATCAACTGTCAGATAAGGTATAAATTAATCCTTCTCAACAGCTCTGAGACACATTCCACATGTCGTTCCTTCGTTCACCACATCTGTCTTTTCTTCTTTTCCTTCTTTTCTCTCAGTCCCTCCTTTACATTTCCAATCGTTACTACCGTTCTTTGTTTAATGACCTCCACACTACATAAGACGACTATGTTAATACATGCGATGTGTCATCTCGAGCCCACAACCGGACAGGCACATACGATGTCTATACTCCCTTACACTTCGATGCACCAGACAGCCTATTCTTGTGAGCGAATGAGGTAGACATGCCACTCCTTACGAGCTGAGAATCCCAGAACAGCATTCTCCTCTACTTATATATATATATCCTCCGACCGTCGATGGACAACCGAGTCTAGGAAAACCCAACGAGAAGCCGGTCTATGGACAAAGCATTGAACTCAAGCCATACTGCGGTCAATCTTCTCGAACGAGGAAAGGCCCACTCACTCCCATCAGGGCCTGTTGTCCAAGGACAGCACCCTGCGATAATTCGCTACGCTTCTACACCGCATATACCCACATAGATCCTGAGGAATCAAAGGGTGTCTATCAACTTTCTTTCATCCTTTTGATGACACCCTGGTGTGGAACAGGTCAGGCTGTCGCGACATCGTTGACTCTCCAACGTCATTCCTCGCAATCAATAGGTTGTTCAGATAGGATAGAAGGACAAGGAGATGTCGCCTGACTTAGGCTGTTGCTCATTCTTTCCTCTAGGAAAATCTTCTCCCACAATTGGTAAAGTCCTCAGAGCGACTTTCTTGAACAACGCATATGATGTTCGACTCAAAGCCAAGGAGTCTGTTGTTGTCCCCGCTGAATAGCGGAATTCTGGGATACGTTGCTTCGTCCGTTGAGCGAAAGGCATCATGTGGTGGGGTCGTGGAATATATAATACCGACGAGGACAGACTTTCCACTGCTGTTTCTCTTACTCACAAATTTGGCAGCCAGAAGGATTGGCCTTGCCATCATTTTGCCAACCTCTGACACGAGCCCGCAGGAGAGTTACTCCGCAAAGCGCACACTCACACTTCGATGCCCTCCTGGCACTATGGAAAAATACGCAGTCTTCGGTATTCATAGTCAGTATATGACATGAAGGGGCTGTTTCACAGAACGCATCGCCCGTCATTGCCAGCGGCCAACAGCGACAGCTTTCAAGTCCCATCCGACATGACAACACCGTTAATTCATACGCCCAGGGTAAATGGAACGATTCCTCCAGTGACCTGGTCTCGCAATATTTGCAATTCTGCCAACCGGCACAAATAATAGAGGAGCACGATAAAGTACCCGGCTGAGTTTTACTTATGGCCCAAGATCAAGAAATCCATACCACAGCTGATCATGGGCTCCTGGGTCATCAGGGGTGCAAGGTGGAGGGGTTGGGGCTAGACGCTGCTAATCTAATATACTGTTCTATGGCCCCCTGTGCGATGTTGGGCTACGACACACCGGTACAACCCCTCAAGTTACCTTGGATCAAGCACAGACGCTAAGCTTATCTGCGAAAATGACAGACTTTCGAAACCCAGAAGCACTATATAGCTCGATTATCAACAGTTCACGTCTTTGCTATGGTACTTTTCACTAGCTGCATCGAGGAAGTTAATGGATATTGCAGAGAAGGCGTGGTCACAGGCAGAAGGCCTCCTGACATTGTTTGTCTTGAGCTGCAGCTCTTCAAGGACTCGGGCGAGTGCGAGCGACATTGAAGCTTACCTATATATACAGCTTCATATTAGGTGCGATGCCATGGATGCTCTGTTCGAACTTTATTCCATTGTTTATATATATCGTCCCATGGAGTACGCTGAGATCGGGACTTAATAGAATCGCGGCACGATCCGACTTCTACGACAATGCCGTCGGTTCCTCTTTGATGGAAAAAGTGGTTAACCGTGCATGCGATACCGACTTATTTCTCATCCAAGGTAAAACAGCACCCGGGCGTCCCAGAGAGTATCGTACATGTGAACCTGTCTATATATACAGAGACGGTCTCTGGAATATCCGGGCGGCACGATAGGAAGGGTATTTTCCTCAAATCATCCTCGCCCTGCTACTTCTGTAGTCCTCTTGAAGAGCCATATTTGTACTATCGCGTGATCTTCAAACAGCAAACCTTTTATTTCTCAATATCCCGTTGATTTATAATCCGGGTGCCTGTGTCGTATGACCACGGTTGTCAACATCAGTGCAACCATCCTAGATTTCCTGATGTAGTTCTAACTGGGGTGATACAAGCTGAGTGTGTTACGGTGCCTGGCAGGAGACTGAATCTTGCTCTTGCGAAGCACGGTAATCTTCAGTGTAAGGCGTGTTGACAATTGAAAACCGCTTGCATGATTTTGCTGGCACTCTATCTTATCCCCACCTAACAATATACATTCTTGAAAACATCACCACTATCATGCCTACTGGGATGCGCGAGGGTGTTGGCAATGGTCATTCTTGGATTATGTATCCCCTGGCACCTCAGGCGGACCTGGGATCTACCCATTTCCAGGATAGAGCAGCCAACCCAGCTCCTCCTTTGATTCCAAATCCTCTTATAATGAAATACCCTCTCAACCCCTCTTTGCCTCGTGTTTTTGTTCTACTTAAACAAATGCTTTTTTCATAGCCAGTTAGGATACAAAACTATTTAGGATTCAAAAGCGACGCAAATCTAAAAGTCCATTAGCGTATATTGTGTAAGATGGTAAGAGAGAATCCATAGTTACGTGGACTTCGGTGACTATAAGTAATCGGACCAGCCGACGATCACCATTTTATGCATCACTTATACGTATAGCGACCAGAAGCTCTCGGGCCGCGGAAGTGAACTAGAGCTGGGTTCAAGCAATATCTGCTGTAAATCGGATCTTTGTTTTCTAACTAGCGCATCGATTCACGCAAGTAGTTTCGACAACCTCTTCTTAGTTTTCTTTTGCTTTTGAGAGCTTCTGTAGATCGGTTAGCTATAGTTTTCTATCGCTAGCTTGGTGAAGTAGATTGGGTTTACTCTACCTTGACTTTCGGATGGAAGCCGGAACGCGCTTTGTTGCGTCTGCTGCATATTCAAACCACATGTAGAACACTAAGAAAGGGAAAAAGTCCATTTCGCATGAGAATAACAGTTCAAATGATCGCATAGCTACTCTATAGGTCAAAGACCTCTTTTTAAATGAAACAAAAAGAAGGCATCACGTCCAACAGCCCAAAAAAGCAGGCACACGCTACACATACAAAACTCCAACACACCAGTGTGTAACAGAATCAGAGACTAACAGTTGGGTCACTACTGGGGATGAAACAGAGGACACTGAAAAATAGGACCACAGTGTGGATTCCAGACCTTGGTAGCGTCGGGGCGAAAGTTGGGACATTACTCGGCTCAACGACGATCATTCAGACAGACAACTAGTAACTCTCCACACCCGGATCTCGGGTACGAGGTAACTTTTCGCATAAGAATTACTAGTATTTCTCCGCCCTGCCAGGCACATGAAAGGCCCGGTTCACTATTTAACTTTCCCCAATCGCCCATCGTCTCAGCGCATCGTATTCCCCGTCTCAGTCCTCTGTCTATCAAACCAGATCGCAAAAATGAAGTTCGTCTGGTTGCTCGCTGCCCTTTCTGCTACGGTGCTGGCTGCACCGGAAAAGCGCAACGACGCTGCTCCCACGGCGACTGATAACGTCAATTGGTCTTCGCTTGGCCAAGCCCTGTATGTCTTGCAGTTTGGTGGTGTCTACGAGAGATGGTGTACTGACAAAAGATAGGAAATCGATTTCGTTTACGATGCCGACAGGGTCTGCCAACCTGGATAACATTTCTCCGCCTCCACGCTCTCTTATCCCGGAGATCGTGAAGAATGTGCCCCCCTCGGCGCTGGCTCAGTTGGTGGTTCCTGCTCAGCGCAGCTCCCTCGCCAGCGAGATCCAGGCCGGGCACACCCCCTCCTGGTACAATGCGCTCCCCAGTGACATCAAGAGCTACATGGCCCAGGTGAAGAAGGAAATGTCCGACGGGGCGTTGACAGCTACGACGGGCAAGTACGCCCCTGCAAAGGCTACGGCCGAAAGCACGAAGGACGGTGGCGCATCGTCCACCACATCGTCAGGAATGGGCGCAGCAGGAGCGCAGCCGACCGGCGGGTTGGTGCTGGGTGGAATGGGGGCCCTGGGGGTGCTCGGTGTAGCATTGGCGCTGTGATCGACATGAACTTATGACCGAAGTGAGATGATAAGCTATGGAAATGACGAATGTTTTGGGTCTCTACACAGTGGTTCCATTGCAACCCTGGCGGTGGCGTTTGTGGTCCCTGTACCTAGTGTCGTATTAGATTAATTGACCCCAGTGGAATACGACAGACTGGCTGCAAGCACAGACCGAACAAGCTTCAGGTGGGGGTACGGAGTAGGCACATTAATCTGTTCGGCCGGTGTACCTGATACTTAGTACTAGGAGGCTATACGCCGAGTAGTAATGATCATATGAAAGCGGATCTCGACGCCGAACGGGCCTGTTTGATCGGGTACCACTACCCCATACTATTTGATTTGAGGGGGGTCTGCTAAAATTAGCTGGGGTTGTCGGTTTCGATTGGGCTCCACCGTTGACACGAATCGATATATCGAATCTCATTGCAACGGTGGTTGAGGGTATTCACCACCAAGATTGAGGATCGATAAGGGTTCAGGGTTGGATCAAAGCATCACATGTACCTCTCGGCCCGAGGGCGAAAGAGGAAAGCGTCGCGATGCTGTATAAATTGTCGGCTCTGATTGGGCGGATTGAGGGGTATTCCCCGAAGTGATCGACAGTTGCAGCAGTTAGCGAAGCCCTAAACCCATGCGGGGTCGTCTGGAGTCTCCAGCTCTTGGCCGACCCCGAATGACTCTATCGTCAAATCCTGGCGAAGATTAATTCGGATACTGATTTGGTAGCGAAGGAGGGGTATAGCAGCCATTGACTCATATCGCCCGATGCAGAGGCAAATTCACATGGACGGTGTTTTCGTGCCGTACGAGTTGGGATCATCCCAACGGGTATAACCTACTTGAGCCTCGGGTCCAACTAGAAAGTGGGCATCCACGCGAAACGATGAACAAAGTAAAAGGCAATCGACGATCTCAAAGTCCAGACCGAGATTGGAGAACAACTAACACCTGTCGAATCAAAGACTCGATCCAGCCGTGTGTTGCATTTGCCATCCAGGCATGGACACACTTTTAGGTCGCATATCCTCCCCGTCTTGACTTTATTATGGGTCAACAGCTGGAAATTTGGGACATGGTAGATTAAGGTGCAGGCGGGGTTGTCTTTGTTTCGTATTCATAAAAACAAAAAGCAAGTTTGCTGGGCTCCATAACTACATATAAGTTTGCACCACCGCAGTAGTCGGTGATCTTTTCCACAGATCAACATCTCTCTTCCAGATCTCATACACTCCAGAAGTCATTCGTTCAGACCCTGAATATCATTCTACAAGCACAAAATGCGTTTCTTCAAGTACCTTGTTTTCGCGGCCCCCCTCGCCCTGGCTACTCCCAGGCCAAACCCGGTAGCAGCCCCTATGCCAGATGGTGGTCTGCTCTCGGAGCTGCCTGCGATCCTCGACGGGGTCAAAGAACTCTTGAGCACAGAGACGATCAATGACCTTCAAACTATCGTCAAGGGCGGCGCAGTCCTTCTGGGCGGAGACACTCCCAAGAACCTGCAGAAACTTCTGTCCAGCGGCAACATCGATAAACTACAGGGTATCGTTGACAATGCCGATAATCTTTTGACTCCTAAGTTCGTCAACGAGACTACAGTTCTGATTGACGCTGCGTCACCGGTAAGTGATCGCCAGCCCCATGACTATGAGTGAATATTAATGATTTTCAGCTCGTGGATAATATCTCGAAGCTCTTGGCTGGACTCCTTGGATCCTTGATTTAACGATATTACGAAATCAGCGCTTTGATGCCTAGACGGTTATCAAGGGCTTTATGTTCTCATGCAAGAGGCGTCTGACATGCCTAGATGGATGCCTGGACGACTGTTCTTATTCCTTTTATCTTGTTCATATAGCGGTCTGGATATATGAAATGGTCCCTTTCCTTTTCTTCCTCGGCTTCCTTTCTTTGTTCGTAAAAAGATAAGAATAAAAATCAAAATAGCCTAGGCCTAGTCTCGTATCCCTGTAATGTGCCGCGGATAGTCCATTCCGGACTTATCTCTCAAATTAAACCGACAGGGATTTCAAGAGCAAAACAAGACTTTTAGCGCATTATTAATCCGGACGTTAGTTAACTAACTATATTAACTAGACTAGATCCTAACCACGTGCATGGCAGAGATTTTCATCCTAGTCTGTCTCTTTAATCTCATTCAGATAATTCCACGAGCTCGCTTGGATGACATGGGTGCACGCCCTACGCCAAAAGATAAGACAGAAAGTACCAATTATCTACACGACATTCATATGCTTTCGTAATTCTTGCAAATAATAGCGCAGTGGATATCCTCGTGTAGACGTCGGTAGTGCAGGGTACACCGCCACCGAGAATCCCATGGTGGTCCGATACAGGCCCCGGGTACTAAATGTCGACTTAAGCCCGTAAGCCTCTCTAATGCGCGGTGGCAACATCTCAATCGTAAGGACCCGCAAAAACGGTTTCATGAACGAGACCCAGCGGGGATAATCGTTGCGGTGGAGAAGGTCCTGGGCAAACTTGTGTGCGTCTGCGGTGACGGTCAACTGCTCGATCTGGTCGTCCCAGTACTTCCAGAATGCCTGTCGGTTCTCGGGCCAAGTACCCGAAGGCAACCCCATGGCGTGGATGAGGACTGTAAACTCTGCGTAAGCCTTCTCGGCCGTGGTGTAGTTGACGAGGCCGTAGACACGCTGGTAGAAATCGGTAGCGGTCGCGTAGAGCGTCGCTGCGACCCAGAGCTGGGTCGGCCGGTGGGAGGAGAAGCTTTCACTCCCGCGAAGAGGCGGTTGCCCTTGGTTGATGAGGTCCAACAGGGTCTTCTTTTCTTCTCGCGTGCCGAACACCAGGCAGGCGATGTAGCTGAGATTCGCCTGGAGGGCGTCACTTAGCTCTGTCGCCAGGTTACTGCTGTGGCCATTACTGGCATTATGGGTATCACTAGTTCGATTTCGGATTCCGGGTAAAGCGGCCTGGAGTAGCAGAGCGGATCCTGATCCAGCAAATAAAATGCCTTCTTGCAGGATCTGGGGGAGAATTTCCAGTTGATCGAGGGCCTCCAGACGACTCGAATCAGACGCGACCGACGGTGTCTGGGAAATCTGGTCTGGGGATTTCTTCTCATCGAACGACATGATGGCTGTACGTGTGATGGAGAGTAAAGGGGGAGGTATGGCTTTTTCTTGTCGACGATCGTGGGATTTGTACGGGCTATCGCGGGTGTTTGCGCAGCGGATGACTTAGGGTTACAGGATCACCGACGACTCCTTGACCACCACACACATGCGTCTGAAGTGCGACTACCTCGCCTCCACCGGCTGGTCATACATCACCTTGTCTATCTTTGCATTTTATCGTCAACCAGGCCCCAGTGACGTTCTTGTTTCACTCAATTTCCCCGCATCTTAAAGGGGCAATACCTCCGTACCAAGGTTTAACGCGTCTGGAGCCGGTGGATCCACCACCTGTCCCGAAGCTTAGGGACCCTGCTAACAACCGCGGTTTCTCAATAGTTCGTGCCGATCCTTATCCAACTTCCGCATGTGAACTCGTGTGTCTAAAATGAGGTGGTCGTCATTGGCCCCAACGCGCGCCGCTCACTGCGATCGACAGCGTTGCATGGTCGATCCATGCGGAGAGACAATACTGTGTACCAAGGTCAAAATCGGGTTTACTCCGGAATCTACCCCTTGGCGTTCGAACCCCGGAGGCGAAAAATATTAGGACAACACCTCGGAACGTTAATCTACTCCGTGGCCATATATTAAATCATACACACGCCTCGACCCATATATTTTCACCCCCCCGACAAGTTCGACGTGTCCACCCTTGCTCCCCGTGGACAGCGACTGGGCATAGCCATGGAAGAGAAGCAACACTACCTCAGCTCCAAAGCTGCCAAATACGCCCTGGGCGTCCATCGTGGGCCTCTCCCCCAAGACGATGGCGATGGCTGCACAATCGAGCATGTCGAGACGGCAAACACCATCTCGTTGGAGAAAAGGGAGAAGACAAGGGCCGAGCGAGCACGTCGCCATTGGGCCCGATTTTGGTGTTGCTACATTTTTTGGAGCGTTATCTTCCTGGCCGTGTTCTTGCCCATATTGTAGGTACTCCACTTTCGTCCAACTACGTTTCAGATTGACTAATTTTTGCAGCTTCGTTGTCATTATCCCCGCCATTGCCCAAAGAGTGGTCGACAATTCGTCGCTCGTGGTCACAGAGACGAGCGTCCTGCAGCCACGGCCGGATTCGATCATGCTTAGCTTGAAGACCGCTCTGAAGCTGCCCATCGGCGTTCCTGTGCGCATCGACCCCATAGCGATCAGTCTCTTCAACCGTAAGACAAAGGGCAACGGGACCTGGGCCAAGGTCTACCTCGACGGCGCTACGATCTCGGGGAATACCACCCTGGCAGTCGAAGATCAATTCACCCCGTTGAATGTAGAGCAATGGAAAGAATACGTCCACAGCGTGGTCTTCGAGAAAAACGCCCCGCTATCGCTCAACGGCAAAACCACCGCATATCTCGGCAAGCTGAAGAATCACATCACCATGGATAAGGACGTGAAGCAAAACAGTATGTTCAGAATGGCCCATACTCGACGAATAGACTAACCAATGTTTCAGCCCTGGATTCGTTCGCTGGCTTCGCTATCGCGGACCCTCAGCTCCTTCTTCCTCCGAGGGACGATGGGACCAACCTAATTGCCAACGCCACCTTGCCCAACCCTTCGGTCATGACCTTGGAAATCGTACGTTACATCCACGGAAAATCAACAGAGATTTACTAACTGAAATAGGGGACAACAGTCCTGGATCTCAAAAGTGGAGACCTCGTCATCGGCAACGCAACCATCGACAACCTCGTCCTCAAACCAGGCAACCACTCTTCCCCCGTCCACGGCATCATGGACCTCAAGGTCTTACTCAAGAACCTCGTACCGATCCTGCAGACCCAGGCCAGCTCCATCAAGAATGGCTACCTCACTCTCGACACCGTCGGCAAATCCGTCGTCTACGACGGCGTCGAGGTCCCCTACTACACCGAAGTAATGAGAAACCTAACCATGACGGCGCAAGTGCCCCTCGCCGGCCTGATCACGAACACACTACGTGGCCTGCTCCACGACGGCAGCGGAAACAACATTTTCTCCAATCTCACCAATAACTCGGACTCTAGTGGCGGTGGCGGCGGTTTACTCGGTCTCCTCGGGGGTTCCGACAAGAGCCTGAGTAATCTGTTGACCGGTCGCGCTGTGGATGAGATCTTGAATAATCCCGAGAAGCGCTCATCTATTATTAATGTCTTAGAGGGGTTCCTATAGACGATGATTTTCATGACGCACGCGGCCGTCCTTAATGTATATGGACGTAGCTGCGATACTGAGTGGCGTTTTGGTTTTAGATATGACTTGATTTATGATGATAACCCTATTGCAATGTGCTTAGCTTAGTTAATGATATCCTGATTACGATGGTTTGAATGTCCCATATACGCATTACATAACTTATACTCGATACTATTAATCAACTGGTCTAATTATAGTCGACCACGAAATCTTTCTCCAGTACTAAACTTGCGTATACCCACAACCCTACACAGATTCTTCACTTGTGTTTCCGGGCTTTCCGGTGCCTACCTTCCGGTCAATATATTAGGTGCTATCTCCGTTCCTAGAACAGTAATACTAGAAGTATCACAAGCTATTGGAACCCACGTTACATCGTCTTCACTGGGAACTAGATTCTAAAAATACATCGTCCGGCTTGCCACCCACAACGGACTACCCGCCAAACTTCTACCAGAACCGCCAATTTGCTTACTTGACATAAAAGTTAAGACATGGAAGATGGCCCAACACAAAGTGCAACAGTGGCATCAGCAACGTTCTTGACTTACAAGTTTAAGAAAAGCCCCATGCACTCCCTAACTAATGCAACACCTCGTACCATTTCCCACACAAAAATGCTTGGGTTATTGCTTAATCGGTGGAGATTTTCATTGGGAACGTTTGAAGTGGGGCTCTTTGACCAACGAAAAATGCACACCCACCTGTTTGTGGATTGAGTACCAAAAAAGCACTAAGCGCCCCTTTCTTGCGGGGCCAACTAGGTAAGCAACTCTGGTGCTCTTAGGTAGTATCCGTTTGCTTAACGGTTCCATAAGGGGGGCTGGGTTTTAACGAATTTTGGTATCCACTGGTCGGTGGAGGCATTGGGCGCTGAGTTCAACGGTGAGTGTTTGCGTTCTCCAGAAATAGTTTGGCTGGTTGCTTTGAGATCTTCCCTTATTCTGTTCCTTGGTGTGCTCCAGATCTTAGTGGAGTATTGGCACGGCATGATCCCAATAGTTGTGGAGGATACTAGGCGGTAGCGTGGTACGATTTAGCGCATAGATTGCTCGACGTGCAGTACTTATGTCACTTAGAAAACATGCAGGTGTTGTCAGAGATGAACCCCAGGATCACATCGTTTCCAGAAATAAAACAAGAGAAAACAGTCATTAGCTCATCATCATGCACAATATGTGAATTGTACTGCTGGCCTTTATATCTCCATAGCATGTACCAGCTCTTAGGTGGTCTTATTGGGTATTTCCCTCGATATGGCAACTCTGTGGTGACATCAAGCTCGTCAATATGGTTGCCCCTTTTTTGCTACAAAAGATACAACGTGTGTGGCTGTACGTTCTCTGTAATTCAATTGCAGTTTATTCTATGGGTTCATTCATCGGTAGCAAATAGTAAGAATTCCGTTATGATCTGTTACTCAGCGATGCAAGTCCTTATGAGTCAATATATATAGAGTTTTTACAGATATAAGAGATTGTTATACTTGAATAAGAATTTAAAAACATGCCCATATCAAGCTACCCTACAGAAGCGACAGTGTTGCAAGACGTATATTGATAATGGCTGTCGTATTATCTAGATGCTGCCAGAGCACACCACAGTCTCAAATATCCCCTGGCTCTGTATAATTCAAGACTTCTGCAACACAGGCACGAGATGAGAGGAAATAAACCAGCTGCTCATAGCACCTTAGCCAATGAAAGCGATTATTTACACTACGGCTGCGATTATATGGTTTGCTGTGTGAAACATTGCCTCATTCCCTCGCCGCCCATCCAGTACACTGAAACTCGTCGAAGGATAGTGTTTCCGTCTCGTACAGCGGCCACTTACGATGTTTGTTTACGTTGACGCTGGGCAATATACCTAGGTGTTTGCATGAAGTATTCTTACTGTTAAGTTCAGCAAATGTAAGATCTATATAATCAGCATCATCTGTAGCACTCCTATTTTTTGAGCTATTTCTTAGTATTTTGAATGAGTCCCAAAGAGATTCTTTGCATGGCTGATTTGACCCGTTCAAATGGAACCAGCCTATCTTCTTATCTAGATAAACTTTGTTATTTTCTTTTTTTTTTTTTAAAAAAAAAGGCTTATTGAAGTAAACCATCTCACGGTGAACCAACGACTTGTGTAACTCGAGCTGGGGTTTAGTTCTCCGCAGCTTAACTAGGTGCATATATACCCAGAACATCCCGATTAATACAAGATGCCAAGATCGATCGCTCCACATAGATCTCAGAGACTGCAGTAGCTGCATGCCAATCAAACACGATTTGGACGTGGGGTAGACATGCTGTTGGGCCTTAGCGGTGTTCGGTGGCGAGCTGAACCCAGATCTACAAATACAAGGACTTGCCCCGCCGGAGATGGACATATGGAATGATGGTATGCTATGAATACAGTATTCTTTCTTTCTTTTTGTCTTTTTATGCTAAGTGTCCAAAGATGAGAGTTAAACTACGCCCAACTCATAGCAAACACCCCTCGTGGACATCCTGATCAAGCAGCGCCTGCCGTATAGTGGGAGTAGAGACAGTCGGTGAGGCAGTCTACTAGTACTAGTACTAGTATTGGCACACATATAGCCAATCAACAATGCAGAAAGAGCACACGATCGACATCGACCACGCAACTGACCCCTCCAAACAGTGGCTGACTGACATTTGGGTATAAATAAGTTCTTGGGTTCCTTGCCTTGGCTACTTGGACACTTTCCCTAAGGTCGCGCTTGAAGATTATAACTGCTTCCACGCCGAATATACCCACATGATGAGCGACAGACCATTTAACGAAACTGCCCGACACCTCCAACTTGACGAATTTGTCAATGAGGATGATCCTTGTATCCTGCGTGGCGAGCTCAAGAATGACGACGGCGAATGGATCCCGGCAGAAATCAATCTAAATGAAGTCTTTTCAGCTTATGATCGTTCCTGTACTGCGATCTTCCTGAGACATCTATTCCCTTCTGTTCTGACTGTAGCAAACAGCCCGGCTTGAGTGGGGCGGGACAGACTTCTCTCTAATCGCTGTTCAGGTCATTTTGAATCTGCGCGTGATTCCGATAGATGGTAAACTAGAGGAAAGGCCCATGCTGGACGTGATATTAGAGGACGAGGTCCAAGGAGAGGTCGAGGCGTGCGTGGACTTGAGTGAGGGAATCATAAACAATAATGGTCAATTTGAGTACCAGTTGGACAGGGTTTCTGAGAGAGAAGTGAGGGCTTGGTGAGCTCTTCTGTATCTTCATTGGATTACCTGAATCGTTGAATGAGCTCATTACAAAGTTTCTGGCTGGGAGGAAGATATGAGGGATAGCACTGAAAACGTATGGTTGGTTCAACCGCGATAAGTCTAAGTGCACTGAACATAAGAATATTTCTATATAGTAGATGCATATAGCATGCTCTCTATATCGGAATATTAAGGAATTTTGTATGAGAAACCAAAAAAAAATCAGTTAAATTAATTGCTTATACTGGAGGATTCCCTATATTGGGCATTGCTTATAACGGGGTTTTACTGTACTGTATCAGAAAATTAAAAGTTTCATCCAGTCAGAACTTCTATACGTAATTCCCAAAATTTAATTAATAAATCTATTATATACTTACACTTAGAAATCAGTAATTTGGAAACTATATAATCATGTGCAGGAGCTCCAGCCCCAACTGGTGCCCTACATAAAGCCAACACTCCTCGGACCTCCCACACGACTACCACGTGATGAAATCAATTCTCCCGCATTTCTTGTCTCTTTACACCGCTGCCCTAGCTGTTCTTGCTAAGATTTACTCCGCGCAACAAGAAGTGCTTATCAGCGAGGATATTATGGCCCAACAAGACAAGATCCCCGGCCACAACAATGCCGTATACGACATCGTGCCAAAGGAAGACCAGATATTCTCTGTCGAGTTCCTCGAGATTGCCCCGACGCCCATTATCGCGTAAGGTCCTCCCTCTCCTTAAAGTGCAGCTTAATGATAACATTTTGATATCCTGATAAAGCGACCATATCTTCTTCGTCTACCTGCGCGGTCATCTGCCTGAATCTAAAAAGAAGGAGCTGGAACTTCCTGACGAGGTCCTCGTCAATGCGACCTTTACTGTGAGCCTCTCTGCTATCTACGCAGATGGTAATCACGACGAGGAAATATCTTATACAGAGCCGTTGAAGACTACACCCTTCGGTCCGCTAGGCCACCTTACTATTCGCGATACCCGTGGAGTTCAGGTCGACTATATACCTAGTAGCGGCTCCAGTGAAATTTTACTAGATTTTCAGATTCTTGCAATGTTTTTGAGGAGCGGTATGTGGACTTTCAAGGTCGACTTAAGACTCGGAGATGTAGACAATACATGTCTATTTGCTGGGTCATTGACACAATGGTTAGAGGGGAGGCTTCATTAGGATATTTGGAATAATCTACAAGCTCAATGGCACGATTTTCTCACAACGTTCTGTATTCTCCTGTCAAAATTGGGTAGCCGCACGATCTTCTTTGTCTAATATATTTGGTTCCGTTGTAGTGGTCATTGAAGCCCTCCTCGGGGAGACCTCTGTGCATATCAACGAAGCTCGTATATGTCTCGATATCTCCATGCACTCCTTTCACCTCGAGGGGCCCCTTCGGGCTCCACTGGCGCCCGTATTCGTCCTGCTGAGCTGCATAGAACAATCTGTTCCAGTATCGATTGTCTGACCATAGCGGAGGATGAATTGAAGAAAGCTCTTATATGAATGTAGGCGGCACTTCGTAATCTTCGTGGTGAATAGAGCTCTACCTCCTAAGAGGAGGTCCGAAAAGGACGCCCAGCCCTCGTGAGGTTCTCGGGGACCTCCTCCCTCCCGTGAACGTGGGGCGTGCTTTACGTTTTGCCCTTCGGGACTGGGCCTATTTTTTTTTTTTTTTTTTTTTTTTTTTTTTTTTTTTTTTTTTTTTTTTTTTTTTTTTTTTTTTTTTTTTTTTTTTTTTTTTTTTTTTTTTTACTAGTTAATTAATGGGAATGCCGTTCTTTTCTCTTATAATCTTCTATTACCTATATAGGTTGACTCATCCGAACTGATAGCAAGACCCGGGTTATGTTCGACTCCGTGGCAGTCCTAGGATAAAATATTCGCACAATGGCCGGACAAGCAAGCAATTCCTAGACGAGCAAGATATCGACATCAACTCAGTGCCAGTTTGGGCTTTCACCAAGCCCGGTCTTTCCAGAGAGGCGTACTACATCATCCAAGCCCTGGAGCACAGCACTTTTTTGAGTGGATGATAGGACAATAGGTCCTTTAGAGCTGAGATCATCTGCCAATGACCTAGCATCGGTTGCGTCACGTAATTTCTTTGCGGGCGTGGACCGTAAACCACAGCTGTTTATCTTGAAAATCAGAAGATCCGTTTCTGAGATGTATGGAAGAGACCCCGGCCGGACAGCCGAAATAGGTCCGGCCGCAGACAGAATATACGGAGACTAGAGCTTGTTATTTTCCAACCCAAAAAAAGACTCCATATTCTGCTTACCTGCCAATCCGGTGTGATATCAACCTGGATATGTTTGCCGTTTGAGCTCCTGTAGAAAAAAAAGCTGCGCCTGCTGTTAGAAAGGACTGGAGGGCATGGCAAGTAGTTTATCTTTAACTGTTTTTGGCGCTCCTTGAACTGTAATGAGGATGTCAACGCCCTAGTAAGGGTTATGCCAACTTTCTTGTAGTGTTCAAACATAACTCTGGTGAAAAAAGCTAACCTCAGTAGTACGATAGCCTCGGAGATATTTCCAGAGACCTAATCCTCCAATAACTGCAATCTTGACATTCGAGAATTCCGACATCGTCTTTAGGATGTCAATGACAGAGCTGGCAGCAGCCTCGAGCTCCGCAAACGACGGCGCAGACATGATTTGGAATAACGACTGGTAGGTGATAAACGATAACAAAGCTAAAACTTGAGAGCGTAGAGCAGGTTTGGAATGAAAGAAGAGGACGCTTCATAAGAGCTCATGTATATGTGGCGCTCTGAGGTCCCGAGCTTGAGCCGTCCTCGTTGGGAAGTTCCATTGCTTAGGGCGGGGAAGGTCATCTGATCGGCTTATCTGGCAGAGCACCAGTCACATCTATATATTAGACGCCGCGCACCCTTTACCTTCTCTCATCTGAATCAGCTCGCGTTGCATGTTGCCGCCCATGACAAATATACAACTTCAGATTCTATCGGATCTCTACCTTGAGTCTCCAGCCGCCTATGATATTTTTAGCATCGTCCCCAAGGCGCCATTTTTGGCATTACTAGGAGACATTGACTACGTTAAAGATAAGGGGTTTTTCCCCTTTCTTCGCAAGCAGCTGGCGATCATCCGGGTTGTCTTTCTAGTTCTAGGAAACTATAAAGCCTATTATAGTAGTTGGACGGAGGCAAAGTCTAACGTGGAAAGTTTCAAACACGATATAGATAAGACTTCTCGGAACGGCGAGGCGCTTAGAGAATTTGTTCTGCTCGACCAAACGCGCTACGATATCTCACTAACACTCACCATTCTCGGTTGCACGTTATTCTCACGTATCACAGAAAAATAAATAGAGAGTGCTAACTTTAGTCTAAACAATTTTTACCACATTCGCGATTGATCGATTGAAGTCCACCGAGAAACACACATTGCAGATCTTTCCTGGTTAAATAAGAAAATCGACTCAATTTCACGCTTAGAGCCTGACCGGAAAGTCATTATCTTAACTCACTATTATCCTTCAATATATTAAGAGGTTATCGATCCCAAATATAGTAACAGCAAGCTTTTCTCTGAATTTATAACGGATCTATCAAATCAGCAATGCTGGCAATGTGAAATTGTCACACTCTGGGCGTTCGGACACACGCATTTCAACTGTGATTTCCAAGACTTAGCAACAGGGAAAAGAGTAGTATCTAACCAGAGAGGCTACTACTTCTCACAGTTGCGGGATTCAATGCCGAGAAGGTCGTCGAACTTTAGGGTACCTAAAAGAGGCTGTTCATTCCTTAGGCAAGATCAACTTAGTAAAGCGGACCATTGGACTGAGATGATCCGAGTTGTGTCAGTCAATTTTGCTTGACTTGCGGGAGCCGCCGCTTTAGAAAGTCACGGTGGAGGTCCTTCAGTATTGGATACATAGTTGGATCGCCCAGTTTTAGGGCATGATAAAACTGTTTATGCCCCTCTGTCAGACCTCCTTCATTAAGAATGTCCGTCCCATCAACGAACTCTAGCATATACGTCAAAATTGCCACCCAGTAAGTCTCGCGGGTAGTTCCGTAATCTCGACAAAGCAAGAGTATAAGAGCCTCACAGTATCTCGAGGGGCTAGGGATTCGGACGGAACTTAGGTGTGGAAAGTGCCCTCGACCGCGACCTAAAGTAGCTGGAGGAAGCCTCGCGTCAGACGCGAACATAATGTCCGCACTGGTGTCGTGGAAAGCAGCCTCAAACTCTGGAAATTCCCACAGCACATCAGATTTTTTGTACAACAGTATCGCAAACTCATCATCGATATGCAGGTGCTTATATGGTGGCTAGCATTGATTTGAATTTGAATGTGGGCAGTCTAGCTGTCGCGAGCAGAGATGAAAGCCAGCCTCAGCGATGGTAGAGAAGGAGATTTCGCTAAGTGCATCGGGTACGACAAAGGACACGCCCTTCGCAGTGTTAGTTATTTTCGAAACCCAGTCATTTCTGGACAGGACACTAACATCAACAACCGTCGGGACTCCGTAGACGGTTAACAGATAGTTACCCCAAAGCAGATTCGGGATGTTAAAAGCGTCGAGAAGGGAAGATATTGATGTCACTAAGTCATTATCTAGATGTTGACCATTGAAGTGAAAGGTAGTCATTGCGGATGGGAGTCTGGACGATGGAAACAGCCGATGAAGCAGAATGCAGACACGGTCAGCTTTTTAAATGCCCGTATGTTTACTGCGGCTTGCGGACGATTCAGTACATGAGAGGGCGTTGTCGTCGTTGGGACGCGACCATGTCCATTTATGGCTTAGCTCACTACTTATCCCGAGAGGACCCTCGAATTTGGAAACGTAGGTGTACACACTATCGTCCAGCTTCAAAAACTGCTTACCAGCTGCACTTGAGAAGGAAGCTAGCCATCGTCATTAGAGATACAATAAGACAACCTGGCCTTCATGCTTCGGTCTGATTATTATAAACACTTTGCCCCGCACTCCGTATGATACTCAGCCAACAAATGTACTATCGACTAGTCACCTTTCAAATATATCCACACCAAGAATTTCATAAGCATGTATACCTGTCTTTAATATCGGTTGAAAGGACAAGTAATTGCACTACACCAGAAATTTTGGTCTCAGTCAAAAAGACTCCGTGGTCGCATTGTACGGCTAATATTTTGATCCAAGAGAGAAACGCAAAGATCCTCCGCGAATTCTGGAACACATGTGAGAAGACTGTTGTCAAGAATAGGAAACACGGAACCTCTTAGGGTTGTCAGGTTGTCCTTCACGAGCCTAACCACAACATCTCTAAGTCCTCGGTTAAAGCTAGCTGTTGAAGTGTACACCTCTACAATAGTGGAGGCAAAGGAGTTTGAGTTCTGGTTCCCAGTAAATGATGCAGCAAGATATTGCTTCGCCTTAACTTGAAGACGATCAATCAGGAAGTAATCTACTTGGGCATACATTTGAGCATATATTATTGCAATATGGCTGTCCCTATTTATTCCACTAGTTCGCAAACTAATATCTAGTGCAGCAGTAGGTGGAGGCTCGGGCTCCTCGAAGGTGTAGTCGCCCGTATAGAGAAACTGCAGCATTTTCTCGACTAAAATGGCTATTTGGTCGACGAGTTCAATCCTCCCTTTATTTTCCTGAGACACACCCCTGGGTTAGCACCTGTAAATTTTTCTATTCTGCAAGAACAAGAGATCATACTTTGAAATTCCCATCACAGGCCCGTTGAAAGAATTTAGACTGCAAGCATACAATATTTCTATGGGCAGTAAAGACTATGTCCCCACAAACGATCGTAGATCACTGTATTGAGGGTTCAAGAACAATCTATCGTAAGTTTGTCAGTAAGGTGTATACGTCTGGGTAACGCATGCTAGTACCCTGAAGCCAGGTCTTTTAAGTGGCCGGCACTAGTTTTTCATAGTTTGCAAGTGGGGCCAAGAACAGGCGAAATGCTCTCCCAAAAGATAAATATTTCGCTCTATCTTCTCGTTGAATCTCTCTCTCCTCTTTTTTGTGTAACTAAAAACTATCATCAACCCTTCTTTTCTCCTGAATTTAACATTTAGGAAAAGGGGAAATTGCGAAAAATTAAGCAATGTCGTATCCCGCATTCCACACGCTTCGAGGCGATGGATACGATGCTATGCTGCTCGACACGGACGGTTCCCAAATGTATGAGACCGAGTATGGGGAACTTCTGGGCGGAATGGTCAAGGCCAATGATGTATGTATGGTACAACAATACATCGAGAAGCATCCGAAGGCTGGGTTGTATCCCTCCGATTTACGAGACATGAACGCATTTTTTATCGCTTGTGAGTATGGAAGTCTCAATGTGCTTCGCGTGCTTCTGGACCATTATCACGCGCATATCGATTCCCCTGACACTGAATCACTCGAACAGCGAAAAATCTCGCTGTTGGGAATAGCTTGTCGGTTTGCTCAGATTGATATGGTGCGCTTCCTGTTGGACAGCCAGCCACCCCTGGGGACGGTTGAACCTGGGGATGGTTGGTGTGAGACAGCACTTCTGTCTGCCTCTACCTCTATTTCCGATGTCGGGTTCGATTGGGAGCGGTGTCAATTCCCTGAGCGGAGTTGGGTTCGCGACCGTGTTGCACGGAGTGAGAGTTTGATTCACCTCCTCCTGGACAGGGGCGCTTCTGCTCGTGATGTCACATTGTCCCGGTCGGATAAACAAGACCCTCCGCAAGCTTCAGAGATTGTTATTGGCTTGGCCATTGCCCAGGCCAGTTACCAGTTGGTGGCACGTTTGATTAATGCAGGGGCTGATGTACACCGAAGACAAATGCCCCTGAACCAATTGAATAATTATGGGGGTTCAGACCTGCCTCGAGATGTCACCGCTCTTCACCGTGGTAGCCGTTTTTGGAACGCTCCGGGGATTCGAGCCTTGCTAGACTATCGAGGCAGCAATGTTGACATTGCAGATATGGTATCTGTACGTGATAGCGATGGACGACTGCCACTCCATTGGGCTGCTATAGGACCCGACCCGTTGGCCGAAGATATGTTACCGGAGAATGAAGTTCTTCCCCGGATTGTCGATACATTCAAGCTACTCTTGGAAGGCAAGCAGAACACCGTTAATATCCAGGACAACTTGGGAAGAACCGCCTTATTTTATGCAATCAGTACCCATGCCAAGTGTATCAGCTCCCATTCCTATACTCTGGCCCGTTTTCTATGCGAAAACGGGGCGGATGCAAGTTTTGCAGCCACCGATGGAAAGACTGTGCTTCATGAATTGGCTCTGGCCTCCCACGCAGGCGACCCTATAAACCCTGCCCTGTTAGATCTCATGCTGTTGCATGGGGCAAATATTCATCATACCGATATGGATGGCAGCACTGTCCTGCATTTGATGGCAAAGAATCTGCGGCAGGTTAACGCCGCTAACTTTCTGATCAGCCGGGGCGCGGATGTCAATGCCAAAGATTCACAAGGGAACACACCACTCCATACAGCGACGATGACAGGGGTCTACTTCGCTCGCCTAACTCGAGAAGGGGAAACGGAGCGTACTACGCTAGATGAACGGATAAGATTACACGAAGAGATGATTGCAACCTTGTTGGAGGCTGGAGGTAGCAGCTTAATGGATCAACCGAATGCTGCAGGCAAATCCCCACGACAGCTACTTGAGGAGACCAGGTCCAGGTGGTACATGGATGAGGAGCGTCTGAGACGTATCGATGCGGAGCGGGCTTCTTATCCAGACTTTTAGAAGTATAGTGGAATGGTATATGCTGGTATTGATATAATATCTTGTAATTAGGCTCCAGTACACTATTACCTTTAGTGTGTTTCCCGGCTGCATGTCAGATAAAACAGTCATTGAATGGTCTCTAGATAGCTATAGCTATGCTGCTACTTTGGAGGCAGAAGATTTCTGTAACATGGCCCCACACGGTGCAATATCCGACCTACTAAAAGAAATTACCGCCTCTTTTAATTTTACCTACTAGCCAAAATTCTGAGATGGTCGTGCGGATCGTGCGCAATTTATGGGTGCCCTCGACGCTGGCATCAGCTTCATACATGGCTGCAACCTTGGGGCTATAAGTGTCAATTAGTCAGTCGATCAAGTACTTACTCGAAAACGGAAGTTCCTCAATTGGGTGTCTGTTTATCAGAAGACCTACTAGTATTTGGGTACAATAATTGCAAATTATGGAATGACTAGCAAAGACAGCGAGGACAATTATGGAGGAACTGAAATTATAGAGATACTAGATTTGCAAGGTTATCTCTATTACCTGGGGCACTTTGTGCATCCAATCCCAGCAATGCTCTCAGAAGCTGGTGTTGCTGGGGTATATATAAGCCGGAATCCATTATCCAATAGACGATTAGGCTCTGGCGTCGCAGATATTTCTGAGTATCCCAAGCACAATCTTTCCATCGGGTTGGGTGTTGATGGGGAAGCAAGTAGCGACTGTTGCGATCTATTTGAGAACATGCGTATGGGCATTTATTCCATTCGTGGAAAGTACAAGGATCCTCAGGTCCTGAACCCATTTGATATGCTTCATATACACACCCTTGGGGCAGCTCAAACACTAGGTATAGCAGACAGGGTAGGCAGCATTACTGTTGGGAAATATGCGGATAAGATACTCCATGAGCCACCCAGAGCTTTACTAGGTAGTGACCCTGTCCCAATCTTGGTTCTATCTGCTGTGGTCGAACATATACAGGAGGTATTCGTAGGTGGTGTTTCAATACTACCGAACCCTTTTGCGTCTAAAGTAAAAGTTGATGATGACAGGCCAAAGTGGGCATTTTTATTTATTGAACCGAGGTGATCTTTAATATCCAGGTCCGTCGCGAAAAGGCACCCAGATTTCTTTAGAAAGTACTCAATTACGCGCGTTGTTATTTAAAAGTAGACTAATACAAGTGTCTGATATAGGAGCAGTCAAGTTTTTAGGAGCGAAGGACGTTTATTCTCTCTTAATAAAGGTCGCTCTTGGTTTGCATATTCGATAGAGATCGCCAGGCCATAAATATAAAGCATGTTTTTCTAGTAAGTATTATTACTGACAATACGTCATATTAGCGAAAAGCTCGTGCTATACTCCAGTAGAGGTTATGCATATCAGTTTTAAGAATTTCCTTTTGTCAATCGAATTCCTGGCCCTATTTATCATCTTACTGTTAGAACATTTCCTCATCTCGACTTCAGATAGCCTTACCTGAAATCTATCCCAAAAAAAAAAAAAAAAAAAAAAGACAGAATGGGTTTTCTTAAGAACGAGCTACGCCAAGATGGAAAACAGAAGATGGCTGCTCGTTTACCAGTTACGTTATTTATTTATATGACACAATGAGATGAGATTGTCGAGACCGCCTGAACAATGATATCTCCGAGACTCGCCCAAAATCCGGACGGGAGCGAAAGATATTAACATGGGACACGCAGCGGCCTATTGACCGTGCAGAAGCCACATATTACGCGTGGTCAGTAAGTATAATGGCCTTTAGCCCTTTAAAAAGCTGAAACAACGGTGACTATCGACTTAGGGTGAGTGCTGGTGATTGGGGTGAGTGCCCTATATCCGGCCATCACCAGCGGTGATTCCTACTCACCAGGGGTGATGCAGCTAACAACGGAGCCACCCACAATGATTTTTCGTGCCAAAATTAGAAAGACACGAGATTTCGAGATGCAGATAAATACGTCTTGTGTCTTTCAAAGAAATCCTTTCTTGTTTCATTCTCAACACGTCTGCCTTTCTTTATCCATACTAGCACGTGACATCACATGACCATGTTTTCGAACGAGCACCTCGAAAAGTTGCTGGAAGAGCGCAAGAGACTAGCCGAGTCACGTGGATTCACCCTAGAGTATCAACAAGAACAGGAAAGGATTGAGAATACCGTATGTCACCCTCGAATTGCTCCAGCCACGGAGGAAAAGTACGAACGAGCGGTTACCAACTGGGCGCTGTAAGGCAATCTTACTACTATGATATACTAGCATTGAGATAGCAGAAGCTAATATAGATCAGGTGGAGGCTCTCTCGGAGCGAACCCAAGGATGCAAATCTTACCAGAGAAGATCCCGACCCGACGCCACAGCAACTAAAACTATTCGCAGAAAGCTACGTTGTTTCCCGAAAGACAAAGCCCTCTCAGAAGTCAGCATGTAATAATTTCACCTGTTTCACCTCCAAGTGGGAGCGTGAAACGTCGCGAACGCTTCCCTTGGGTTTAAAAAAGGATGTTCTAAATGTACGGGCTGCTCATGTCCTCATATTTATTACTGGGGCGACTAATTATAGGTAGTATATCCGGACTGTGTTAACAGAAAGACACAGTCTTCCTACTAAGCCCAGAGAGCGGTTTTTGGTGACAGCGAAAGATATAGATCATCTTCTTCACCATTTATTTGGCGAAGACGACCATGATTATGTACACGAGCGTGCAAGAGTACAGACTGCAAGCTCACTAGCTCTCTTTTCTGGTTCTGCTGCTAGAGCTGGTGCTATTGTTGAATCAAGCTCGTACAGAAAAACAAATGAATGCCTCTACTATAAGGTAGTTAGTCTATATCACGCGCGTGACGATTCTTTCTGACTTCTATTGCAGCATCTGACTTTCAATATAAAATGGAGTGGAGATACCGGTGGGTTGAAACGCTGGGTCGTGATTGACCCTGAATTTCTCAAAGGACTACGCTACAGAGATGATAAAATGATGTAGGTATATATTCGGCCGCTTATATTTGCGGTAGCTAATTTACGATCAGACCAAAGAATTGGTTTCGTGAACATCCTGTGCTTGGTAAAAGCTTTGTGTTTTGGGTAATTGTGCATGGCATTGCGGATGGTGCATTCAAGGGCATCTCATCCGTCGAAGAATTGCTCGAAAAACGACCCCCAAAAGGAAGAGAGTCGTGGACCCTCGAGTGGAAAGAGGATGTGAAAGAGTTACCTTTCTTTCGAATGACTACTTCCCAGGGTCCCAAAGCAGACGAAGCGTGGACATTCTCTTCGTTACGTCATCATCTCACCAGTTTGGCTGAACGGGATGGCTTCAGAGACCGCTTACGAGTGCATGGAATCCGGGGTGCTATGGCAAACAAAATCGATCGTAAGGTATACATCAATTTTCGGAGAAACATAATGCTAACTAATTTTTCTGCTTAGCCAAGGCAACAGCCGCGACCCGCGGCCAGGCGTTAGATCATATGGATCATGACTCATACTTGAAATACCAGTCATCGCTCAAAGCAGTAGATATGATGGCTTTGTACCATGACCTGGATCCGGATTATGAATGTCGTGAAATGGAACAGAGCATGGCCCACCACCGTGATCAAAATGTTCCGCTTCGACTTGATGCTGCCTCTCTCGCAGAGTTTGAAAAAGATGAGGAAGTGATTCTGATTAACCAACGGATCAGTGAACTGACGCAGGAGATTCGTGGCCGGCCTGATAAACATGCCGACTTAGTATCGGAGAGATCTAAACTTTACACCCGGAAAGCCAAAAAGCTCCGCACCAAACGTTCTGAATTCATTGAAAATTGGTGGAATGTTTGCTACGACGAGTACATTACTGGGAACGACTTTTTGGAACGCGACACTACCTGCCTTTTTCAAATTTACAGTAAATATATGCCTGAAAGAGCACGGTTAAATGACAACATTTTCAAGCAAGTGCCTCTCGATAGTGATATTGGGAAGCAATGTTTACGTGATGCGGTTAGTCTTTGTACTTCAGTCGAGAAGGTGGCATATTATCCGGGCATGACTCCCGTAGAGGGAAAATGTCCAATATGTGCCAAGCATATGTCAAGGTTTGCGTGTTGTTTTTATTTTCTGGTAGTCGCTTTCTATTGCTAATATTCACCAGCATTGGTCTCCAAGAACGGTCAAAGCATATTTTGCAATGCAAACGCAAATCGTTGAATGCGGCACCATACCAGCAGACCTATAGGAACGGCAAACGTGCCCATCGCCATACCCGTCGAAGCTTCGTTCAATTCTGTTATTTGTGTGCTGAATTAATTTGCAACGAAGGAGATTGGATCAATCATTGCCAATCTCACCTGCAGGCTCTACAGCCGAGGTGCGGGCTCTTAACCTTTCGCTATACGCTAGTTGCAGCGGGTCTATGTCCATTCTGTCTGGGTGATGAGAAAAAGAGAGCGGACGAGCGGTTCCAACAGTGGGTCAAGAAAGCCACATTATTAAACCATATTGACAGACACCTGGAGAATTTGTCCCCCGAAGGAAATGTTTCGTGCCCTCACCCTTGCTGTATTGGAAGGCAATATTCTGATGTATCTGACCTCCGTCGCCACTTCTTCAACAGACATTCTATTGCGGAACCTAGGTCCAACTGTGTTGCGAGGAAAAGGAAATGGACTGAGACGTCAATGGCTTTGGAATCTGTTAATGGGGATAAACATCTGGAGGGTAGTGACTAAATGGACGATGAATGGTTACTGGATTTAGTGGGCACCATTTGTGGTCACAGAGCAAATTAAGTGATCCTCCCTATTCACAATAAACAGGACAAGAGCCACCTCCCTACAATATCTCCGGTTAAATACTATTGGCAAGGCTGGAAATTGATATTGAATCAATCGTCTGAATTGTCTTGTGTTACACAATGCAGTCTGGCTTGAGGTTCTGTCATTTAGCCACACACAGGACTTTTTCTTTTGAACTATATTTTATTGGTCTTCGCCACCAGGACCTTTACTGTCGAAACAGATCTCACCGAGCCTAGCTCTCTCCCATCGATAAAGAACCAGCGTAGAGCAAACAAAAGCTGTTATACCCAGTAAATAGCAGCGGACGATAGTCTAGGGGGACTCTACAATGATCCTCTTGACGATACTGGTGTGGACCTCTCTGGGATCCCCTAGGATTTTGATAAGGCGAAAGGCACCCTGTAGGGGTGGTGAGCGGATTGAAGACCGCTGGAAATGGTGTTCTAAAGATAGTACGTAAGGAATCATGTATTGTAAGTAATAACCAGGTAATAAAGACGATGGAATGATGTAAGTAAGAAGGCTGGATCAATATTCTTCCTGGTATATCCTAGGGTATCTTGGCATGGCATTTACGCAAAACGTATGAATGGTGTCTCTGATTTAGCCGCTGACTTGTAGCCGAACGGCTTCCCCGCGTTTCCGGATCCTCTAATATGGAGGTTTTCATTCTTTGTAGCCGTGAGAATAATTCTCCGAATGATGGCGTGCGTTTGATGCTGCTCTGGGATAGTCACCTTGTTTCCAGTTTGCCGAACTACAGTCTCACAGTTGCTTCCTTACCAAATTCGCCGCGACCCATCGTTATATATTGTTACGATACAATCGGGTAATGTCACCAGCTCTGCTTACGCTGCCCCCCGGTCCAGATAATATTACTACCTAAAATCTTCTACGCATGTCATGTTGCAGCGCCAAGGATACGCTTTTTGATAGGTGGAACTATCCGCTCGAGCTCGTTCGACCATCGTGTGGTTTAACGATGGCTGGCGCTAATGTCCAAGCACCCCGGCTGCACCAGCACGCCCTAATTATATTGGCCTATGGATAGTGTCTTGGGCGCAAACACACGCTCACGATCCAACGATATGTGGGGCGAACGAGCTTGGTTATGTTTTTTTTTTTAAGATTTGACGATTATTGGACAACGCAGCAATAGTCCTCTCTGGCCCCTTGTTCGAAATTTTGTATGCAAGCTCAGCTGCTAAGACCCAATAGCTGATCGTTAGGCCATATTCGGGCTGCCGCTTCGTAACATGTGAGGCCGACGTGTTTGCGATAAGTGTGGAGTCTACTAACCTGCGTCGCGTCCCACCTTGAAACGCAACTTGTATGACCTGTATCGTGTAATATTAGCAGAGCCTTTGCTCTTTGCTCCTAATTGGCACTAGGCTCCTGCACTAGATTGGGGTATGCCTCTGTCTAAACTTTTGGGCACTCTACCCAACAGATCCTATCCATGTAAACGCTAGCATGCCGAATCTGTTTCAGCCTCGCCCTTGTTCGCTACTTACTGGAGTTGCTTGCTCGAAACGGTCTTTTAGTGTTTTTGGAGTAATCCTTCCCAGGAAGTGTACCACAGCATGAGCTCACGGATACGTGACACTAGCCTGCTCTCTTTCCTTCTTTGAAACCATATCTAAGCATCGGCATCGAACCACTTATGTCCTTTATTTAACTGAAGCGCCACTTTTGAGAAGTATCCTGCCATACTAAACCATCCGTATGTCCCGCGAGCACGCGATCAGAGGACAACCGCAGCTGGCTTGGAGAAGATAGACAAATTGACATGTCGCGAAATTTCGCTGTAAATTCCTCGAAATGCGGCCAAGTTTTGGGCTTAGCTGTCTTTGGCGTAACTCATAAAAGCCAGACGCACATACCTCCTTTGTATATCTCAGTCTCACCTGTAAGCTGCGGTTGTCTGAAATTGGGCTTAGATCGACTTGTCGTGACGACCAATCTCGTTCCTGTTCCATAAAAATCTAGCCGCCGCAAGATATTATTGAATTATTGATACGTCTAAGTGAAGCAGCTGCGCGGCACAAAAGGGCTACACATATACCACGAAACATAATGGAAAGATCGCTCAAGTAGACTCAGCAACGTTGGATCAGCTTAACCTGGAGACCAACCATTACCACTCTTGGGAGCATTGAGCGGTACATTTTTGATTCTAGGTTTATTAGGCGATACTAAGTTGTGTGCTCCACCCAACTATGGCATTCAGAAACCCAAAGCTGTGCGTTTTTTATTGGTGGGCACATGTCTTGTTCTAGGAAGCCGTCAGCTCATTGTTCAGGTGCCCATTTATAGCGTCTATACAACATCGCTGTCAATTCGCCCAAGGACTTGCTGGCGGTAAAACTAGTTTGCTGGTTGGGCGGAGCAGTAGGTAGGATGAGTATCCCTGCTTTAATTGATGCCTATCGTCTCAGCTGTACTCAGAGGTAACCATGACCAGCGGCTGGGTTGATTGGTCTTCGTGACATTACAAAGTTTACCAGCCTTTTATGTTATGTGTCTAGTAAAGGAAAAATATAATTCTGTTGCTACTTACTATACTCAAGGCCTCAAAGCCTTAGTGCTTGGGGACCGATACGTTCCTCAAGCTATAAAGGGCAGTCATCGTCTCGGCCAAAAACTAATGCTAACACTTTCAAAATTCTCAATATACATTATCAATTCTCCATTTCTAAAACAGGCGTGTTGTTGACTATCTTTACTTCGCCCTTTGCAAAACCTCAGAGGATCACAATCAGTCAGAAATAACACGTGACTAGTACGTGAAGGATATACCTAAATAACATCTTGTTTTATAACTAATCATTATAAGATAATGTCGCTGATCACTGACGGAGTCCTCAAGGGTCTCTGGGAGAGAGCCCAGGCGCAATCTTCAGACGAATGGGCCTCCGCCAAGTTATGGTCTTACTTATGGAACAAACACCTTTTTGCGGAGAAGGAATGGGTTGTCTCCTCTGAGACTCCTCCGGAGGGACGTGGCCGTCGACGGGTGGATATAACGATCGAATATTTTGGCGGAGATAGTAAATTAGCGGTTCTCGCCTTCCACGAGGCAAAGGCATTGAACGCGGGGCCTCAAGATGTCCAAGATGCCGAGCACCAAGCATTCGACGCTTGTATGAGATATCTCGGAGAACATCCTGAGCTGCAATTTGTGTATGCTTTCACATCATTTGGCACAAAAGGTAGAGCGTGGCAGTGCTCTCGAGAGAATATTTACCTTTCCCCTTTGTTCGGCTCAGATGACCTGGCTGAGCGTACTCAGTATATTGAGTTACACTCCTCAGAGGCCCGGTTAATCAGACAAGCCGTCCAAATGATGAAGGCTGTACCGCCATCTGAATAGGATTATGAAACTTTATCGGCTGGCTTTCGCAGTTTAACATATCTTGTGATATTGATTCTTATAATGAAAAGGTATCCTTTGCGTTTCTAACTAGTCGTTATATGTGATTATTCTGTCGCCAAGTTGGCTAAACCACCAAACGATGATTCCATGCTTTGGTAGCTTTTGCCATGCCCTTTTTTCCATATTAAGTTCAGTGTCACATACGCCGCTTCGGATATCCTTAATGTAATCTCGTCCATCAATGACGCCGTTCTCGACGTAAGTAGGCCTAGCAGTCTCCTGATTAAGATTGTGGTCCCATCGCACCTGTCCAATCGATTCAATATGTTCATCGCTGTAGAATAGCAGAAGACCCAGACATGGATGGTGTGACTGTTCTTTATCCCTGCATACTTGTACCTTCACAAGGCCTTTGAGTGACGCCTTTGTCATATACCAAGTACTAGCTATCGATCCTCGACCGGGAGGCACTGCTGGAGGTTCAAAGCGTGTATCCATAGGCGGAGGCTCTGACGACCCAACATCATATTGTTCATTGCAGGTAACTCCAACTTCGGAAATGTACTGTGTGGTTGGATCTAATCCATCATGAAAGATTCCCGAAATAGCACCATCGCCATCTCTGACTAAAGGGTGATACTCGTATTGATCAACAATCCGAGCTGGAAATTGAGGTCCGAATGTGATGGTTCTCCCTAGTGAAGTTTGGAGCTTACTGGTGAGCCATGAATGAAGAACGAGGAAAGAGTGACTTACTACTAAGATAGGATTGGAGGCTGGCCCACGACAAATCCTAAACTTCCGGATCCAAGCTGCTTTAATATATTCATGTGCATTGAGCGGGAAATAAATCCAGAGTTTATGGCTGGTACTCATACGTCGATTCATTAAATCGATGAATTCACTAAACGCTTTCGATGTATGTGAGAAACCGTGGATCCCAACAGTCTTAGCGTTGGCACAGCAGACAAGGACACCTCGGATGTGGGAATCGATTTTGAAATAATCCAAGCGAGATTTAGATCTGGCTTGGTAAAAATTCCATGGATGGAATTTGGGCGGGAAAGGGGAGCTCCAGGCCCTATACGTAGATAGACTTCTTGGGAGGAGCTGAATATTTCTCATGAAAAGGCCCTGTTTATGTCAGTTCCTGCTCCTCTACTGCTGTTGGGTAACTATACATCACAGTTCACATAGACCTCCAAACCAGTATCACTCGCGTCCAGAATCTCATACCATGGCGACCCATCTGATTTGGGATTCGACTTATGGTCAACGAACTGTATCCCACGTATGCCGATACAGTCGACTGACAGGATGATTCTGCTGATATTATCAGGTAGTTTGATGCGGTACTGTTCGGAAGTGCTTGCTGATTCAAGTGGCTTGCCGCCGAGCTGTGCTATGTAACTGGTTCCGCGGTATTTTATTCTGGACATCCACATTTCCGGTTTCAAACTCAGCTGCTTACTCTGGGTTCCTCCTGTATTCCTTAAAAGTTCAATCAACCGACGTGTTTCGCCCAGTACGGTCAAGTACCAGCATGGAGCAATTAGTTCGGAGATTGTAGTTAATATTTCAACGGGTAATTGTCCCAACAAGTCTTGTCTAAAACTGTTCTGGGTAATTTCTCTCGTATACTTGCTGAGGAGTCCTTCTGTAACCGACATGGTTTCCCTATGTTCCTTACAGTGACATTTATAAACGGGTCTGGTTGCATCAGCAAACCTTCTTAGATCTTCAGGAGTAGGCTTCTTGCAGGGCTCGTAGCTATTCTGTAAAATGTCGTAGCATGTAGCATGAAACCAGAGCATGGGGTACGGCGATTGGGAACAGCGTGCACATGGACCTCTACAGTCAGGGACAGTATGCAATCCCTGATTTAAGTCTGCCAACGGGTTAGGTGGGTAAAAGCTATGAGAAAAAGGAGGACGCACCAAGAATATGTGACCCAGCAGTTGCAGCTTGTCTGCACAGCACGCATAAAGACTGCCCAACGTGAATATCTTCTTCAGAAACCATTTTTGGTGAACGTAATGGAATTGAAATCAGCGTCTCACGTAGATAGGTGACATGTGCTTTCCTTTCATCAGTTCGGGTAGCTAGCGCTTATTATAATATAATCGGAGTCGGTGTAGAACGGAGAACCGCTAAAACCGACTGAGCCTTGGCCTTTGGACCCACCACCTAGTACCACCCATTACGGATACACGTGCCTTGCATACGTGAGGGGAGGACAACTGGTACATCATGCAACGAGATGGGACCCGCGCTAACCAAGTAAGATTGTATGACATAGCTGCGGACCAATACTTTATACTGCGGCTAGGTCCACTGGTTGGGGTAATCAAATAGTTCCTATAATGGATTATTATTTGGGTGTCGAGGTAGGGTACAGATAGGAACTTATTACGAAGATATCTGCACAGTAGCTAGCTGTTTTGTATTATTATAAATCGAGGCTTGACCGTCACTATAAAGGAATACCACTGGCAGATATTGGCCATGTACCCCAAGAAATCCGTCAATCGCTCCACAGCCCCTATATTTTGGTTTTTCGTGCCTTTACTGCACTTCTGTTACTCGCAACATCCACCACAATCCCGACGAATTTGGTTGTTGAGCTATCAGCGTTTGATAAGTGCTTTGTATATGTCTCTAATTCCCCTATGCCCAGGACAGACGTGGCTGTATAATTTGCCTGCCTTCTACTTGGGATTGCAGATTTTGTAGAACTGCTCAGGCGAGTTACCTTCACAAAGTACATTGCGGCAGATATCGCTGACTGAGACGTGCACCCCATTATGATTAAGGCCTTCAGAATCAACGAGGATAAGCATAACACATATGTGGAAAGAGCATGTGCACACGATTCAGCACAACCATACTAGAAAACCGCCAGACTTTGAACTGGGTGATAAGAAAAGAAGTTACAGAACAAGAAACGTATTTTTGGGAAGGGCTACGTATGTTAGAGGTTATACTCGTTTCGCGAACTCAGAGGACCCGCAGTTTCGAGAGAGGTGAAGGTCAGCAACAATGCAGTGTGCGTTGAATCCCACTTGCCTGTTTACTGTTTCTTTCTTCCCTTTTTTTTTTTTTTTTTTTTTTTTTTTTTTTTTTTTTGTTTTTTTTTTTTTTTTTTTTTTTTTTTTTTTTTTTTTTCTTGATGTGTGTTTGATTTGAGATTTCCCTAGTTGCAAAATTCTTTATCGATTTAGACATTTGGCAATGATGTTGTGAACCGGCCTGTCAGGCCAAGTCCAGTTGTACAGCTCTGCAGCTTAATTTAGGAGAGTAAAAAAGTAGCAGTTCACCGTCCTTTTCCAAACTAATACAGCAGCAGCATTTAGCCATGATAAGTTGTGAGGGGAAATGTTGACTGAGCTAACGATACTCCGTTCTCATTTCAAGCCAGATATCGCAGAAGCACCCCGAATATGCCGACAGTGACATAGGTACGTGTGCCTGACACAAGTAGTAACCACGCAATCCGCTGGGCAATTTCAAACACTGCTTGGGGAAGGTGATCGTAGTAGATCAGGCAATCAGGCTCGGAGGTGAAGGGAGGTAGCCGAAGGGGGTCAAATTGACAGTGCAGCGATAAATCATTCTAGCTAAGGTGGGAATATGGAGAAAAAGGAAAAGGTCCCAACGACATCTTGTGCTTCGAACAGAGAGGAAAAGCGAGGGAGGCAAACAGCACCTGGGTGGTCGGATACGCCGATCGCAGGAGACCTGGCATTTCCGTGGTTCCGCTCAGCGAGACCCACCCGTACTTTTAACGCCGGTAAGCACTATACCAAATAAAGTAGGACCCCAATAGTCGCTATTCAGAACCGAGCGAGGCAACAGTCCCGGCAGGATTACGTTGGACACTCCATGTCCCTACCCGACGACGTGAGACACATGTCAGCTCCTGTTCAATCGTGCCCTGCCTTTCCAACAAGAATCCTTACTACTGTCTCGTGGCCTCTTTCTGAAGCTCGTAGTAGTGGTGTATATCCAAATGAGTCAGTAGCATTGACATCCGCTCCCTTCTCGACAAGAAGCTTTGCCACTGCCTCATGGCCATTGTATGACGCCCGTAGTAGTGGTGTAGATCCGTGTTTGCTACTGGCATTGACCTCCGCTCCCCTTTCGACAAGCAGCCTTGCCACTGCCTCATGGCCACTATCTGAAGCCCATATTAGTGGTGTGTATCCCTCTTTGTTACTGGCATTGATCTCCGCTCCCCTTCCGACAAGCAGCTTTACCACTGCCTCATGGCCATATATTGAAGCCCGTATTAGTGGTGTGGATCCGTATTCGTCACTTGCATTGATTTCTGCTCCATTTCCGACAAGAACCTTTGCCACTGCCTCGTGGCCATATCGTGAAGCCTGTAGTAGTGATGTACGTCCAAATGGGTCAGTAGCATTGACCTCAGCTCCTTTCTCGACAAGAACCTTTGCTACTGCCTCATGGCCATATTGTGAAGCCCGTAGTAGTGGTGTATATCCATATGGGTCAGTAGCATTGACCTCAGCTCCTTTCTCGACAAGAACCTTTGCCACTGTCTCGTGGCCTCTTTCTGAAGCTAGTAGTAGTGGTGTGTAACCGTCTTTGTCAGTAGCATTGACCTCCGCTCCCTTCTCGACAAGAAGCTTTGCTACTGCCTCATGGCCATATTGTGAAGCTCGTAAAAGCGGTGTTAGCCCCGCTCTATCTTCCTCGTTAATGTCTGCTTCGTTCTGAACGAGCTGTTTAACAATCACGTGTCGCCCTTCTTGAGCAGCCCAAGATAGCGGTGTCTGACTTTCATATCCCCTCAAGTCTTTTCTACTCTTCAGGCCCTCAGTAATATCCACCCCCTCGTATATATAGGTGGATAAGTCCAAAAGAGCAGCAACGGCGTCTTTCCTACCGTTTGCTAAAGCAGCAAAGAGAGGGTATCTGTATCGCTCCTTAGGCACATAACTTTGCGGCTCATCTTTGAGTCTTATACGGATGAGCTCAGAGTGTCCATTATGCGCTAGAACATACATCAAGCTTGCTCCTTGAGTATATCTACGGGCCTTGAATTTTTCGAAAGTATTGTGGATCATGATCCAGGTGGAAAGAGGAAAAGAAGACAAAAACTCTTTCTGAGAAAAAGCTCCTGCGGCAATGTTGGCATGGTAAAGGATATACTGATTAGCGTACTGCAGTAAAGGGAACCTTTTTGAGATTTCCATCGGCGCGTTTGAGTTAGGCATGGATAGCAGCTTACTGACAGATGCATATACCAAGGTATCATTCATGTAGCGGGAGCAGCACTGTTTGAGCTTCTCGTGGCCTGGTCGCTCACAATCCAAACCAAGTTCAGGCCATAAATCATACAGGCCATTGTCCTTGATGAGGAAGTCTCGGATAGACTCATGGATAAACTGCACGGTCGGCTGCTTGGATTTTATAACTTCAGCCAGTCCCTTTGAGGAGTGGACGACACACCTGTCAAACTGGTCCAGGCCGTCTGTCGAATTTGGAATGGTGACGTCCGGAATTTGGTCATCGACAAGACTTTTGAGTGATAAGCCAGACCAGATGGCATGATAAAACTCTTTCGGTTGTAGTGGGCGTTTTGCGTAGAGAATCCAGAGGATGCAAAACAGGAGAGCTTCCATATCTTCATTGTCACGTCTCAAGATGTCCCTGAACAAGTCACTCAGATCACTCGGTATTTCGGCGAGTCTCTTTTTTAAAAACATCCCACCGCGTCGATACTCCTTATTGAGGATATCGACAACTAAGACGACCCACATAAAAACGCCGGCAGCTTTACCCAAAAGCTGCACTCGTAGCTCTTCGGCAAGTGAAGGGTCGTCAATACGGAGAGAGTTAGCAGCGTATGTCTCCAAATCTTTTGCATGACCGGGTTGATCCTCTAGCGTTAGTCGTATTCCCTGTCGAATGACGATATAAGGATAATGTCGGCTAGAGAAGCATATTCGGAACGGGACACCCTTAGCCGAAGATTGTTCTGTCAGGTCTTCGAAGAACTGGACCATATCGATAACCTGTTGTTCATCGCATTCGTCAAGAGCGTCGACGAAGCAAGTAAGTTCACGTTGGCCGAGCGCGGAAACTGAGTTATAAAAAAGGTCTTTAAGACTGTTTAAGGGAGGACAGCTATCAAAATGTTGGGAAACAAGCTCCGAGTCGTCCAAGATTGTCTGGAGATCTGAGTACCCTTCAAGTAGTTGAAGTATCAATGATCGATACATTCCGACGATCGACTTCTCTAACGACTCCCCTCTCGCATTAAAGAAAAAGGAAGCCGTGACGGTGTGCCTAGATTGGGCCTTCCTCCTCATGCGCTCGTATGCAAATTTCATGATCGTTGACTTGCCCGCGCCCGGCTTACCGCTGATCCACAGGAATCCGTGGTGTCGCGTCAATGCGGCAGGATCGAGCCATTCTTTATAGCTAGAATGACCAAGAAACCATTGACACGTTTTGGAGTGGGCAGCTTTGATGTTCATTTTGCGAGAATCGATCCGCTCAAACCTGAGGGAATCTAACAAACGTTGCCGGCGGTCGTCGGGTGAACGATAGTCTACTTGCCAGGGTCAGCAGAACGAGCTAAACATCATTAAGCTCCGGAAAGGACCTACACGGATTATGCACATACGTATTCCCTATATATACTTCAGTCACAGGCATCTCCTCAAGAAGTTCCCGAGCATATGCCGCCGCAGTTGCTGCGGCGTACCTTTGCCATTCTTTATTTTTGTGAGAGTCCGAGTAGTCACAGATCCCCCGAATTGGGAGACAAGGACAAATGTCAATTAGACCAGCAGCCTCCATTTCGAAGCATATGACATCTAGTTGTCGAGCTACGTTGTCCCGAGTAATGCCAGTTCTCATGACTTGGTTTCCTGAAGCAATAGCGCCGTAATGAATTTTTATCTCGTCCGACCTTCGGCTGCTTCGTGAGACAACCTTGGACTGGTCGCATCCGTCGCAGCCAGAGATTGAAGGCTCGTGGTCATATGTTGCATGGAAGAGGCGGTCCGGCACGTTTGGACGACTATATCCTGGTTGGCTACCTAGATTCTGCTGTCGGATTGTCGAGACTCGACTGGGACTCAGTTCGTGTTTCGAACGTAGGGCGGATACAACCGTCCCAAGCGACTGATGAGGGATCCTAGGTATTGCCGTTCGCAGTAGCTGTCCGTCTCCGATGATTTTCCCAAGATCACACTGCATAACTCTTGTTCCAACGACGACATCACCCAGATGCACATCAGCTCTGCTTGGCACACCACCACCGATTCCTACCATCAGGCAGATGCGAATTGTTTTGAACGTTCGTAACATGTTCGTCGCGACTATTGCTGCATTATTAGTTCCGTATTGTCCGTCTGGTAAACATGCGATAACGACTTTGTGCTGCTGGATACTTCCGAGTACGTAGGTATTGGTGTCATCTGTATGCTTCGGTAGGCGTTCGTGGACCTCATCTAGCATAGCCCGAGCGGCTGCCATTTCTATGTGCAGCGCGCATATCCAACCGACTGTGTACTGATCATGTCGCCGAAGACTGGGGTGGACCGTCTTTTGTCGCTTTGGTTCATGAGATGAACTTGGCTCAGTATGTGCGTATAGAGGTAGCATTTCCCTGTCCATCTTGACAAGTTGTGCGTTTGGCGATGATCTAGGAGCGCCGCTACATTGCTCAACAGACAAACATACTCGCTTAATTTTGCTAATAAGGGTTTGACGATTTGAGAGGCAATAGCTATTTGGATAACTATAGGAACTAGTAATGGGATTTAGGAGTGGAAGGTACACCGAAGAGGAGCAGAGAGTCTAGAAACACTACTCAGGGGCACAGTGCCAGAGTCAACGTGGTGAAATTCAGAGAGGCTGATAATGGATTATCTAATATTCCGATCATTTAAGTTAGTCGATAGATACGAGGCGGTCCATGATGATGACCAATGTGAGGTAAACGGGTATTTATAAGCATAGCCAACGGTTATGATTAGCTGAGCCAAGAATATGAGCTAGTCCGTGATCCGTAATCGGTAAGTACCCCTCCCTTAATTTAGTTTGGCAGTTCCACTACACCTTCAGCGCCCCCATTATAACTTGTAACATTTATTGGTTCTAGCCATTAGTGATGATAATTCTCGTCGCAAAAAGCCATCCATAGCCTAAATCAGGTGCAACTAGACAGTTCCATACGCAGAACCGTGGCGAAAATCCGTTTTTTCGCACAAACTATTTGCGCTCTGGATCGCCCTAAGAACCTCATCCTGAGATGCGCCAGATCGTATAATACCAACAATGCGAGCTAACATTACTTGATCTTCATTTCGTACTAAGTCCACCAGTTCATGAAGAAATTCACGGTAATAACCCGCATATTCAGCAGTGGCAGCAGGGCTTCGAGGATCTGCAGATAAGAGGCGGACGAGTAGACGACAGAAATATCTCAAAGGATATTAGCACAACGGATATATTATTCTCCGACTCCATTCGCAATCTGTACTTTCTTTTATTGTTATATTTATTTTTTTCTTCTTGGCCGCATGTGACCCAGATCCACCTTATAACCCCACAATTGAGATATCTAATTATACTCCAATTTCCTTTGTATAATCGTGAGATATTCTTCCTAAAGGAGAATAGGATATCAGCGTATAAAGATATTGGATATTTTAACCTTGTACTGGTGCTATAAATGTCAAAGGACAAACCTGGAAGGATTTATAAGATGAATATTATCTATACCTATAATAGTACAGTTTGCTTTTCTTTGTTCCAACTGGCCCTAGTCTTTGTTTGCTGTATGCATACTTAGCGTCTGTTATTGGAAAAATAGCAAACATGGATAACACAACAGAAATAGAAACAGAAAGAGAGTCTCTTATAAAGAGAATGCGAAGCTGGTCTCGTAAGTTATAGTTATTGTTTCTCACCTCCATCCTGAGTTCTTTTTTTTTGCCACCTACACACGATTAGCACCAGTGCGAACGTTGTCAATGGCAGGTCCTGCAGCCCCACTCAGAACAATTTTGCCTGCAGTATATCGCAGCCCTCATAAGCCTCCTATCCCCGTTCACTGTGCCGAGCGAAGGTCAAAGCGGCGGAGTTTAGCTTGCTCATCGTGTCAACGAAAGAAAGTAAAAGTATGTATTATCTCATAATACGTGCGTTTAAGTATTGCTTATATTCTAAAGTGCAGTGGCCCTCCTCCCTGTGGAGCATGCGCTGCAACGAACAGCGAGTGTTGTTTCGAGCCTTTAACAGACAAACGGCGAAAATTGACACGGAAGGCTGCAGAGAAAGACATGGAAAGCTATCGACATGTATCCATGTACTTAATCAGTATCCTGCGTTCTGGGAAGGAAGATGATGTGAACAATCTAGTAAAGGAGGTTCAGAAAGCCTCATCCCTTGATTCTGCTCTTGCAGATCTGCAGTCGTTAGTTTCTCGGGAGAAGAGCTGATTCCTCTTGTTTTATTGAAAATCAAGACTGTTGTGAATAAAGATGGCACTATGTTTTAGGATAAATTCAGATTAAACTTCAAAATGAACAAAAAGGATACAGTTCGTGCTTTAGGGGTGGAAATATTGAATCATGTGGAAAACGTGCTCCAATCAATATTACGGCGGCTAGAGCCATCATAAGTATTCACCAGCGACCCTGAAAGAACTTTAATTTGAGACAGAGAGCAATATCCCCGAAATACCTGCAGGCTAGCCTAGTCATACGAGATTCTTCTCCCCAAACATTCTGACCTAAGACTCGTCAGAAAGGTATGGCTCAGAGAACTTGTCCTCGGTTGTGTTCTCGTCATCTGATGGGTTGATTGTATCGAGCTTCGAATAAAGATCATCTGGTAACATCTTGCTTCCATTTCTCCTCCAAACCTCAAGGTTATCGCTTCGACCGTCATATTTGATAACAGCGTTCCCGTCATTTTCCCTCGCCACTCTGATGATTTCCTTAATCAGTATAACCAAACCCCTAAGATCACTAGCATGGTCTTCTTCCTATTTAGTAATCTCACGAGCGACAGCTTCGACTTCCGGCGGTTCAAATAAGCCACCCTTGTGGTAGGCACGGACAAGATTAGGTGTTTGCGATACCTATAACTGTGGAAGGACTTCTTGGAGATTAATAGGCTTATGAGTAACACGTGTTTTAATCTCAAGAGTTGACTGAATTAATACTTGTTTGCCTTCTTCTTTCATCACTAGTTTGGACTCGGCGGGAAGACGAGAGCGACTTTCGAGTTGCGAAAGAGACAAGGTTTTCATCATACTTAGTAAGCTCCCAATTTCCAATTCCACATTTCGAGATTGAACTTCTAAAAACTCATCAACATATGCGTCAGTTTCGTAGCGTACTATGAATTTTAAATCACCGAAGTTGTAGGAGATAATCCTATAATGCCCAGTACTAGCGGAAACCTGGGTAGTAGTGAACGCTTTCTTAAACTCGTGACCGTAGCCCCGGAACTCGTATGGCCCGATAAACATATATGTTTCGGCTTCCATTCGACAAAAAATCGCCGTATTGTTCGTGACCTCGACGTCAATGGTAAAAGGTTCAAGTCCATTTTTAGAGAGATTTAGGTTGATAAACGATAAAAGTTTATGAATATTGTTTCGATCAGTTATTAGATCAACTAGGCGTATGTTGTATAGAGGATTTTCAATATATAACGAGCGAAAGAGTGGTTCAAAAGGGCTTTCAGAATAGCGAACCGCGTTTTGAGCGATGTAAATAAGCCCAGAGTCTTTGGCCACTTTCTTGGAGGTTTTGCGTGGGGACCAAAGAGAAGGGCAGCCGGGGACGGCAATAGTGGGGGTGGACGATTCGATCCAATTATAAGAGAACAAATACTCCACATCCGTGATGGATGGCCCTATTTTCTCAGAATTTGTCAGATCTGGACGATGGATGTCTGCGATCCGAATAGAAGCTATTGTTGCCTTGGTTACTGGGTGGGTTCAAGATAACGGGAATGGATTCAAAAATTGAATCATATAAGGCATTCATTTCAGAATAACTTACATATTTGCCGCGGACAAGTCGCATTTGAACAACACATACTTGCATACATTGACCAATCTTGGCTCAGTTTACGAAGCGGGGAACCCTCTTCTGCAAAGCTGTGGCACTTGCAAACCCTGGTAATAAAAAAAATTTACCTAACAAGAGTCAAGTAAGAATTGCCTTACTTGGGAGAAGGGCCAACGTCCTTTCTGTAGTGTAAATACAATGACCTAAAGTGTACAACTCATATGGAGACATGTATTTTTATTAGTGTATATTGGCTGTGCCAATCAGTGATCTATAACCCACGCTAACCTTCAATAGGTCCTCTAACTGATAAAAACACTATCAACCGATATATACAATTAAGAGAGGGAAGAAGAACCCTAGATCAAAGTTTTAACATGTTTCCAGATCGAGCCTGGCACCTTTTGTTTCTAGCGTTCCTATAAGGTACCCAGAACGTCCCCACGAATTAAATAAACAAAATTAACTAGCACCTGATGGAATTGTGTATATAACACCGCCAGTTGCAGTTCCGTTTGATGCCAGTTATTGCTACTGGTAGTTGGATACCCGGAATAGTTCAGTCGGTGTTTCCGGGCCAGTTTAATGGTTGTCTTAGGAGTAACCTTAAGAACAAGCTGGTCACCAGGGTGGAAGGAAGATATATATGCTTCGATATAGAAAACCTCATTTCCTAGGCTGGGCGGGAACGCCATCGAACAAAGGACCTAGGTGGCGTTGCCGATACTGTCACTTATATCCGGTCCATGATGATTAGGGGGATTGTTTTGCTCAGGATTGATTCTTGGCCGAGAGTTGCACGAGGTAATTCGCAGGCTGTCCCAATCAGATCTGGGGGATTGAACCAGAGACTGCTCATACAAATCGACGAAGTGAGAGAACGTGAAACGTTACCAAGTAAAGATACAGCCGGTGATTCAGCCGCGGAGAGCTGGTCTTTTGCGAAGGATGGTCCGAGAGCATTTCGAGTGATGTTTTTATTATTCTTCTAGCGATAGATAGGCTGGCACTGCATTGGACTTAAGGGAAATCGTACCAACTCTGCCACTAAAGGCAGGAACGTTTCGAAAGAGTCGGTATTGAAAGAAAAAGTTCGACCATCTTTCTGGGTACGAAGAATCACGCAAACATCAGCATCACATTCAACTCCAAATTTATGCGCATTCTTAAATAGACTCCTGCGAAGTCTATATTTTCGCTGATGCTATGCCCGTGAGCTATTTGAGCGCCGTGGTCTGAGCACAGTTTGATAGACTATATTTGTAGGGTGAATCTTGCTACAGCCAGCTTTGTCGAGGGCAGAAGATAGAGGATTTGATCTGTTATATGCTCACGAGTATCCCCGTATTCTCCTTATATTGTGGCCCAACACGCACAGCAGAGGAAGTGATCGTGTTTATTAATTTGTATCACTTGTCCACTTTGGTATATACCTTTCCAGACACCGCAAGTGAGGCAGAATCGACGATTATTTTCAACGTGTTGTTTCCCCCTTTTCCCCGACACTTGTTTGTCGGCAAACTCATCCTTGAAACGGAAACCTCAGACAGCGGCTACAAGCAAAGCAATCCTCTTACCTATTATTGTTAGTATTCTGTTACGATACAACTATAAGTCCTTATATAATACTACCTTCTCCATGTCTCTGCAACACAAGTATGATAACTTTTGCTCAACTGTTGTAGGCATTTCAACCTCAACAATAGAGCGTAGATACCTATTTGTTGAGACAAAACAAATTGTGAAGGGTAGTCAAGATGATCGACAATTTGAAATTGGAGTTCAACAGGCAGATTTATTAATGTGGCGGTAGATGAACGGGCAAGAGCGGCCATTACCGTAGTGGGAGCGTGGGGCTGAGAAGCTGAGAGTCATGGATACAGTGCGGGGCGATCGATCAAGTTGCCTCCTATAGATAAGCATGGCCAAGAGCAGAGCATATAATCACGTGACACAAATTTTAGTGTAACTTGAGCCATTTAATTACGTCATTGTTCTTTAGTACAGAAGTGAGATCCGCTGTAGTTCTATCGACGGGCAGTAGCTACCACGGTAATAGAGCGCAATTAATTAATTTAGCCGGTTGGAAACTTCTTTTCTGCTGGAAGACGAAGTACACAGCCTAGTGATGATCGAGCGCGCTTGGCGAAAGTTTAAGGCTGTCGCCTGGTTAGTACAGTCAGCCTTCTGGCCTGGCAGTTAGCCCCTCCTCCGTCGTGACAAGTTTCACTCGCCGTGCTATATAACCTTTGGACTCTCCTACCCTGATATGTGTGCACCCAGATACCTGATATAGTCAATTATAGTCTCCCTTATTATCCCACAGAATGTCGACGCGGGATATATTACACTATGAATACACGGTCGCCTGTATATGCGCATTGTCGATCGAACAGGCTGCTGTGACAGCCCTACTCGATGACGTCCACAGTCCACTTCCCCAATCGGATATTGACAGTAATATCTACACTCTTGGGAGCATGAGTGGACATAATATAGTAATTGTCGGCCTACAATCCGGTGTCTGTGGAACGACTTCTGCCGCATTTTCGGTGGCTCATATGAGACGAACATTCCCCTCTATTAGATTCGGGTTGATGGTCGGAGTCGGAGGGGGGGCACCTTTAAGCGGTGCCGATGTTCGCCTTGGCGATGTGGTCGTCAGTATGCCTACTGGAAAATACGGCGGTGTGATTCAGTATGATTATGGGAAGATGTGCTATGGACACTTGGAGCCCATGGGTTTGCTCAACAAGCCGTCTCCGCTTCTCCTAACCGTCCTTTCCAAAATGCGGTCATCCTACCTATTGCCGGAGACAAAGACTAAGCAGATAGTTTCTGATGCCTTGCAGGAACACCAGGCAACTAGGCACTTTTCTCGCCCAAACAAGGACTGGCTCTTTCACGCAATGTATGAGCATCCAAGGGGCAACCCGGACTGCTCATCATGCGACAAAAGTCAACTGGTTTCGCGTGAGCCGCGGGCAAGTGATGAGCCGCATATTCATTACGGCCTAATTGTGTCAGGTAATCAAGTCATGAAGGATGCGCAGGCGCGAGACTCCATTGCCAAAGATCTCCACGCCCTCTGTTTTGAAATGGAGGCGGCGGGAATTATGGATCAGCTTTCATGTTTAGTAATACGGGGAATATGTGACTACTGTGATTCTCATAAGCAGAACGACTGGCAGGGCTATGCAGCCCTTGCCGCAGCTGCTTATACAAAGGCACTATTATCACTCGTTCCCCTAGTGAAGGACACCGTATGCCAAGAGAAAGGTATGCTTTTTTGGGTATCTGTTTATCACCTGCGTCCTACTAAATGGTATTTTTAGGGTTCGGATTTACTGAAAGGGAAAAGGTGTTTTTGAAAAATCTGTTCATCACTGATCCTGAGGAAGACATGAGCTCCTTGAAGCGGAGAAAAGGAAATCGCACTCCAGGGACCTGCAGCTGGTTTTTGGAGTCAAGCGAGCTCAAATCTTGGTTTCAGCGAGATGAAGACATTGATGGCCTGGAACAAAATGTTTTCTGGTTATATGGTAACCCGGGGATCGGCAAGTCGACAATGGCCATGACACTTGTAGAGGAGCTACCGGAGAAAGATTATTTCGTGGACGGACATAATATTCTGTCTTTCTTCTTTTGCGAAGCCAGCTCGGAGCGCCAGCGAGAGGCGACATCCATCCTAAGGGGCCTCATATATCAGATACTTAATCAATATCCGCCTTTCATGAGGATTGTCATGTCGAGATATGAGGTTCGAAGCGATGACTTTGTTACTTCATTTGATACGCTATGGGCCATATTGATGGATATGGGAAGAGCAGCTGAGGGGCCCGAGATATACTGCATCATTGATGCCTTGGACGAATGCGAAGCTGATTCCCAGGAAATGCTGCTTCACCAAATATACCAGTCATTCAGTGAAGAAGGCCTAACAAGTTCAGCCCGACACAAGTTACACATGCTGATCATCAGTCGTCCATATCCTAACCTTGAGTGTTGCCTATCTATCTTCAGATGTAAAGACCTAGGGACTTGCGAAGACGTAAAGAGAGATCTGCAAATTATGATACAGAATACGGTGAAAAAGCTTGCAACGAGAAATAAGTACACTGAGCCTGTTGCTTGGGAAGTATCTCGCATCCTTGAAGAGAAGGCGGATGGAACCTTTCTCTGGGTCGGTATTGTTTATAACGAATTGAGATCGGTGAGGTCGAGGAAGGTAATCGACACACTCCAGGCTTTTCCACGAGGGTTGCATTCTTTATATCAAAACCTGCTTGATGCAGCTGTCACATCCACCACAGTCTATGGCTCAGAGGATTACCCACTTATCAAGAGAATTTTGGAGTTTGTTGCATTCGCAATGCGACCGCTGACGTTGGTGGAAATAGCTGGGGCATGTCGACTATACCTTGACAAAGATCTTGAAACTCGCCTTCAGTTCACGAGAGACATTATTGGATTGTGCCATCTGTTGATTGTCGTTGACAATGGCCATGTGCGAATGCTGCACAGGTCGGTTCAAGACTTTCTGCTGTTGGAAATGCAGGATATCAACCCTAGAGGATCAAATTATGCTCTTTCATATCGGTGCATCGAGGTTATCCTTCAGTATTGTCGACCAGACATGGATATGTCAACACTGGAACCTAGCCACGGCTTCCTTGGTTATTCAGTACTGCACTGGCCGGAACATGCAAACCTAGCTCAAACAGAATTTACTGTTTCAAAGGAGATTGAGCAATTTTTTCGAAACCGACTCGGGTCGTGGAAATGTTGGCTAGATAGTCACAACTACTTAAAAAGAGGCTCTGGGGGTGATTTGGGCACTGGGCTCTCGGTCATTCATGTTGCAGCTCGCTGGGGGATTATCCCATTACTCTCGTGCTTTCAAGATGAGCTGGAAGAAAAAGATACGCATGGCGGAACCCCTTTGCTCACTGCCGCTCAACACTCTCAACTTGAAGCCGTAAAACTTTTAGTTGAATCTGGAGCGTCTGTGAATGCTCTAGATGACGATTATCAAAACGCACTCCATCTGATCTGCAAAAATAGCCGAGACAATGACTGCGAACTGGCCGACTTTCTGCTTAAAAGCCGGGTCTCCCAATATGCGCGTGACAAAGATAATATGACGCCTTTCCTTTATGCCATTGGGAACTCAGATCCAGAACTTGCACAAGTTTTCCTTCAGAATGGATTCGAGGTGAGCCAAAGAATTGAAAGACAATGGTGGCCTGGACGAACAACAGTGAGCATCATTACGCACAGCTTTCAGGACCAGCAAGTCGCAGCTCGAGCGAATGTAGATTCCGGTCTAACAGCACTTCATTTCTCTGCATTGAACGCATGCACGAAAACGACCACTTTTTTGCTCCGACATGGGGCCGATCCGAATGCTCGTTCCGATTTTGGCGATACGCCACTACATCTTGCAATCAGGCGCCATCTTCTAGGTCGCAAATATGAGGATGTCTGGGAGAATGGCAAATACGCCATTGAGTCTTGGGGAGGTTTGATCACGGACTTTGAAAGTGAAGAAGCTTTCAATATCTTCCGATACATTGACAAAACTCGAATACATATTGTTGAGATACTCCTAGAGAGTGGGACTATCGACGTCAACTTGGCTAACCTTGGTGGGGATTACCCTCAACATGTGATAGACTTTCAAAAAGATTATGCGTGGTCAATTTTACGCAAGCTCATTGAGAAAGGAGCTGATAGTTCACAATTGAACGGATCGCATCAGACGTGTCTCCACCTTGCCAGCAGGGCAGGTAACCTAGAGGTTGTGCGCAATCTTGTAGCAAACGGCCACGATATTCTGCTGAAGGATATCCATGGGCTGAATCCATTCCACTATGCACTGAATTATAGTCGCTTAGATGTCCTGCAGTACATGTCAGAGGCTCGCGAGAGCGAGCTTTCGCAGCTTTGGCACTCGCTGGATGACCACGGCAGGAGCCCATTGCACCATCATGTCTCATCCGTCCTCTGCTATGTTGATGCAGTTGATTTCCTGATACAGTGTGGTTGCGACGCCAACAAACCAGATGCAAAGGGAAACTCTTGCCTCAGTCTGTATGTGGGCTCTTTCCACCTAAAGTTTGACAGGGATATCTTTTACCTACTCATATGGAAAGGTGCTGATCCACTATGGGTCAATGAACGTCAAGAAAATCTGGCGCATCTTCTTATGCATCATAACGGAGCAGATCATGAAACACTCAATTTACTGTTTGAGTTAGGTTTGGACCCAGCAGCACGAGATACTGATGGCAAGACTTTTATACATCATGGGGCAATTCATGGTGCGTTCACCGAGGAACTTGTAGAGTTCCTTGAATCAATAGATGCCTTGGATTTGCATACCAGAGACTCGATTGGCAAGACCCCCCTCGATTACGCCGAAGAGAAGGCTCATCAGAAATTTTCGGACGTTATTCTCTTACATTTTGCTGGGAAATGGAAAGAATCTTTTAAGAATTTGAGCGCAGTGGCTAGTACGCTCCTATGATGGGGTTTCTCGCTTGCAATTAGCATCCGTCTTAGAACGTGCAGATATCCCTTTCAAAGCGAAAACGATAATAAGACCGGATGATAGGACTCCTAGTGCTCGTCCTAGGCATACAATCCCATGCGCGGCAGTGGCTAGTCTTGATCTAAAGGAACTTCCTGTAGAAAGAGCACGTATTTTCCAGATCTTAAACTACCTTCAATAAGGGCAGCTTGTTTTTCTCGTTCGCGTTGGTCCCTCTTTTCCTTTAGTTGCTTCAAGATAGGAACAATTACTTGAGGCTGCAGTTTCGGTTTGATGATGTTATTTGATTCTATCTCTGAGACCTTAAACATGAGTACCAGTGTAACTGGTCTGTGTCGAGAGAGGATTTGTGAGTTTTAAATCAGGGTTGAACTATGATATATCCTGTATAGCCTAGACTCCTGCTTCTTAGTCTACACTTTGCCACTTATTAAATTAATGATCTTTATATAAAGAAATCGAGATCTAAATTTAGAAAAGAGGATAATGAGTGCCAATAGATGATGAGTAAGTTAAGCAACGCTTAATTTTCTGAAATGAAGTTGTTGTATATATGAAACACTGTAGCCTGGAAATGTTTGATATCCTAGACTATGATTGGTAGAGGTATTACTATTCTAGATATATCTGCTATAGATTCTACAACCACTATTACCAGAGCCTAAGAGCCTAGAAATAGGGCAATACTGCTACATAATTCTCTCTTCTAGTATCGATATTTATACTAAATATTTAGGACTTATATCGAGCCGCAATTTCCTGCGAAGTGACCTGTTTGGGTCTTGGATAGTACGTTGCCTAAGTTGGTTAGAGTCTAGATATCTGACAGGGTTAATGGATCTATCTACCAGCTGCTCTTTTGATGGAGGCCAGGACCTATCGGAATTAAAGAAGGCAATCTCGCTGCTATACCTTAATTGAATTGTTAAAGAAATATCTGTGTCGCACTGCTGGCAGTATTTATATTCTTTTAGGAACAGCTGAATGTTCCGTCGGTTTCTTTGTTGGCTCCTTGATCTAGCACTATCCAATCGTCGGTGTCAGCTATATATCGTAATTTAGTAAAGTATGGCCAATATTCTGACTATCCTCCTTTTTCTTGTATTTTCTTTTTTTTTTGGCAAAGAATGTGTTACAACGCGCTTTCTTTTCCCGAAAAAAAAAAGTATTGTTATTCGTTTTAGTATGAAATATCATTAATTCTCCTTATAATCTCTCCAGGCAGCCCAATATGGAAAAGCTACTCTGGAGCTAGTTCAGAGTTAAATCACTTCGGCAAGTTATAAAGGTTTCTGTTGGTGAAGGCCATTTCGCTAGTGACTGTCTCGTTGAGTGGTAAATCCGATAGAAGTTCAAGTTAACTTAGTAGAAAGCGAAGGAAAAGAGGAGGCGAATTGAAACAGAAAAGAAAAAGAAAGAAAAAGAGAAAAAACGAAGTACCAAACATTGGCTTTCTGTATACTTCGGGATCGCTGAAATGAGTGTGAAAAAAAGTGCGAACTCTGTAGGTACTAGTGTTATAATCAATACACATCTGAAATGCAGATTTGCATTCTAGATCTCGATGTTGGACAAAGAATCAAGACTCAAACGTTGGCCCTCTCCCTGTCGACGCCGAAGCAATACTGTTAGTTGGGCCGCCACGGACGTCGAATCGCTGTTCATATGAGAAATAAAGTATCGCTTCCATGTTTGTGCACCTTCCTACGGGTACACTATAACCAAGCCAGCTTTTTGTTCTCTTTCATGCTCCTCCTTCAGTTTCCTAATCTTCCAAAATTTATAGAATAGTGCCACTGATAATGAGCAGAACGCTGTCGTTGCCGTTGCAATTACCGTTAGAAGAGCCATAATGGACCAATTCCCATTTTTGGCTGTGTAGATATTGATAAGCGTAGTGAGAAGTCCGGCTACTGCATTGAGGGCAGTCGGGCTTGTAGATCTTAGTCAATGCCCTATTTTTCGATCACTTCCGTAGGAAACTTACATAAATAAACGGTTAATAAGCCAGAAATAATTTTGTTTCCATCTGAAGAAGAGGTATGTCATCGTGAGGGCCCCAATGACGAGCAAGCTGCATGATATACCAATCAATGGTGGGTTCTGAATAGTGCTTAGGACGGCTTTTTTAGTTCGATTTGTATCAAGTTCTTGCTTCACCGTGTGAGAACTTTGAAGAGTGGTAAAAGTCCCGGGCACCACAAGATAGCCAGCCAATAAAATCCAACTAGCAAAGCCTGAGAGGAAGTTATATATCCAATGGATACAGTCAAGCTCCAGAAGCATGTGTACATATTCAGTTTCCACGGTCAGATTTGTATCTTTGCGACGAATCCCAGATTTCTCATCGCCTACACTCTGCTGTACCACCTCTGCGCAGGAGCCTTCCGACCTGAGTGTATCACTGCCCATAATGTACGACCACGTAGAGACAAAGTGGGAATGAGTAATAGACAGATACTACTCACGATAGGAACAAGTCGTTTGTCTTTTATTTACCTCAAAAGCATCTCTGCATCTGATAAAAGTCGTAATAAACTGATTGTCATTTATAATACTTACAGCTGGCTGACAGTAATCTCCCACGTAGAAAGGTGTAATACAGTAATTACAAAACCGAATAGACACCTTCATCCCTGTTACCGTCATGAAATACACATCCCTGTCCAAGAGCATAACTCGCCAGCTGTACCAGACTTTCTAGTTGAAAGTGTCCCACTGATGTCGTTCCTCTTTCCTTTCCTTTCCCTTCCTTTCCTTTTGTTTCTTTCTGCAAGAGTAGCTATTGGTTTTTGTTCCTGTTCGCTATCTACCAGAGGCCTCCACTGCCCGTGACAATGTCTGGCAAACGCAAGACTCTTCTTCCGAAAACACTCCATCTTATTCATGAGCAAGGCTTACAGGTCTCTCCAACAAAAGGTATTAGTTCCTTCACTGAGAAACCAGGGACTCACTTAGCCGCATCTTCGAACACTACTCCACAAAAGTCTCCAGGAAAGCTGCTTGAGCGGGATACCGAACTACAGAAATGTACTTGCAAGATAGATAAGTATTACACAATCGACCAAGCTGGACTAGGGGTGTTAGCCCTCAAAGATGCTCATCATTTGCCATTCTGCGTGATTAAGAAATACCCAAGAAGCAGCAAGAAGCATATTCGAAATCTGAAGCCAGCGCGACATAAGAATCTGATATGTCTTTTCGAATATGCTGAAGCGCAAAGCGAAATACATCTCGTTTATGAATATGAACATATCCCTATCTCCTTAGGCTGCCTTGCAGGAAGCGTACAATTTAGCGAAGTCGCAATCGCTACTGTCAGCAGAGAGGTCTTAGAGGGTCTACAGTACATACATTCAGAATTGCGGATGTCTCATGGAGCAATAAACCCGAGCAATATTCTACTGACATGGAAAGGTGAAGTTAAGATCGGTAAGTCGACTTTCCTATAGGAAAGGAAGACCAATACAGCTAACTTGTCAGCTAATATTGGCGACAGTATGCTCAACGGCAGGACGTTGAGGGACAGAGACCTCGATCTCAAGGCCGTTGGTTCTATGGTCATTGGCCTCAATGACCGCGCCCTGCTAGTAGGGTCTGAGACGCCAGATACTATGACCACTGGATCCAACCTATCAGTATCTGCTAAAGAGTTCATCGACAATACAAAATGTAAATCTGTAGGAGAACTATTGAAGGTAAAAGGCTCTGGATAAGGTTAAAAAGAATGTTCACAATCTGATCCCTGGTACAGGATGACTTTTTGCAGCTGGCTACGCCTGAAGGAGCCTGGAATCTCAAGCCATACTACCTGGAAGCACTGCCATTTGGGTTCCGAGTTGGCTGTCGCGTCCATGACTGAGTAATTTATACACAGATACAAATAATGTGACATATATTTTTCTCTCCCAATTTATAGTTTAGATAGCTCCCATTCAGCTACTTGACGAGTCTAATGTTGCCAGCGGTTCCATTACAATGTTGTACGAGCTTAAATAGGTCTTCTGCATGGCCATAGGCAATAAGTGGTATATCTGAAATAGGCATTATATCCACACTAGGTAGCGCATGTGTATAAGGTAGTGAGAATGTCGAATTATATCCCATTGGTAAATTTTCATCACATGGAATGGCCAAAGATGATCGTTTGTTTCATCTATCCGATGACAATGAGAGTTAACTGAAGATACTAGACTGGTATGAACAAGCGCGATGTGTGCTTGCACTACAGAGTGTGTTTGCACTACGCGGTGTGTTTGCACTGCACAGTGTGTTTGCACTACCTAGTGTGTTTGCACTACGCGGTGTGTTTGCACTGCACAGTGTGTTTGCACTGCACAGTGTGTTTGCACTATGCGGTGTGTTTGCACTACAGAGTGTGTTTGCACTACACAGTGTGTTTGCACTACACAGTGTACTTGCACTACGCAGTGTATTTGCACTACACAGTGTGTTTGCACTACCTAGTATGTTTGCACTACGCAGTGTATTTGCACTACACAGTGTAATTGCACTGTAGTGTGTTTGCAAGCAATTGTACATTCACAGATTATCTGGTCATTGTACGGTTCAAGACCTGTACGTGGCTTACTACTTCTCTAACTACTATATTATTGAATTGTCGTCTGAAATTACTTTCAGAGCGACTAGGGTCTTCGCTGTCTGGATCCGACCATAATGTATCATTAAATTAAGGGACCTTTGGGCCATGGACAGATAGTGTTAAATATAAGAATGCACTGTACAACAGTAGCGTTCACCTGAACTGTGATCTATACCTTCGTGTTCCGGTGCGATTATAGAGTGAACAACAAAGCAACAATGGAGGTTGGCGGACTAGGTCAGCGAGCAGACCAAATTACTCAACGGAGGCTGCGTAGCTATCGTGGATGTGCACTGGTGGAATTACGTCATCTAATGTTCGAGGGTGAGGAGGTCCTCGGGTCTAGGCCACTGGATCCCAGGAATGTAGACAGGCTGGCCAAAATCTACGAACTTGAGGGTTGCCAGCAACTTGAACCTGAACATCGAGTGGCCGCACTTATCAAAGAAGATATTCTTTGTCAGACAATCGAGCAGTGCAATATCATACCAAATGCGTTATTTGATTATGCCAACCCGCCGACATTATCGTTCAACCAGAATGTGAGACTCCTTTGTCTCTACGGAAAACATCGCTTGAAGGCAGCCGAAATACACGCAGTAGCATCGTGGCTAGTTGACCTTTACCTCGACGGTGAGTATGATTCCCAAGTTGTCTGGCATATAATAACTACTGTTATATCACTCATGCTGATCAAATGATAGATATACCTGCTGAAGCGATCATCCAGCTAAGGGAAGAATCTACCAATGCCAAGAACTTCAAGGAGGGTGATTGTTTTCGTATATACCGGCACTATAAACTCGCCCAACACTATGCTCAGGAAAGGAAATGGTGGGCAAGGTTCCAGACGGATGAACGGCGGAAGCATATTAGACGGCTTGAACAGACTCCCATACTTATCAATGGATTTGACCTGTTGCTACCATACATTGGGCTTTGGGACCATTTAAGTGCTTCACAAGTGAGGCAAGTACTTGGCCTTCGTTGTCATGAGGTATGCTACTCTGGACCGTATCCACCATCAGAGCTGTTTTTTATGTCATATTATACTAATATGAATAATAGCTGGTATCACACTATCTAAAGGAAATCTATCGCCAATGGTCGGACTTCTTCGGCATGGAAAAGGGGGGCATGGTAGATGCAGAGTCAGTGAGACTGATCGAAGGGCGTATGCCTAAATACTCTCTGGATGATCAATCTTTCATCTCAGAAGTAATGAGGTCGGGACAACTGTTCCCTCGGCTTCCAGAGCCCGAGGATCGTCAGTGTCTTCTCCAAAAGATACTGCAAACGCCAGGCAGGATTTTGTCACTTCATACGTTAAGTCAGGATATACGGTTCCTCGAATCACCAGCGAAAGCCTTCCGCCACCTCATTCCACTAAGAAAGAAAGACACGGTGAACCAAGCGCTGTTAAGGCATTTCAGAGTCGGTGATATCGGGAATAATACGGAGATACAAATCTCAGAATATGAATTCAGCCCAGCCCCTGCACCGGTTAATCTGTCATTCATCGGTATCATCCAACTATGGCTGTTCGCTCTGAGGCACTTTACTCGACCGCCAAAAGTAAACGGCCAGCAGCAAACTGAAGCTTGGTATCTTCATGGCCAGTCATTGGGTGAGATGGCTGTCTTAGCAACTCGATTAGGATTCTCGTCCAATAGAATCCGTGAACTTCAGAGTACCGACGAAAGCAGATTGGGCCCCGAGAAGCTTTTTCGAAGTCTTTGTATTAATATGTTTTATTTAGTTAATGACTCTAAAGTACAGAATATGGCACGCCATTTCAACGCCGGCATGCGCAGTCTCTCCCGGAACAAGGAAGGTCCACGGAGTCCACCTGCATTTACAACTGAACGTTATGAGGATATGTCCCGACGACGCTATAATTCTCCCACACTGGATGAATACCTAAGAGATAGAGCACACTTGTTTGTCGGAAATATATACAGCGCAGATCAATCTCCTTCACAATACCCAACGTCGTTCGCCGTCACGAGGGAGATTATTTTTGCTTTTTTCGGGAAGGAACCATTGTATAGTATATTTTCCCAGAGACAGTCTTCATCACCCAGTGAAGATCCAGAGCTGGCACGAGAGGGGCGGATTCCTGCTCCAATGGAATCAGAAAGCGTAGCTCCTGATAATGTTGTGGTGGGCTTAGAACAAAATAATCAAACTCTGGGTGCAAATGGCGACGCAGATGAATATGGACGTCCGGTCACTCTAGGATCTCCTGATGACTACCAATACGAGCCTGTTGAGCTTCTACCTCACCCACCCGGAACTCCTGATCGTTCTCTTATGGATGTCATTACGGATGATGTGCCTCTTGCTACTGGGTTTGAAGAGCATGATTCCAAAGCTCCACTCGCAATAAAGGCTGAGATATCAGTACATCGCAAGGCAGTTGACATTCTTCAGATGTGGTATGGTGCAGATGATGGTAGGTTGATTATTTTGTTTCTGTTTGAAACGCGCAGCTATTACAAGTTCCTCGTCAGTGGTGGTTGGGAATTGCGCTCTACCTTACAGGATCTTTCCAGAGAGCATTATTTCCTCGTTTGCAATGAGTTCGGTATTGTCCAGGTTGAGGTGAACGTAGTATATGACACTGCATTGCAGCACCGGCTGATACTAGTCGGAAAGATTGACAGTCCATTACATGGGGTGGAGGACCAAGAAGGAAGAATATCGGCAGAAAAGCTGCGGGAGTATATTTCATGCTACGATGCCAAAACCGGAAAAAGGAAGGCAGACCTTTCAGATACTCGCACAGCAAAACGGCATCTCGGTTCCTAAAATTCGAAGCTTGTCTAGAGGAGTTGATCTGGCTACAGCAAACTGATGCTATGCTATGTGCGCTTCTTAACTATAATTCTATTATTGGACTGTATCTTCAACGAAGCACTACGGGCTATATAACATGACATTTCTAAGGACAAAATGTCCGTAGATAGGGTTGAAGGAACTGGTATTGCTATTAAAATGCGACTTATGAAACACGCTGTTGAGGGGTGTTGCTTCGACGTTCGGTTGTGGTGACAATATATTCTAAGGACATTTCGTATTTGATCTTGCGGTATTTATGTGATATTCTACCGCCGAGCTATTGTACATAGGAGATTGATTGGTCGAAGGCACCAAGATCCAGCATTAAGCCTCATAAATGGATGCTTAGGAGGCTCGTTAGTCTTATTCTCGGTGTGCAAAGAATATCAGCTTGCAAGTAACTTACCTGAAGAAGTTGTTCGATAGTGACGCCACGTGGCGCAGCCGTAAAATCATGCGCTAGTAAGCCCACAGTTCCTCGACCACCAGAGGTTCCTTGCAGGCCCAGTAGCTTTCGTCCAATATTCAATGTCGCACTTATATCCATGGCCTCTCCTCCATGAATTAAACCTCGGATCATGCTTTCGCCAATCCTGCCTACCTATGATAAGCCTAAACCTTTCATTTTGCCAAACATGACCATGCCTACCTATCCTCACATCACCATTATCATCAATATAGATATTCTGCTCGCTAATGGCTCCATGGCTGATACCAAGTGTATTATGGATGTAGTGAAGCCCGTGAAGAATCTAATGACACCTGATCAGCCACTTATGGCGCTCTGAGAGGTGATCTACATACCTGACAGCAAATCGTAGCCACTTCGACTTCTCCGAGCTCGAAGGTGGGTCGCAATTCTTGTATCCCCTTGAGTGAGACCCCATCCCACCTCTCGTAAATAAACAGAAGGGATTCGTGACACACAAAAGCCTCTTTGAGATTGGCGAGGTACCTGTGGCATGTTGGACGTAGACGATCGAGTTTGATATCACGGTCATGGATCTTGACCTTGAGGACGAAAGACACAGGCCTATTTTCTATAAGCTCAATGGCGGTGATACCGCTATCTGTGGGATCGAGGCCAATGAAGAGACGATCCATCGTGAATGGACTACCGTATTTGACGAAAGTCGTGTCTCGTTGATCACCTCCTTCGGCTGCAGTGCAGCTTGTCCCTCGGTTATAGGGAGGGGGGTTCATCTGGATCGGTGAACCCAAGCCCTTAGTTGTGCCCATGTCGATAGACTGAGACAAGCCAATACTATATTCTTTGTTTCTCTCTGTCGGAAAGTAATCAATTGACTTGCTTGATGGTGGATTTGTGACCCTTTTACGGATATATATTGGAAGCGTTTAATATTAAGGTTGATAAGGTATTACATATATGTCTGTCAACCAGTTCTCGAGCAGGCTTTGGTGTCGCAGCTGGACCTGTTCAATATCGTTCTCGGCGCCGCGGTTCTACTGAAATCGTATGACTCGTAGTATGTGACCTGGTTATAATACTATAAGCTACGTATGTTTGGAAATTTAACGTACGTTGAGTGTGGGTTTCGTAAAACGAACTGGCGGGAACTTTACCGTGGATGAACGGTTTTTATCCCTGTCTTAGCTTTTCTAGGTGGGGGAGGGAATTAGTCGTTCCTCGAGCAACGCCTTTATTTTCTTTTCTTTTCTTTTTTTGGCTACATCCTGGTGGTATGACCAGATAATTTCCAGGTAATGGACAAAGGCAACTTTACAATAATTCCTAGTGTTGCGTGCAATACTGGGAAATTCCTTTGGTATAGATTGTAATCCACTTATCTTCATGTGCCTTGTCACTGATTCGTTGGTTAAATAACACTGGCTAGATTGTAAGGACCATGTAAGATGTTACAGCAGCTAGTTTGCATAGGAATAAGGGGACAGGGAGGACAGAGTTGCTGAGAGGAGGGCGACCGAACCATCCGAAAATTACCATACCAAGCATATTTTGCAAGGGCCTGTTTTTATCTCGCCCCTGAAAGTATCGCAGATCCTGTAATACACAACGTAATACACCCGCGAAAATTTGTCCTATTCATGTAAAAGTGGTAATACAGTCTTGTCTCGTTATGTTAGTTTTGCCTGCGTTACAGCGTGCTTGACCGTCCGGTGTTCGCAAGTTAGTACAAGTGGGTATTACATCTTGAATGGCTAGTGCCGTCACAGCTTGTTATCATTACATGTTATCGTTACTGTTATACGAACCTTGTATTCCCATCCCCACCCATACCACATAATACGTTGAACGCGTATCTTCGTTGAAATACGCAAATTAGGCAGCTCCTCATCAAGAGTCTTTAATGGGATACAAGAAGTCACATGTGAATGCCGATCGAATTGTAAGATACTGTATTACAGAATTTTTTTTTAAAACACCAAATTTATCCTGTTCTGTACTCCACTGGTTTTATCCGGGGGTTGTACTTGAATAACGGACATACACGGTAAAGGCTTATGCGTTAACCCATACAACCACGGACGCTTTTCGGCTCGATCCATTGTTGAACTAGAAAATAATCATTCACAAGAACTCGTCCTTGTGTGATGTTGGAAGGTTAGAAGCATAGGGACTACAGTAGTTATGGAGTACGTACTCTCGAAGAGTGCAGAGTGAGGCTACAAGCCTACCACTAGTTACTTGACAGGCTAGTGCTGTGCGAGGCCTGGTACCTGCATCACCATGACCATAGATCTATAAACTACACTCAAATGTAGTGTTGGAAAGCAATACTATGATATCTCTATTGAAATCAGGCGCCGGAAGCTGGATAGTGTTGATAAGCTACACAAGCAATACTATGTTGTGGCTACCGGAGTACAAGACGCGTGTGCTTTGTGCAACACGAAAACATAGGTATAGCCAACCTTGCGGCAACCAGACTCTGTTAAGCTTCCCAATAGTGAGTACTGGGTAGAAGATACTAGATTGAAAGGAACGGATATATTATTTTATGTAGAGGATATTGAGATGAAAAATCATCGCCTGTAGCCATGAAGCAACCCGAACAAGGCGAAGGGGATGAAGAATAAAAGCAATGGAGCGCAGAAAGAATAGAAAAATGAAAAGAAAATGAAAGCATTTGGTCCCAATCTTCGCCTTTTGAGTGGATTTTGAGAATATAGCCTATCCAGCTTTTCGTTAGGACAGGAGCTTTTCACGCAAAACTTTCCTTGATCTCATAGCATCCATCGATTTTCCGATTTATCGTCAGTTCACTTAAAATACCAGAGCATCGGATATTGGTTAAGCTGTCAAGTATCATTTTTGTATCGGCCAGAGTAAGATTAAGAATATTGCCTTCTCGGTTTTCGCGAAAAAGCCAGATGTCTTCAAGATGGAGGAACTTGATCGTTCTTGCATGAGCATAGATGAACCTCTCCAGATGCGAAACTGACATCCAATAGCATCCTATTTCGAACCGTTCCAGTTGAGGCAGAGGGCACTGCTCAAAGAAATTTAAGATAGCTGGGCTATCGTGAAGTTGCAACTCTTTGACATCGGAAAATGCTTCGCTAATAATATCAGTGACTAACCGAGACTGGCAGAGGACCCGTGGGTAGAATCCTGATATTATCAAAGTATGAATAGCAACACGGTATCTCTTGGCTGCGGCAATTGCTGTTGCCATTACCTCTACATGACGTGGGAATGAGAGTTGACCGTCCAGTAGCATGCGTTCGGCACACCAGTCGAAGGGAGGCTTAATATAAGATGAGAAACAAAGCTGGATCGTATCAAGACCTGTAAATAAGGGAAGTGACGTGCACAAACTAGTGAGATCGCGATTGCTTTGAATTATCTCCTGTTGATCTTTGGCCAAGGAACTGAAGTAGGAATATATGGTAGAGTAGGACACTTCCCCACCTTCGAACGCCCAGCAAGAATCTCTTCGGTCACGAGCATATTCGGTAGGGGTGTAAAGATATGTGCAAAATGTTTCCCAGTTCTGCGCGACTGTAACAAGTAAAGTCAATAGTACTTCTTGGATCAGATCATCAGGACCTTCGTACGAGGATCAATACGCTCTGAAATCTCGTAACGGATTGCTTTCACATATGGTGCAATAGAACAGTGCGATGCCTCTACCAGGCAGTTCAATCCTGACGTGGAGCATGATATTCGAAGTGTTCGGAAAATGAATGGGACGCATAGTTGACGAAAGACTCTGTTGACCGTCGAAAGAGGCTTTAAAGATGTAGTTGAGCTAAGTAATCGTATGATCATTTCGAGCAGCTCAACCGGTAGACAATGCAAGCTGGTGCGATCTTTGCTGCTACTTTCCATATTGTTCTACTATAAGAAACAGAATTGCTTCTCCTTGGCCTTGGCCTTTTGTCGTGTAGTTCGTGTTGTATATATTTTTACGAGCGAGAACTGGGATTATATGCGAACGATAGAGACCGTTTACAGAACATAAAGTGGTTGACAAAAGCCCTATGCATACGGTATTGTTAGAATACGGTACAGAACCTGTACGGCTATAAGCACACTGCATTAAAATATCATTATGTAAGAGCACGACACAGTCATGACAGGCTTAGGTAATCCGTACCCTAACCTAGTACAGCAGCAGGCAAAACTTTCGACTCATACTGTCCAGCTACTCCTTTGACGAGTGCACTTGGTATTTGTATTCTTTTCAATGGCCTGTCATATACGCTGTTATGGACGATGTCCAGGTATACGTGCTATATTATAGTGAGATATAAAATAGTACTAAATGAAGAGCTATAAGCTGACTATTTATGGAAAACAAAGTGCTAGAATCTAGAAGGAGAGTATGAAGTTGGTTATCAATGAGTGACTGGGAGGGTTCGAAAGATGTCAGCGCGAAGCTAGAATATCTGAAACGAAAGCACAATAAAACAAGAGCTGGAATGATATAATGAAAGGAACATTGGGAAGCATATCCCACGTAACTAGATATAGAGTGAGCCAAAGCGTATCATATATCTAGGTAGTCCCAAAAAGAAAGGCAGAGAGGTCTCTCCCTGGGATAGTGTTGTGAAACCTGCAAATGTTGAATTGCAAGCACAGGCCGTGAGTAGATTTAGTAAACCCTTCTGGCAGTGACCCAGCTGCCAGTCCAGTTGTCCCAGACTCGTTCTCTATGAACTGCTCGCCGACGGCGACGCGGCTCAGGCGTATATTCCGATACCTCGGACTGCCTACCGTCATACCCATTGTAACGTCTCCAGCGTGATGAAGAGTCATAGGAGGACTGGTGGTTTCTATTCAGGGACATTTCAAGCTGCTCCTCCAGCCAGCGAATCTTGGCGTCGCGGGAATCTTCTATTTCCACTGACTTGTGTGGAACGCGGTTTGGCGAAGGTCTAGCGGTTCCACGTTCTGATGTAGGCCTGCGCGGTTCGGGAGCTGGTTCAACGAATCGGACCTCGCTAGTGCGTGATCGACCGTGATTGGAAGGAGGTCGGGTGCTGGCTGGGCGTATGGTGGAAGCCTGCACAGACTCACGGTATTCGGGCTGAACCTCTTCTACTGAGTTCAGTTCTTCGCTGTCCTGATCATATTCTTCATCCCCTAGCTCTATGACCTGCTTTTCTTTCGCCCGTGTTGGCATACGATCCAGAAGGTGCTCATATGGTAGTCTCTCAGCCTTCCGATAACGAATTTCTTGTCGCAAGGCCTTATGATAGATGATTCGGGCGACATTAAGGTAAGATCCTTTAGTAATTCGCCGGATGAATGCTCTGTCCTCCAGAGTGACTGCACCATCGACCCACAGAACCAGAATCCTGGTATGAGGGTAAGTTGCGTAGGGCTCAGGTACGAGCAGGTCTAGTGGCTCTATTCCCTCTTCGTCATCATCATCAACTTTCCATCCGACACCTACAATACCACGGACCTGATCACGCGTATATGCCCATGCCTCCTCGATCCTGCCTTTTTCGTTTCGATACTGTATCTTCTGTTTACCCCGGCAGCTCACAGACGACGGATCACCGGACAGTGCTCCTGATGACAGAATGCGGGGAACACTTTCTGGGTCGTACACTTCGTAGCTTCCTGCACGAATCCGGTACGTTTTACTAGATCCTTGCCCGTACTGCACAAATGTCTGTGTGCCCACACCCCTCTTCCACCAGTAAAGGACCTCACCAGCAGACAGAGACTGGTTGTACCTTGCCTCTCTTTCCAACTCCTTGAGGGTGCTCACGTTGTCTGGAATATCTGTCTCACTTCCTGTGTAGTCCGGAAGACTGCCCGAGAACAGCGAGTCATTGTCTTGAGGCTCGGGTTTGGGGGCAACTTCTGGCATGCTATCATGCTTGAAAGCGTCAGGATTGATGTTCCACTCTTCAGGAAGGTGGTGCTCTTGGTTAAATTTCGCAAACTTTGAATGAGTTTCCTGCACAACATACAGTGCAGCTTCTTCGTTGCGTTCGAGCTTAGCCTTCTCCAAAGCAGTCTTGAAATCAGCATAAAGCTTTTCATAAGCATCGCCCGGGATTGTGCCCTTGTCCCTCTCAGCACCATGTTCATCGTTCGCCTTTTGAATCTTCTGATTCACTTCAGCGAAAAATACGGTTGCAGCACTCATGTCAGGCTCGCCGCGTAAGAAACTAGCCTTTAGCTCTTCGTGAATTTGCTTCGAAGTGGCTTCCCGAATGATGTCAATCACCCATGGATTTTCTGCTTCAAGCGGAGAGCCCTGTCGTTTCCGGCTCACTGACGCAGTACCCACAGGGGCTTGCACAGTACCAGCTGATGCAACACCACCTGCATTTCCCACTTCAGCAGACTGATCGTTAGAGGTGGTATTAATGTTTAATTCGGTACCAGGAACTTCGTGCGCCATTGCTCGAGTTAGAAGTGGCTCAGTGTATGTAAAGAGAAGTAGTTTGCTCCGATGTAGTAATTGAACTTGCTTTGGAAGGGGGATAATCGGAAGGATATGGACCTATATATACCTCGTGCATCGTAGAGACTTTACCCGGCATCCTTAGAGACATGCCATGTAGCGTGTAACGGTAAAGCATTACGCTCAAGATCTGTCCCATTACATGCGCGAATACAAACCGTTGAACAAGCTTGCCTGTAATACTAAGGACACAATACTATCGTCAAGAGGGCTTTCGCGTAATTCCACTAATATATTGCTTTCTTTTGTTTCAATTACATCTCTGTCTTGGAATTTTATAACTGCTTGTTACTGGAAAGAAATGTTATGGTAATACGTTGGGGATTCGAAGCAATGCGCCATTGAAAACCCTGTGTGTGGAGGCGTGAGATTTTTGTTGAGCCATACTCATGACCTTGAATGCCAATCACTTCGTCAACATCTCTTTCGCGTATGTACGCTAGGTAATGCATGAGATGTTTCATGTCTTTGTGGCTTGGACATCCAACGACTGGACCTGTTTCAAAATATTCGCTGTATTAGGCTAATACAAATAATTTTGACAGTAAAAAAGCGATCTGCGATATTGTTAGTGATACAGATATTTTTACATAGGTGTCACTACGTTTTCTCAATATAACATTGGCATAATGCGCACCGGAAGGGAAAATATAGAACAAGGGTTGAGGTGACAAACAATACATCTTTTGTCTAACACCTTAGTAAATTACATGTCCAAAACTGAAAATATTTGTATATCATTCTAGTCTTATCTATAAGGCTACTGACCATTGGGCCATCCCATGTTTTTTTGACATCACCACATGCCCGTGCATTGTGAAAAGCCAGTGTCTTTCTACATCCGTATAATTTGCCCGAGGCGTAATAAGGTAAACACGAGTAGATATAGCGTCTTTGTTTTCATTATATCCATACAGAATGAAAAGAAATGAAACGCATATTAAGTCTTGCAGCTGTTACATTCGAGGTTCAAGTGAATTTTCCCAACCCCATGCAACAATGTTTATCTGCTAGAACTCTATTACTTCTCCACACATAATAGGTGCAAAACAATCCTTTAAGCGCTGCAAGGAGGATATCACTTGATTAAGTTCATCCGTGCATTGATGGCAGTATGCCTCATAGTACTTGACAGTAGAAGTCCATTGCTGGATTTCTTGCTGGTAGTTGCTGATAATAGAGTTTGAGGCGTTTATCGCATCCTGAAGATTGGATACTTCAAATTCCAGTTCTGTTTTCCGCTGAGACACTTCAGCACTGTATTCCTCCGATAGCTTCAGTTTCTGTAGCAGAGTAGCGTTCTCATTGCGTAATATCTCTATTTGGTCTTTGAGACTTGGCTCAGTTGATGACTATGAATACGTCAGTCGTCTTCTATATTACCATTATACTTTAGTAATGCAATACCTCTCCGTGCTGCGAGCAAACCGCCCAGAAAGAGTGTCCCACCTCAACATATAATTTCATATAAGCTCCGACAGAATGCTTGCTCAATTGTTTCTCAAAAAGAGGCTTCAGCTCATCGTTGTCAATGTGCCACGCGTAAGGCATATCTTCCTCCTTTCTGAGTCGAACTTCGGTTGGCTTGATCCGTATACCTAAGGTATCCGCTGAATGAAATATGTAAGCTCTACCTCCTAGATTAGCTGAGTAGTCATACCAATATGATCAGATAGGCGTCTTCGACAAAGTTGCCTCCAAGAGGCTCGTTTTTCGTTTTGTGTATTTATGCTCCGAGTGTCTCTGACAGTCATGATGATACCAATAATCTATTTGATTGAATATCTCCTATGATCTTGAAGATAGATCACCCGTACCTTGCCTGTGAATATAACTTCAGAAAGAAAACAGGCTAAACCATAATGATGCGTACTGATGTAAAGAAGAAAAATACTGTATTTTACAAGGGGTTTAGTAGTCTGAAAAGGGATATAAGGTTAAAAAGAACTAATACACGAAAAATAGCAAATAATCTGGCTAGGAGGACCATGGCTAGTATTCTATTAGTGATATAATAGGCTTCCACTTAGATTTGGTTACACTAGTCACCGTAGAATCGTACCTCTTTGATACCTTAGACGCGCTCCCTAGCGCTGTAGAGTTATGGGGTGAAGAAAGATAGCCAATCTCTACCCTCTCGCCAAGGCTGAAACTCTAGTTCAAATAACTCGACATCAAAACGCACGTTGTTCCTCACTAATCTTCGCACAACCTTACGTATCCGCCGCCTTGCGGAAACTATACAGCTGTTAGAGAAGAAATCCTACAAAAGCAAGTCTGCTCACCAGTAACCAAAAGCTTGCCTGTCCTTTTACCCATTTCGCCTGCGAGTATGTCGGCCCAATTCACTTCCCCACCGTACAAAGAGATCATTTCATGATGACCTATTTTTCGAGGCTCCTGAGGGCTATCAGTACGCAATAGGTCATAGACAGCAACCTTTAGCATCTACATATTGTTAGAAGCCAGGTATTGAAAGCTCATCCTCAAAGGGTCCGGGTCAAGAAACCAGAAAACATACATAACCATCGTCTTCCTTGACGAGTTGCTGTAGCCAATCGCGAGCGCTCTCCCAGTCTCCAGTGCGATCCAATTGCCAAACCAGAGATATGGTTTGTGTGTTCACGCTGGCATTCCGATATTTGCGTAAGAGCTCCTTGATATACGGCAGCTGTGCAGCAATCCCAATACCGGTAGTAACCATCAAGATATGTCCGAAGTCTGCTATTTCTCTTGAGCTCCCAAAGTTCTGTGGCGAAGATGGCCCAAAGGGGCCGTCTATCCAAGCCCAGTACTCACGGTCAGGCTCTAGACAGTCTAGCACCTTTCTAGTGAAGCCCGTGCGAGCCCGGAACATTAAAGAAATAGAATCCGCGTTGCCTTCGCAATCTTCTTCCCACCAAGCAATAGTGAATGGATGGGCCTGGAATAAATAGAAAAGTCCGAGGAATGGCACACCTAGATTGATTCTCTCACCGGCACGCACCTTCCACGGCCGAGGAATATATAGTACAGCTTGGACGATATCTTCAGAATAAGGTCTCGCTACTATACGAACAGACTTTCGACCAACGGCGACGTTGCGATAAAGAATGCGAAGCAGCTGTAGTGCCCCGGTTGCGGTGAGCCCGCACAGGCTTGCCAGGATGTATCTCCGGGACTGGCTATGAGATGAATCAATGTGCCTCCAGATTGCGACTAACGCAATCACAGCACAAACCAAGTGCGTAATGAAAAAGACTTCATAGACACGACGCTTCACCATCGGAAGTATTAAAAGCGATAAAAGCATGCATCCTCCCTATTTCGTTATTAATATGTATATTGGGCTGCAACATCAACGGCGTTAAATGACAGAGAACACATTGGGCATTTATGTGGCTCTTGAAACCTACCAATAGACCATTAAAGCCCGTAGGACTCGACAGGCTGAACGCATTATTTTGATAACCAATCGTTACGTGAATAGCAGCCTGCAGGGCGGCCATAAATCCTGTAGTTCGATGAATAATTCCATATGTCTCCAAAGATATACCAAGGATGTGGGCACCGAATTCTCGGCCACTAGAAAAGTAAAGAGGAATCAGGTTTGCTAGGGCAAGTTGAGCAGCCCGAACTCCCTTTTCCGCAGTTGTCGTTGCACCAACAAAGTTGAAAATCGCAGTTCCTGCAAAATAGAATATAAGCAAAACGAATCCCAAGGGAGACAGTGTATCAATTTGCAGAAGCCGAAAAGTAGCTCTTGGGTATACGAGATAACGAAGAAAGAGATGGTAAGGGCTAGTCCGACCAAGACAAGAATGACGGGTGTTAAAAAACGATGACAGGCAACGGTACAACCAGTGCAGGGCCATTAGTGTTATCACGACACTAATAATGATAAAATAGGGACTTTCAGTTAGCTTCATGTTGACCTATATATTCGTTGGCTTAGATGGAAGGAGTATACGGCTTGAACAAGATCATTTATATTCCTTTTCCGTCAAAGGCAATACTCGGATTTATATAGCAGCTTTCGATCCACAGGTAGTTGAATTACTAAATTATGTGGATTTACAACTGTACACAATCGCTCTTGGGTGGCTGGGTACGGTCATACGCGTATTTTACATAGTATCATTATATGACATTGAGGCAATACAGAGAGCCAACCACTAATATCCAATGATACACCGATTTCTGATCTTTAGTTGTCAGGTTCAAGATTCTCCAAACAGTTATCGTCAGGATCTTTTACGTCTGGTAAGTATGCCTCGACCGGCTGCCGGGGATCCAGACGGCATAGCAGGTAATGGAAAAATAGCCATAGCTGAATGAATTCCTTTCTTTCTGACTCGGTGAATCGGAGGTGAGCCAAGTCAGTGCCATGAATCCTTGTTACTGGTAACTTGCCAGTATCCTAGGCACATCCGAGAATGTGTCAATACGTAGAAGAAAAGAAAAGAAAAGAAAAAGAATCAGAAAGTACAACTTACCAGCGACATGTCCGAAAATGGCCAGGAATGATCGTCAACTGAGTTAAAAACAAGGCTCCCACGAGAGTGTTCTACGAGGACGTAAACCTTGCAATTGTGGAAGAGTGACAGCTCAAATGCTCTGTCCACAATAGTCGTCACCATTTTATTAAAATGCTCATACGTCTGCTGAGTGAAAACAGAGTTTACCATGGCGACGTCTATCGGGACAAGTACTGTCCGGCCGGAGACGAGCTGTCCAAACCGTGCAGGTAGTTTCAGGTAAGGCAGTATGGTGCCGGTATGGCAAACTATATATGCGTATATGTTTTAGTTTGGTTTTGATAGGTAATTGACACCGAAGGAAGTAGGAAGAATTGGATGCATAAGAAAAATAAAAAGAGGAGAATCTTTACGAAACTTAAACGACAATGAACGGAAATGTAGAATATCATCGAAAGAACGGTAATACAAACGTGGAGCAAAAGAAAGCAGTAATAAGATACAAAGACCTGTCAGGTAAAATATACCCTATTCCGCACTAGCAAACTTGTCGTCACTAGTCTGCAACGTCCCCTGCAATACACACCCGTTTGTTTCTCGGCTCCTCCATGGATGTTGCCGATGTCCGTTTCCTGCGTTTGCCGCGAAAAGAGTCGGCTGCAGCGTTACATGTGTTACAAGGCGTTGCAGCAGGCCGTCCGTGATCAAGACGGCCGAATTGATCGTACAGATACTGTTTCTCCGCAAAAGATGACATGCTAGCCGGGAACCCGCTTATCCTCCACTGCTTGTGCTGGTTTACACGCATGTAAATGTTCATGATCTCACCGGGATGGCGTAAGGTGAACGAAACAGTTTTCGAATAACGTCCACAAGCAGGACAAATATCTTGTACGCCGCCAAACGCTCCAAGAGTCTCAGAATCGGTCACGAAATCTACATTTTCCAGACTCAACCGCCGTAAGGCCTCAACAACAGCCATGGCTGGACCCTTGCACCGGATTGTGCCATGGTACCATAGGTCCAACCCGATAACCGGTTTTTCGAAATCGCCGTCTAGTGTAAAAAAGAAACGAGCCACAAGTAGACCAATGGCTGCCTCCTTAGCTAGTCGCGCACTTCCTGGCTGGAGAATGACCAGGTTACGGTAGTCATCCATAATTTCCGCATTATCAAGGGTGCACGGCATGCCACCCAGAGAAACATCCATCCGTAAATAGTCAGCTCGAACAGTACAGTCAAGCTGATCGACCATTTGCAGCCATTTAACCTTAGTATCTAGGTTGGACATAAAAGCATCAAAGCCCCTTCGAAGGAAGCTATCCCGGAAAACATGCCGAAAATGCGGTGTCTGGTCGGGGCGGGAAGCAGCTTCGCCTGTACCCATCGAAACCAACCTTGCAATTCCTACCCTAGAAGGCCAGATACGCCGGCTGATTCTCGCAGCAATACCAGCAGCAAAATTGTCCTGCAAGCCCCCGTCCTGGAATGACCCAATATCTCGGAGTTGCGCAGTAGAAAAATAGCTGGGGTGATCAGTCAGCCTCTGAAGAGAACTTTCTGCTTCTTTCCATGTCTCCGAACTGTGACCGAGGCACCGGGTCAACCGGGAAGAGCAATTTGACTTAGAGAAAAGCACTATGCTGAATGCTACTTACAATGGAGCCGCAGCTGTAGCTCTCGCCCTGTACGTTATCAGATGACTAATGTCTTGGCTTCTTGGCGACCCACTTACGCTTCCCATAAGAGAGGTTCACTATTTCTTTTACTTGCTCGGAAAAGTTCATACCCTTGATTTCAACAGTTAGCAAGATTCCCCGAAAAGGAAGGATGGCTGTTCTCCACCATGATTGAGCTCGAACCAGTTCACTGCGTTAAAGTTACCAAATACAAAGGATTTGGTCTCCCTAGCGATGCTAGTGGCAACGACACCAAATTTGGCCCCTGAGCGCCATCGTGCACTAAGCTTATCTTTGACTGGCTCAAAAATACGCCTGTCTCCACCGAATGCCTCCTGTAAGCAGTCGTCGAATAGCCTCGCATCATAGCAGCTGTCATGGAAAAACCATGATAACCACTTGGGAATGTCGCCTAAGAGAGAATCGCGACGGAGAATCAAGCGAAGTAGCCACGATATAGCGGGTTGTCGACGCTCGCGAAAAATACGCCGCGCAAGAAGGTCAAACTTCTGGGAGCAAGTGGATACATCCCAACCCATGGCAACTAACCCCAATACGATCAAACCCCCTGTCATCGTTACTAACTTGGTTCCGGAAGATGTAGCAGATAGGAACAAAGGAATCTATAGGGAAAACAAGACACACACACTCTAGACTTCGGGGTATGGAGAGTCTGAACTCACCGGAACTAGATCCCACGGCCAAGTCCACAAGATCAGCTAGCTTACATTCCGGCCCCAGGCTTTCTTGTATTAAAAGCAGATACTCCAACGGGATCCCTCCACGAACTCCACCCCCGTCAATCGCCAAGACGGTTGGGTTCATAGTAGGAGGGAGAACGTCAATTGTAGTGACTGCCCGGGAGTTGCAAAGCAGACAACCTACCATCGAGAACTGATACTCTGCGTCGGGCGCCGCGTTCCCGAATAACTGTGGACATAGATCACATATGGTGTGACAACACACCTGTGAGTGCTGCGCAGTACGAACCAAACAGTAGAGGCATATCTTGTCGGATTGGACACGGCACAGTTCGTGGTTTGTAGATAGAAGATGCTGCCGCCGATATTCAATGGATGACTGCTCTCCCGAGGCATAAAGATGGTACTGCGTCACAAATTCTTGCTCTACCAAAGAAACCAAATCTGGTACAGACTTAGAAAACCTTGGCGCCTGGCGATCACGGAACGCTCGGAGGACAGGATCATGGTATAAAGTTTGGAAGACAGCATATGGATCCATTACTGTGTCCAGTTAGAACAGATAATATGCAAGGTGCCGTAAGGGTCACAGAATAGGGTGGGGAGATTGACCCTCAGCCAATCGGACGAAGAGAGAGAAACCCGAGGGAAAAAAGGAAGGAGAGGGTGGAAGACATACACATCATTCCGGGTAAACAGTGGTCTAATATTAGCGCAGACGCTAAAGAAGAGAGTAGGATCTCGAATTTGCATTCTTCCCGATGACCCACTTCGAGAAAATGCGCAACATGATCGCTCAATCCCGCCCCTACAGGGTTCCATTCGCGGGAAGCGTTCACAAAGTCAAAGAAAGCCTGGTTCTGCGATACCAGGTTCCGGATCGCCGACGTAAATAAAGCCTGTAACTGCACTGCATTGACTTGTGACCAATTCTCTCGACGTACAATTTGTATGTTCTCCCTCTGATTAAGAATCCATGTGCGCACGCTATCGTACCTTAAGGAATCGGACTGGATGGGGTCAAGGTACACAACATTGACATGGGAAAAGCACTCAGAAAGGTGGGTGGAGTCGGCCTCGTAAAGTTGCTGATAGAATTGTTGAAGTGGCCCGTTGCGTTCGCTGCGGTCTGGGTTGCCCATTAGAACCACAAGCACCCGCGGCCGGACCGCAACAGGCATCGCCGATGCAGATCGCATGGAAACGCAGTCTACCAAGAAATGAGCTACTGACATAAGGTCTGGGAAATCGTCGGCGAAAAGGCACACGAGATCAGCGAAAAGAAAAATTAACCGTGCATAGACCAATCTCGATGCATTATCGGTGGAGCTGATGGGCCATGTGATCGGGTAATCATGTACCCCTGGCATAGCGCCTAAGACACCCTTGGTGGGAGTAACGTTGCCATCGGCGAATAAAATGGGACTCTCACTGTTGGATGATGTTATATCGTACCGCAAACCAATTCGCGAGCTAGGCTGGGTCCTTCTGATATTGTTTTGGGGGAAAATTGCCTGGAGCGCAATGTCTTTGTTCTTCCCACCTAGGAATACCGATAAGAAAGGATACTGTTGGCGGGGTTGAGTCAACTCGGAGACCACTTCGTCTAGTCTTCCGTAATCCCGGATGACATAGCTTCCATTCTCACCCACACCCACGTCTAGCCAGCTAGTGTCGGTTTTCGGACGCATCTTTAAAGCTTACTGTATCATACGAATGCTTCTTGATCTCGGAGGGAGGGAAAGCACCTCCTTATTTATGGAAAAAATCCTCAATCCCTCTTTGCTTTGAGGTACTTTTATTCGTTTCAGTAAGGGCTCTGATGAGACAAACAAACAAGCCCATACCACCAATACACAAACGGTAGGCCGTGAAAAAATTTCGCACAATCATTACTCCTTTATAATAGTCCATATTATTGACGTGTTGGGCTTTCTTGTGTCTCCAGCCCAATGATTTGATTCGCTAAGTGATCGTTGTACTATTTATATCCATGTTATCCCTGAATTATGGGCGCCACTTATTAGCCTGCTAGGGCATGTAGCCGACCTTTCAAGACGAAGAAGAATCCTGTCGCTCGTTCTTCAGGTGAGAGGATTGACCGCTTCAAAACCATGTGTAGCCTTCTGGCATATCAGACTGGCCTCAATCGCAAGAAACGGATTCTGTTGAGGTACTGACGCCTCTGCAAGTCACATAAAAGAAATCACAGCCGCGCTGGCTGAGCATTTACCTCTCATGTTTGAACTTACGTTTCCTTTCGATGGACGTATAATGACACGCCTCGCTCCGTTACCGTTCCTCTGGGCCCTTAGCGTGATAGATGATGCACCAACCGAAATTGCAGGGGTTCTCTGAAAGGCGATTGAGAGGTGTTTCCAAATGAGTCGCAATAGACGGCTAAGATACCTTGAATTCAAAGACTTGGAACCTAGCTTTTGACGGTCCTTTGTGACGTTGCTATAAAGTAGGGCCGCTTGGAAGTAGAGTGTTGAGCCCACACCTCCAAACCCATGTTGCTTCCGTTCAACATGTACGACTTTCCGCCTCTCACGTACAATGCCACTGAATCTGGTATTGGTGATGAGCAGCCGAACTATAGTCGTCTCATGTGTCAGGACATGTTCAATGACCAAAACATCTCAGTTACTGGTATCGACGATATCGATGGAACAGGAGGCACGTCACAGACAGCCCATCCGCCTTCACGCGATACTGCCGAACTGGGTCAGGGTGATCGTTACGGACTTCAAGTGAATGGTAGCACTACGTATGACCACGATTCTAGGTAGGTTTGTCGTATCCAGTTATTTCGCATTATCTAACAATCTTTAAAGCCTTGCTGGCCTGATACACCCTGAGTCTACAGAGTAAGTTCCCTTCAACGGTTTTCTTATGGACAAGAGCGACTAATCCCTACAAGCCAGCTAATTTTGCGGAAGTTACTACAGATGGAGGCCACGGTAAACAGGCTAGAACAGGCGAGAAAAGAGGGCGTAGACAAGACACTTAACGAAAGAATGAACATATTGGCCGAAAGGCTAGATAAAATGGATGTCAGGGTCAATGCCTTTGCGGGAATTGTTGATGAGCTACTTGACTTGCCAGACAAGGTCGAAAATCTCTCAAAATGGATGAATGACTTGGGCAACACCTTCCAGAGGGAGAAAGAATGGATGAATAACTTAATGTCAGGGGTAGATGACGCCTGCAAGAGGTTTCGCTACCTAATCTTCGGCTTATCCCAGCCGCGCGGTCGAAACAGGCTCGGGAGTGGGCATGAGAAGGAGCAGGAAAATGAAGGGTGAGACGGTATTGATGGCCTTGGCATTTGGCGAAATACAGGAATGGCATGTTTTGTTTACAGATGAAATACGTTGTAGTTGAGCCTTTGTTTGCATGAATTTCATGTATCCAGCAAAACAGTAGCGTACGATTCATTGACATGAAAGAATTAGCCGTAATAGTACTAATACAATGTGGGCCAAGCCTTTCCGTATACTTGTTATGTAACATAAATTGGGAAACTGGATACAACCATTACCTGTACAATCTGGCGAACGACTGAGGTACGGATCAAACATGCATAACCAATACCCTGAAAGCTGTATTTTCAGCTAGACTTAAAAGTATAAGACATTTCCATCAGTTACACCGAGATAGGATGCCATGAAGTTCGTTTGTATTCTTTGAGTAGTGAATCAAAAAAAAGCACCACGATGGCGTCGTTGCCAATGCAGAACATGTCGCCACCGGTAAGTACACTGTCAAGGTGACGATGCTATATTGACTTACTAAGATGCTCTAAAGATCTTCCACAATCAGTCAAGCCACAATGAAGAGATCCTTGGACTTGTCAATGTATTCGTTCATCGCGAAAAGGAGTCTGTGTTACGCCAAAAGCAATTAGAGTCTCGTCTGAGCGCAGAAAGCGCACGGCTGCAGAACGAACGGCATCAATTCAACCAGCTGCAAGAAAAGCTTGCCAAGGCAGAGTCGTTGAAAGGTTTACTTGAAGCTCAACTATTGAAGATGTCCGAAGAAGTCGAGATACTTCAGCAGGAGCTGATCATGGAACGAGCAAAGTCCCAAGAGCTCGAGTCCCGTGTCTCAATTTTGTTCCATGTTAACGATATGCTTGTGAGGAAATCAATAGAAACTGAGTCTTCGGGAACATCTTTCGGTCAGAAACCTCTCAATTTCTTTCCGCTACATTTGGATAACCTTCGGTACCAGGAGACAAGCAAAGATCTTGGTACGGTGGCTAAATCCAAGGATGAAGTCATGATGCCTCTAGCAGCATCAATTCCAACCGGTTTCCGATCAAGCTCTCCACTCGTTGAGAGCGAGAACAGCTGGGACTCGGTTGTTCCAACTGGTATTTCCATCGATACTAGCTTAGTACCTCAACTACCTGTGCAGAGTGATAGTCAGCCCCTTGAGCGGTGTGAAGGTTTTTTGACCAGCGATGTATAATAAGAGATAAAACATAATGTCACTGTATTTCGTTCATGTTTTTTACATTTAGTTCATCATTCCTTAACAGTAATTACAAAGTACCCATACCATAGTATGGTTGAGCTATATTCAGTAAGGCTGGCCAAACTATACTGTGGTATGACCGTACGGATCTTTTGGTATGCGATTCACTACAGTAACAATGCCGAGAGCGTATTAAATTCGCTGTCAGTGCTGCCCTCCTTCACTTATTCTTCGAGAGTTCAGGGTCGCGCCTTACTGTTGACTAGCATCCATATACCTGCCTGTCGGTGGCTCACTGACCGGGAGTCTTTTAAAGGGTATGAATCCTATCGCGCAGTTGAAACCTTTCCACATCTAACATTCCCATCTTCAGCATCTCGAGTCCTCTGCTCCGTTTAGTCTTGAATGAGATATGGATTCTTATACATGCCACGCCCTCTATCCTATTGAGGAGGAGATTACCCCGCAAGACCACCAGATACTGCAGAACGGGGGCACTTCCTCAAACATAGAGCGTCTCCAATCGCGCCTCCAGCAGTCAAAGCTCCCTCCACGAAGCTTGAAGAAACGAGTTGAAGACCTGGCGTACGAAAACAGCTACCTAAAAGCCGAGCTTGCCTGGCATACAGAAACCAAGCATGCTCTGCTTCAATTTCGGGAAGAAATGTACACCATGTTCCACAGAATGGAAGACGCTCTGGTGGAGCTTAAGAACTGTCTTCGGAATGCTGAATCTCGTTATCTCAGCTTTTGGGGCCTTGACGTTTGCGATAGTAATAGCAACGACATGATTTAAAATAATAATGTCTGACCTTGTGCTTAGATGATTATATACGCGGGGCTGGATAATCTGTTCATTGGATATATGCACATTGTTGGCGAGAAAATAGTATACCTTATGGCATATCACTATGTGTCATACTACATATCTCAATCTGATTAACTCCATCTTTCAGTAATCTAACTCAGAGAGAGTTTTTACACCACTTGATTATCAACGGAATCTTAGCATTATATGCCAGTACAACTAGCCTAAAGGTGATAATCGCTATCCAGATGCAGCTCTCCAGAAACTCTCGACTAGAAGTATTTGCGTTGCACGTACCACAGTTCGACATAATCTCCCATACGCAAGGCCGCCCAGTTTCGGTCAATGCAATTCTGAATGCACCTACTCCTCACTCACAGGTATTTCTACCATATGCCTGGACAGGATTAGAGATAGAAGTCTACTGTAATCTTCTACTGAGTATCGTTCAGTTGCTTGTTCTACAGCCAAAACGCTACAGTTGCGTTATGGTACAATAATGGCCAGATCTGTATAATAGGGCTTCATACACTATAGATTATTATACTGGTGTTTCTTTGTTCTTAATCTCTCTGGAAAGGAGGGTCCGGGATAGCTAATATTTTCTTGCAAATACGACGTATCCAGTGGTTTCTGTACAATCCCGTAAATATGGTCAAATCGCCACTTGTCCTTAGTCCAGATATTCCGAGCCAGGAACCGAGAATACCTGGATACATGTAATATTACATATCGGTACAGGATGTGGTACTATTCAGGAAATCGTTGTTCCATTATATTCTAATTCCAGCCACTTGGTTTCACATTAGGGTTGCTGAAACAAAGAAAGGGTGTAAGTGGTAACACGGGTACCCGTATAGCCTGTAACGTTTTTTAGACCATGTATCACTTGGAAGTGCTGGATTAGAATATACTATTTACCATTATGCCAAGAATTGGAAAATAGAGATACGTACGTGAATTCTTTGGCGGTCCGAATCTCCACCCCAGCAGCTATCCTGCAAAACGGAAACCAGATCGAGGATCTTACGTGTGTAAGGTTTCGAAACGATGGAATGAACTCGGGAAAACAGTGATGTACGAATGGATTTGTTTTGGCACACCATAGGTGGCAGTTTTAAGTAGGATTAGATTACTCCGTTATCTATACCGAATATGATACGCTTTCTCATGTTTATTGTCAGTAATACAGCCTTTATATATATATATATATTACGTCGTAGAGTTACTTACCGGTTCTATTATCCAGTTACAATACAGGGTATAGAACGGGATAAACGCACAGAGGAGTATCTCCTAGGTAGCAGTATGTGCGCGAAAGAAAAAACCTCGTAAAGAACCAATAATGCTATGTCCAATATCAGTAAAAGCAAACAATTTTACATGGAGATTAACTACTATGACGAGATGTAGATACTTGAGCTTAATATTAGCTTTGGGAAACATCTCGTCGGATATATATATTGATCACATAGCCGGAGCATCTCCAAACATACTGCGTTCTCTTTCCTCCTCAGTCGTATACAGCTATACTAGTTACTTACAAGATAAACAACCACTTGCTAGACCAACGGAATGCGTCTACAAGCTTTTATTCTCGTACTCCTTGGGCTCGGAAAAAGCTATGCGGCGCATTTTTCGAAAACATGCAGCTCTTTTGAGCTTGAGGGATCCATGCTATTTGCCAAATGCCAGGAAAGCCCCGACAAGGAACGCCATACCACAGTTGATTTAAACAAGTGCCTCGGCCATAAAGAAGGCACTCTCGTCAGAGGGTACGTGTCGCACTCTATGATTTACCTTCCCACGGAAGCTCATACTTCACAGCGAGAACGCTATTGGGAACCTTGAGTGTGGCTTCTGTATGTTAGCAGGGACCCAAATACAATGCATGTGCTATAGAGGAAAAGGAGTGATTGCCCCGTCTTCTCCCCTGAACCTTGGTATGTATGCGATGTGTCAGCTATTCAAGGACCTACTAATGGTAATAGATGATGTCCTGTCCAATCAAGGCGGAACTCTAGCTTGTGATGGACAGGCCTAGGGAACATTGTGATAAAAGCAGTAATTAGACGAAAGCTGCCAATTAAATGGCCATATTACCGCAGCAATAAGCATCCATCTATGAACCCTGTCCTTTGGACTGCAACTGGGCTGTTTTACTTATATACTGTATCCATATGTGATTCAACTTCAATCTTCTGTTTTCCAATTGAATATAAAGCTTTACTTTATATGTCGATATGAATAAGAAGATTCAACTAATGCTTTAGCGGATATTATATGGACCTCTGTAAAGTCGATCCTTGCTTTAAAGACCTTTGAGAAGATGGGAGGGGGAAGTGGAAGCAACTATGTATCTTTTCGACTTTAAGGCCTACGAGATTCCCAGACACTAGTTCCATCTCTTGTACGCTTCCCTGATGAAATTGTACCTCTAAACTGGAAAGGTTGGGTCAAGACCTCTAACGCTGCCTTCATACCCCACGGCAGTATCATCTTTAGGGCAGCGACAACATATAACGACAGATAATACAGTTTTTTGATAATAAGTAGAGACTATGGGACAGCATTTTTCTCACAGAGTATTAATGGATGGTAGAATTGTGGATTTGGAGAGAAACGTTGATGCTCTAACATAATTCATGATAGGGAGTTTCTAACATCTTATACATCAAATGCTTCATAGTTAATCCAGGAATCAAACTGTTCCATATCTCCTTGAGATTCTGCCGCATAAGCTTCACTAGACTGTCGATACTCTATTAACGGTGGTTCCACATCAAGTTGGGGAGCAGTTATAGGGTGATGAAAGGTCGATGGAGGTACTGATGGTAACCCTAGAGGATCATAGCAGCTATCTGCTTGAGATTGCTGCGGCACACTATGGAACAGGGCGGGGTTTTGTAAGTGTTCAGGAACCTCATATGATGGCTTTTCCGATGAGTTTGGAGACTGATAATCACCCGGTCTGCCAGTACTAGAGCCCGGCGTACAACTTGAACATAGGGATGAAATGAGGTCTGAGTATGACTTCACTGATGTCTCGTGTAAGGAAGGTGGTCCAAAATGCATACTGCCCAGCATTGCAGCCTCATTGATGGCACATTCATAGCATGCTGTGTCAACATCATTTTCGCATGTACAGGTGTGTGGGAATCCCACTTGCAAAGGAGGGGCGAAAGGATTTGGAGCAAGGCTGTCAAGAACTGTTCGTGAGGGGTCTGTGTAATCGCTATTCTTGCCGCTCCTACGTTCTGGAGTGGAAGCTCGCATTATAAAGGAATACTGTGATTCAGCAGAACCGGGACTGATTGTGCTGCCCAGTATTTTGTTCTGACCTCCCCTGATATCAACCCTTCGTAATGACCACCTAGGGTCCACCTCCATACAATTCTTTCTATCGATACTAGCCAATTGTTCAAATCTGCTTCGAATCTCTTGGGATTCCATCTTCCAGCTCTGCCCAAATGCTATAGATAATATAGCTTGATTGCTCTGCGCTAGCCATTCCTTAGCTCGCTCATTATAAGCTTGTCGATAGAGAAAAAAAGAATTCATAGGCTTTGTAACTTTGCCATCTCTTTTGGCGACTTCATAGCGACGGACATCTATGGGCCGGTGTACCCAATTATTCATATCTTTGATAGGGATATGGGCCAGGTGCTTAGTTAATTGGCTGAAGGGAGCTGTTAGACGGATTTTGTTTCTTTCTCTTGTACAATACGCCTTCATCGACCTGCTTTCCTTTTCTGGATTTGGTGGAAGCGTTGTAGCCCGAGCCATCTGGCTATCTTGGGTGTCCATATGCGCTGTAGGTCTCATCGGGTTAAAATGCTAAACCTAGGTAATGGAACATCTGTGCTTCCGGAGCTTTGGGTAAGAATAGAAAATGGTAGCGAAGGGAAACAAGAGAGATTAAACCTGGAGATTTTGATATATAAATGTCTACATGTTAGTTAATGTTAATAAAATACAACAGTAGAGGAGGGTTATACTATTAAAATGCAGGGATTATAGATCAGTATTTCTTTCTTGAAGTTATGGTATTACTCACAGTATATTACATAATGGAAATACAACAGCGGTAACTTGTTGTTCTGTATGCAAAATAAGCTCTAGATAAAGCTATTCATAATTGCAAATTAAATAACCCACCATAAGAAAATACGAAAGGAAGAGGCCACTCTTGAATGAAAGGGAGAATATATCGAAAAATATTTATTTACTGCCCAGCTTCTTTCCGCTGAACGCTTCCTGCAGAGTACAAATACATATGTATGGAGGGGCATATGGCTACAGGCTACAAAGCACAACTAATAGCTCTATATTGGGGGAATACGACACGAATAGACAGTTGCTATTTTTCAATAAAATAAAAACGTTCCTGACGCAATATCTCTGGATATAATTTTAACTTGCGATGTATATCATGGGTCATCATAGAATTATTTCTGTGAATACACATCGTTGGAAAGCCCCTCTCCTGCCCACCATGTCTTTCCTCCGTAGCATGAAGCTCACAAGGCAAGTTCTTGAATGATAAGGGATAATATCGACTAACGATAAGTTCTGAACACGAAATTAGGCCGCTAACTGCCTGTCTAGTTATGATCACCTTCCTCGAAAATACTTCATCCTCGAACCACTTTAAGCGCAGCCGTCAAGTCCTGTACCAATTCTAGTGCCATCTCCTCCGGAGTCGGTACCCATCCCGCGTCCTACTTAGAAGATTATATAATAGACGTTGAAAGTTCCAGACTGTCGTAACTCGCAACTTCAGCTGTCATTCTGCTGTGGAGCAGACTATGCTGCATATATGATTAGTTGGAAATGTGTTATAGACTCGGGGACTAATACTTCCGCTAGGTAGAAAGATCCTAAATTGTCAGATTGCTCGGCAATAAGTTGAGATATGCATGTCTCCTTAGTCCCGTGAGGGGTGGTCGTCGTCATCGGATCGTAATGGCGTATTGCCTGCTCTCTTTCATCGGTCTCAAGTAGTAAAAAGTGCTTTCCTTGAAGGACAGAAAACTACCAAAAACCTGCTGGACCTATAGCTTTTCTGGCTTCTCTCCGGAATTTAGCTATCTTCATTGCGCAGCTTTTGAAGGGCAATATGAGAATAAGTACAGCTCTGAGCTTCGCGGGGCAAGATGTCTATACTGTTTCTCTAAGCCTAGAATTACAACCTTGATGGTGTGGTAATGTGGGAACCCACTTCGGAAGACAAATGAACTCACTTATATATTGGAAAGGTCACATTTATTGGTGTCGAAACTATAAGACACATCAGATATCTTCCGTATACTATGCAATCCACAATTTCTCAGCCATCACAATAGAGTTGGCATCTTCTTCACATTCATCCAGAAAGATCTCCCAGCCCTCTAGTTTTGGGATACCAATAACTGTTGGGCTGAAGCATACCCTGTTCTTCCCGCCCTCGCACCACCTGATTACCAGTAGAGCGGGAGAGTTCTTGTCACGGCGGCATTTAAGTGGCATTGTGATAGGTCCAGATGGTAGCATAACGGGGTTTGTCAAGCAATACCTCATCTCCACTAGATATTGCTTTAGATGTTCGACGGCCGCGTCTAGAGAAGCCGTTCTTACTCTGCAATAAACTCTCCCATATTTTTTCTCAGTGGGCAGAACAGGGGCATTGAATGAGTCTGGGGGACTGTTAAGCTGTTTTATGCATTTCGAGATCACAGAAAAGGTAGATAACATTTCGCTGTCATCATGGTACCCCGCGTGTGGTATATCAATCTCGATGATTGCGTAATTCTTGGCCCATGGGTGCGCAGCCACTTCTACTTGTCTCTGGTTAAGCCTTATACGGGAAAAGAGACCCATAACTGAGAATCCCCCAACATATGCTAATTTTCTTAGGCGGGTGCGAAGAAACTAGAACGATGAGGAGGAATTTTTAATGGTCAAAAATGAGACATGTTGATATTCAATTTCGAACGTCTTGAGAGGATTTCATATGAGAATGATTATCAATTCCCGGAGGAAAACATGATATATATACCCAGCATCTCAGAATAAATATTTATCTCTTTTCTTAGTACTACAAAGTAGATGTACAGTTTTCGTACCAGACTCTTAGTCTACAATACCTCCATTGTATTAGAAAACTCATTGTATCCCTGGAAAGTGACAGCAACAGTTACTGTATTGATGCTTACACCACCGTGCCTTTCGTATTGATTAGACTTTCTTCGGTCTGGTGATATACTTTACAGAAACGAAATTACCAGACGGCTGCCATGATAATGAACTTTTTGTGGAGGGGATTTTAACCAAGGGGCCATTCTGTATCACGTCTACCAGTACCATCACATTGCCTTGGTTCCTGGACAATAAAGCTACGCTATGATACTGTGTAGTGACTATAATACAAGATCCACCTTAGGTAGAACCCTAGACTTGTGCCGCCTCTGTTATAGAGTAGTGTTCTTGGGCTAGTGTATGTCTTGAAGTCTAATCGGTGTATCTTTGAACACAGGCAGTGTTTCTCGTAAAGTATAGCGGAGATACACTGTGTCCAACCCTTAGGTATTGTGTTACTGCGCTAAAGAAACATATTATTGTTACCATGGCTAAAAGAACTGAGTGATCTGTATTCCAATCAACCTTTTCTGGAGCGTCTTGTAAAGAAACTAAACTGACACCAGTTTTGAACCCTTCTGTTTTAGATACAATAAAATACTGCCCAACTGATAGTACCGCTTCTAAAAGGAATACCTTGACTACGCGCTTGATTTGTTGGTGGAATATAGATCAGGACCGAGAGAGGAGCCAGGAAGTACAAAGATTCTTAGAACAACTAAGGTGTAAAGGAACTATTAATACATTTCAAATACAAAAGTTATCCTACCAAGAGCTATTCCTTGCGACATTCTCCTACGCCCCTTCTGGTGTTAACTAAAATATCTCAACCTCGGAAAAGTCAAAGGTTTATTTAGCATCCCACACTTTAAGCCATCGAGATGGAGTTCGCTGATTCCACTCCTGGTATTTTTTTTCGTCTCTGTACAATATTGGGGATTATAAGTCTTTGGATAATATCAGTTTTCCTTGCATTGCTAGGCGGAGGCCATCTTCCATTCAGATAAAATACCAAGCACAGCCATTCTCCCGTGTCACAAGTATTCACCTCTGCGTAAGTCTTTGACGATTGTCCTAGTACTCTATGATATTCTTCTGATCTAACTATAATAAATATAGATTAGGGCAAATCACTGAAATCTTTAAGATCTATATATCCTCTTGGCCTTTCTATATTGAATATATTACTATATACTTTCCTGATATACACTGTAGTCCGCAATAGTAATTAAGTACTGTAAACACCGGAGGGGATTTCTCTATTTCTTACTTCGGGATAAGCTTCCGTTAAGATATACTACTTGGAATTCAGATACTAGAACCTAAACATGCGCTGCAGCATCTATCCTCTTCGGATCCCGCCTCCCCCTCCCAGATATGGGGAAGTTCCTTTTGCTAATCTCTCTTGTCGTTGTTTTTCACTCATGTCCGCCCAAGAATGGCGATAACGGAGCAGATCCACTTCATCATACTCTTTACCCGTCGCTCTATGCCTGAATACATACTCCCAGCCACGCTTTGTCTTTACTCCAACCAGTCGGACTTCCCACTGTGGGTTTAATGTCCAATCTGACTTGAAGACCATCTGATCTATATCAGACTGCAACGTTCCAGGAGGCAAATCCATCTTGAAGTTTTGTGAGACAGCCTGATAAACTCCTGCTGGAGGGATATTCTTTGGAGCATTGTTTTGCGTGATTCGTTTTTCACGACTTCTCGTTTTAGCACCGTTTTGTCGTCCTAGAATATTTAGTACTATAACTAATATTTATAGAAATTCAACACTCACGCATCAGGACGTGCAGAAATTTCCCCATAGCTGGCACCTTTGCGATACAGATTCTCTTTTTTAGGAGTGTATTATCGGGGGTCTATATTTATTGAACCTTTCAGCCTGGTGAAAATGAGAAGGAAGTCCTTGAGTCGGGTTATATTTTATAGTTCGATATGACTGAATCACGGAAGGACACCTTAGTTATAATCCCAAAAAGAGCTGGGCCAAATAATTACAAAAATATTCTTCCAGTATTCAGGGGAAGTTGTTACTCGGTCATTTGCACGTATTTTTCGCTGGCAATCGAATTGGTTCATCGTCAGAAGATCTTACTAAGGTCATTTAAAGTACATACTGTCGTTGATATGAACCACAATCTTACACTGGTATACTATACAGTGTTAGTTGTACTTAATGTTGATAATACCGAAGCCTGGATTCCTTACTAGTTGGTTGGACGGTAATATTGCAGAGTAAATTTACCCCCAAAATAAGATACATAACAATAAGTGGAGGATAATAGAATTCCAGTGAGCGAAATTACGGCGTAAAGAAAGACAGCCAATCTCGCCTTTCTTGCCAAGGCTGGAACTCTAGCTCGAAAAGCTCAACATCAAGCCATACACTGTTCCTCACTAGCTGTCGCACTAGATTTCGGATTCGCGCTGGGCGGAAACTAATAAGTGATCAGTACCTAGTACATACGCTGGAAAAGCTAATGTGCCTGTGTATGTAACTGAGCAAAGGAAAAGAAACGAAACTTACCAGTCACTAGCAGCTTACCAGCCTGCCCGCGTCATTTCGGTTGAGAGCACCTCCTTCAGTTTATTTCGAGGCTATGCCTAAGGCGACAAAAATACGTAAGTTTTCTTCCCTGTTCGTGTAGACCATGCTTTCCCCTTACCCAATGTATTAAATTTGGTATCCGTACTGTACTGGGGTTTCCGGAACATATCAAAGAATCGTAAATACTATGTATTAAGAAAGGGCTATCTATGGTACCAAAAAGCTCTTCCAAATAATGGGGACACTGAATTACCGCCACTAGACCAACGCTTTTGTTCATTTATGTCATAGTATGCGTACAACGGTACTGTAATACAGGACAGATGCGATTATGATTAATACTGGGTAAGTTACACTGTGGAGCTACCCTCCAATCCCTTTCGATTGAGAAATACAATACAGATTCACAGAACACAGAGGTACTTCGGAAGTATATAATATTAGGAACACCCAGGACTATGTCTTGTTTAGCATACTTCTTCAATTCATACTCAGGCTTGTTTCTGGTCAAACAAAAGCGCGCAGTTATTATTAGTTACTTCTCAATCATCTTTGCCCATACTTAGCTCTCTTTATATAAGACAGCTATCTTCTTATTTTTTCAACAGGATGCGTTATCAAGCGTTGAGTTTGGCTCTTCTTGGACTTGGCAAAAGCTATGCAGCGCATTTTTCGGATACTTGCAACTCGTTCGACCTCCAGGGGTCTCTTCTGATGGCAAAATGTTCGAAATCGCCTAATGGTTACTACTACGATACTGTGGTTGACCTGAACAAGTGTGTGGGAAATAAAGACGGCGTTCTTATAAGAGGGTATGCGCTCTATAGCTTATTTTGAATCCAAATCTCATATTTTATAGGGAAAATGTCTTAGGAAATATGGAGTGTAGTATCTGCCTGTCAATAGGAACGCAGATTAGGTGCATGTGTTATGGAACAAAGGGGGTGTTGGCCCCATCTTCAGTCTTGAACCTGGGTATGTGTGCAACATATCAGCTAGCCGAGTACCTACTGACTATAGTAGACGATTTCATTAGCAACCAAGGGGGAACGCTAACCTGTGACCAAGAGGTCCAGGTAGCACCGTGATAAAACCAGTGATGAGACTAATCTTGTCATTTGTTTGGCCATGGTATTGTAGTACGGAAATATGCAGGAGTAAATCTAGCACTGGGGACTACGATTATTCTGTTTGATTTTTACATCATCACTGTGGGGGCTTGCTTCTGGCCGTCGTTTTCCATATATTGGATCTTACTTTGTACCTAGCTTAGGTTAGATAGGGTTAACTTGTTATATTTGGCATACAAGTGTATAAGTGTATATATCTTATGACATTAGACATGCGGCCGTCTTAAGATGTTTTTGGATGAATCGTTAGCTATATAACCTTACTCTTGGGCCTGCAGAGTGTCTAGTTTCCGCTGTTACCATTTAGAGAGTCTAACGGAAATATATTATACAAATGCTTGCTATGAGCCTGACTACTTGAATATATACAATACTTTCTTAGAAGAAAATGTGAATATAAAGATAGTACAATACAAGTAATACTTCCCAGGCATAGCGTTTACATATGCTTGGGAGATTATATACCTTTTACTAAATAGCCCTCAGGATATGGAGATATGTGTTAAACGGAAGCGAAGGAAACGACAAAGAATATGATCGATTTAATTCAGTATCTCTATATATCACCGACGGACCATAAGTCCTAAACCAGAATATCACCGAGCTCCCTTTAGTCGCCTAGAGAGGCAGAACGTATGAGGTAGCAAGCCAAACATCACATTATCCATAGCGCAGCTTCATAGATGATGGCCTATCTAGAGAATTAATGACATGGGTCCTACATCGGACGCCCTACTTAACCTGGAATCTTACATAGGAACTAGTACGTAGGCCAGTATCCTACATAGGAACCACTACGTAGGAACCTTATGAAGCAGACCACGTAAGAGAGGCATTAAGCTTCAGATGACCAGCAATCGAGTCTCGAAAATGGAAAAAATGAGGAGACCTGTGAATAGGCATTCAGTTACTTGGTGATAATCATTGATATTACGTGTAGTCCGGTTCCCAAGAACCCGGACCCTCGGAGCATTTTGGCTCTACGTGAGACCTTCTGGAGTGAAGTTTATAGACGCGACCGTCACTGCCTTCCAGTTCGGAAACATGGTAATTCTTTTTCAAACCCTAGTCACATGATACGTTGATACCAATATGGCTAATTCCGTATTCCAAAAGCTCGTTCTAATTTTTAATGGTAAAAAAGGGAACCCGTATGAAACATACGGCGCATAGTCAAGTACTGTTACAGTCGACCTGATGCGGATCGTACATCACCCCTCTCAGGTCCGCCTGTCATATAAAATTAGTACGAGCGCAAGCAGCCCCAGTATCCTGCCCGCATCCTACCCCGCCCGACCCACCCACCTTCACTTCATGCATCACGCCTGCAATGCTAGAAGCAATTCATAACCGTCTCGCCGAAAGATCCAGCCTATAAATCCAAGAGATAACTGTTATTATGGGAAGAGTCAACGTATTGCCATTATCATCCAGCGTCAGAGGTGCCCAGACCAAGCTGGATTAAACAAAAGACCATCAATACAAGTTGTTTTGCACCTAAACCATCCGGGCTTCGGTTGTATCAACTGGTGTTCTGTCGGCGAATCCGGATCCTCAGAACAATGAGATACAGACGGACTAGCTGGTCACCACTTATCTTAACCCCGGCCCAAGCGCCAGGATTTTATTGGGCTTCGTCACCTGTATTGCTTATCCGTACAAGGATTAATTCGACCCCACGTGACACCAGCGGCGGTAGCCTCGCTCCGTTTCCATGTCAGCCGTGGGCGATATACGCCTGGCCTCGTATAAATCTCGAAGACGGCGTCTCGCATTTCGTGCTGGTCATGATATCAAGACCACGACCAAGCTGAAGCCAGTTTAAGCCAGTTTAGGCTGACACCAAACCAAGATGGCCCGCCGCCTCAGTCACCATGACTACACGGTCGGGTGGGTATGCGCCTTGCCGGACGAGCTGACTGCCGCTCAGGAGATGCTTGACGAAGAACATCAGAATCTTCCTTCAAATCACACCGATTCAAATATATACACCCTAGGGTCCATAGGAGCCCATAATGTCGTCCTGGCGTGTCTGCCTGCAGGCCAGACCGGTACCAACTCTGCTATGGCAGTGGCCATGCAGATGAAAACTACGTTTCCCGCCGTTCGATTTGGACTGATGGTAGGAATTGGGGGCGGCGTTCCAAGCAAAGAAGCAGATATTCGGCTTGGCGACGTTGTTGTCAGCCAGCCGGGCAACGGTCATGGCGGGGTAGTGCAATACGACTTTGGAAAGTCAACTCCAAGCGGGTTCAAGCGGACGGGGTTCCTCAATGCTCCGCCCACAATCCTCCTCGCCGCCGTTACGAAGCTTCGATCCAACCTCGACCGAGGGAAAAGTAGTCTGTCGCCACACCTTTCGAAGCTTGGTAACCTCCCCAAGTTCGGCCGTGATCAAGCAGGAAGCGATTTCCTGTTCGAAGCGGAGTACAATCATAGTGGAGAGGATAGCTGTCTATCATGTACGACCGCGAGGACGATACAGAGGAACGAACGGGCGGACAATATACCTATGATTTACTACGGTGCAATCGCGTCGGGGAACCAGGTAATGAGGGACGGAGTCGAACGGGACAAGATTAGCTCAGACTTCGGAGGAGTTCTCTGCTTTGAGATGGAGGCGGCCGGGCTGATGAATACTTTTCCATGCCTGGTGATCCGCGGAATCTGCGACTACGCTGACTCCCACAAGAATAAGAGATGGCAGCCATACGCGGCGGGAACAGCAGCGGCATACGCGAAGGAGTTGCTAGGCGTGATACCGGTGGCGGATGTGGTGAACACGCAAACGGTCGATGAAGCACTACGAGGTTAGTCTAGCCGTCATAGCGTAAAATTTAGAGATAACTCACACGCTATAGGGGCGAAGCGTACCTTTTACCTCCCGTTCGAAAGAAATCACAAGTTTATCGGTCGGAATGCAGAGCTCGATACGCTGAAGCAAAAGCTCCTAGTAAATAAAGATTGTCAGAAAGTATCGCTCAGCGGTCTTGGTGGTATCGGTAAGACACAAGTCGCGCTACAATTCGCATATTCAGTTAAGGAGGACTGTCCAGAATACTCTATTTTCTGGGTACAAGCGTTGAGTATGGAGACGTTTGAGCTAAGCTGCAGGGAGATAGCGGGAGTATTAGGGATACGCCAGGAGCAAGAGGGCGGCGAAGACCTGAAAATCCTAGTGCGGCAACGGCTAAGTGCAAAGACCGCAGGAAAGTGGTTGCTAGTTATCGACAACGCTGACGACCTTGACTTGCTTCGCGGGACCTATCAAACAGAAGGGTTGCTGGCCTTTCTGCCAGAAAGCGATGGTGGCCTGACTATATTTACGACGCGGCATGGAGCTGTAGCGCAGTACTTGGCGGGCAGCGATGTGGTTGAGATAGGAAAAATGACGAGACAGGAGACGACGGACTTGTTACATAAGTCTCTAGTTCGAAAGAATCCTTCTGACAACTTCGAGACTGTGGTGAATCTTCTGGCCGAACTGGAGTACCTCCCGTTGGCTATCACCCAGGCAGCAGCATATATAAACACCAACAAAGGCTCCATCTCCGAGTATTTACGCCTATTAAAGAAGACAGAGCAGGATGCCGTCGCACTCATAAGCACGGATTTCGGCGATAAAACACGATATCGGAACTCGATGAATGCGGTTGCGAAGACGTGGACGATCACCTTCAACAAAATTCTCGAATACGATACGTTAGCTACAGATCTCCTCGCATTTATATCTTGCATTGAGTGGAGAGCAATCCCATACTCTATTTTACCAGCAGCGTATCCTGAAGCACGGCTGGTAGGAGCCATCGGTACACTCTGCTCCTACTCGTTTCTGGAGAGAAGAGACGATGGCACTAAGCTCGACATGCATAGGCTAGTCCACTTGGCGACAAGGATGTGGATAAATCAGAATGGTCGTAAAACAGAAACGACAATAGCTGCATTAAATCACCTGGTGGAAGTCTTTCCATCCGACGATTACACTAATCGGGAGATCTGGCGGGATTACCTGCCGCATGTGGCACGGATAGAGAAGGACGAGCAATGCCAAGATACGGAAGAGAAGAGCAAGCTCTGTCTCAAAGTCGGTCAGTGCTTATACGTTGATGGGCGGATAAAAGAAGCTGTTCTTTGGTTACAGGAGTCTTGCGAATGGAGGGATATAAATCTTCCTCGAAGTAACACTGATCGACTGACATCGCAGCACACGCTCGCTATAGCATATCAAGCCAATGGACAGATCAAGGAGGCGGCTAAACTACTAGAAAATGTTGTCGCGATAGAGTCAGAAGTGCTCGTAGAAAACCACCCCTCACGACTAGCGTCGCAGCATGAGCTCGCTGGGGTATATCAAGCAAATAGTCAGATCAAGAAGGCAGTTAAACTGCTAAAACATGTTGTCGCGATAGAATCGAAAATACTTATAGAAGACCATTCCTTACAACTAGCGTCGCAGCATAAGCTCGCTAAAGTATATAAAGCGAATGGTCAGATCAAAGAGGCGGTTAAACTACTAGAAAATATTGTCGCGATAGAATCAGAAGTACTCGCAGAAAACCACCTCTCACGACTGACATCGCAGCACACGCTCGCTGAAGTATATCAAGCCAATAGACAGATCAAGGAGGCGGTTAAACTACTAGAAAATGTTGTCGCGATAAAATCAGAAGTGCTCGCAGACCACCATCCTGATCGACTGGCGTCGCAGCACGCGCTCGCTATAGCATAT